>NC_090421.1:24866374-25180237 GCF_036365525.1 Heterodontus francisci
AACACAGCAGCTCAGGCACTGAGCTTCACAAACACAAACACAACAGCCCAGGCCCGGAGCTTCACAAACACAAACACAAACACCGCAGCCCAGGCCCTGAGCTTCACAATCACAAAGACAAATACAAACACCACAGCCCAGGCACTGAGCTTCACAAACACAAACACCACAGCCCAGAAACACAACAGCCCAGGCCATGAGCTTCACAAACACAAACACAGCAGCCCAGGCCCTGAGCTTCACAAACACAAACACAAACACAACAGCCCAGGCGCTGAGCTTCACAAACACAAACACATACACAACAGCCCAGGCCCTGAGCTTCACAAACACAAACACAACAGCCCAGGCCCTGAGCTTCACAAACACAAACACAAACACAACAGTCCAGGCCCTGAGCTTCACAAACACAAACACAAACACAACAGCCCAGGCCCTGAGCTTCACAAACACAAACACAAACATAACAGCCCTGGCCCTGAGCTTCACAAACTCAAAAACAAACAAAACAGCCCATGCCCTGAGCTTCACGATCACAAACAGAACAGCCCACGCCCTGAGCTACACAAACACAAACACACACACAACAGCCCGGGCCCTGAGCTTCACAAACACAAACACAAATACAACAGCCCAGGCCCTGAGCTTCAAAAACGCAAACTCAAAGACAAACACAACAGCTCAGGCCCTGAGATTCACAAACACAAACACAACAGCCCAGGCCCTAAGCTTCACATCACAACAACAAACACAAACAAAAACACAGCAACCCATGCCCTGTGCTTCACAAACACAAACACAACAGCCCAGGCCCGGAGCTTCACAAACACTAACACAAACACAACAGCCCAGGCCCTGAGCTTCACAAACACAAACACTAACATAACAGCCCTGGCCCTGAGTTTCACAAACTCAAACACAAATATAACAGCCAAGGCCCTGAGCTTCACAAACACAAACACAACAGTCCAGGCACTGAGCTTCACAAACACAAACACAACAGCCCAGGCCCTGAGCTTCACAAACACAAACACTAACATAACAGCCCTGGCCCTCAGTTTCACAAACACAAACACAAACACAACAGCCCAGGCCCTGAGCTTCACAAACACAAACACAAACACAACAGCCCTGGCACTGAGCTTCACAAACACAAGCACAAACACTACAGCCCACACCCTGAGCTTCACAAACACAAACACAAACACAACAGCCGAGGCCCTGAGCTTCACAAACACAAACACAACAGCCGAGGCCCTGAGCTTCACAAACACAAACACAAACACAAACACAGCAGCTCAGGCCCTGAGCTTCACAAACACAAACACAACATCACAGGCCCGGAGCTTCACAAACACAAACACGAACACCACAGCCCAGGCCCTGAGCTTAACAATCACAAAGACAAATACAAACACCACAGCCCAGGCCCTGAGCTTCACAAACACAAATACCAAAGCCCAGGCCCTGACCTTCAGAAACACAAACACAAACGCAAGCACCACAGCCCAGGCCCTGAGCTTCACAAACACAAACACCACAGCCCAGAAACACAACAGCCCAGGCCATGAGCTTCTCAAACACAAACACAGCAGCCCAGGCCCTGTGCTTCACAAACACAAACACAAACACAACAGCCCAGGCCCTGAGCTTCACAAACACAAACACATACACACCAGCCCAGGCCCTGAGCTTCACAAACACAAACACAACAGCCCAGGCCCTGAGCTTCACAAACACAACCACAAACACAAACACAACAGCCAAGGCCCTGAGCTTCACAAACACAATCACAAACACAACAGCCCAGGCCCTGAGCTTCACAAACACAAACACAACAGTCCAGGCCCTGAGCTTCACAAACACAAACACAAACACAACAGCCCAGGCCCTGAGCTTCACAAACAAAAACACAAACATAACAGCCCTGTCCCTGAGCTTCACAAACTCAAACACAAACAAAACAGCCCATGCCCTGAGCTTCACGAACACAAACACTACAGCCCACGCCCTGAGCGACACAAACACAAACACAAACACAACGGCCCGGGCCCTGAGCTTCACAAACACAAACACAAACACAACAGCCCAGGCCCTGAGCTTCAAAAACGCAAACTCAAACACAAACACAACAGCTCAGGCCGTGAGCTTCACAAACACAAATACAAACACAACAGCTCAGGCCCTGAGCTTCACAAACACAAACACAAACACAACAGCAGAGTCCCTGAGCTTCACAAACACAAACACAACAGCCCAGGCCATGAGCTTCACAAACACAAACACAAACACAACAGCTCAGGCCCTGAGCTTCACAAACACAAACACAAACACCACAGCCCAGGCCCTGAGCTTCACAAACCCAAACACAAACAGACACGCAAACGCAAACACAAAAGCAAACGCAAACACAAACGCAAACGCAAACACAAAAACACAAACACAACAGCCCAGGCCCTGAGCTTCACAAACACAAACACAAATGCCCAGGCCCTGAGCTTCACAAACACAAACATAAACACAACAGCCCTGGCCCAGAGCTTCACAAACACAAACAAAAACACAATCACAAACACAAACACAACAGCCCAGGCCCTGAGCTTCACAAACACAAACACAAACACAACAGCCCAGGCCCCAAGCTTCACAAACACAACCACAAACACAAACACTACAGCCAAGGCCCTGAGCTTCACAAACACACACACAACAGCCCAGGCACTGAGCTTCACAAACACAAACAAAAACACAATCACAAACACAAACACAACAGCCCACACCCTCAGCTTCACAAACACAAACACAAACGCCCAGGCCCTGAGCATCACAAACACAAACACAAAAACAAACACAAACACAAACGCCCAGGCCCTGAGCTTCACAAACACAAACACAAAAGCCGAGGCCCTGAGCTTCACACACACAAACACAAACACAAACGCCCATGCCCTGAGCTTCACAATCACAAACACAAACACAAAAGCACATTCCCTGAGCTGCACAAACACAAACAAAAATGCCCATTCCCTGAGCAACACAAACACAAACACAAGCACAAAAGACCAGGCCCTGAGCAACACAAACACAAACACAAACTCAAAAACAAAATCCCAGGTCCTGAGCTTCTCAACCACAAACACAAACGCACAGGCCCTGAGCTTCACAAATACAAACACAAACAAAAGCACAAAAGCCCAGGCCCAGAGCTTCACAAACACAAACACAAAAGCCCTGGCCCTGAGCAACACAAACACAAACACAAACACAAACACAAAAGCCCAGGCGCTGTGCAACACAAACACAAACACAAACACAACAGCCCAGGCCCTGAGCTTCACAAACACAAACACAAACACATACACAGCAGCCCAGGCCCTGAGCTTCACAAACACAAACACAACAGCCCAGGCCCTGAGCTTCACACACACAACCACAAACACAAACACAACAGCCAAGGCCCTGAGCTTCACAAACACAATCACAAACTCAACAGCCCAGGCCCTGAGCTTCACAAACACAAACACAACAGTCCAGGCCCTGAGCTTCACAAACACAAACACAAACACAACAGCCCAGTCCCTGAGCTTCACAAACAAAAACACAAACAGAACAGCCCATGCCCTGAGTTCACGAACACAAACACTACAGCCCACGCCCTGAGCGACACAAACACAAACACATCGGCCCGGGCCCTGAGCTTCACAAACACAAACACAAACACAACAGCCCTGGCCCTGAGCTTCACAAACTCAAACACAAACAAAACAGCCCATGCCCTGAGTTCACGAACACAAACACTACAGCCCACGCCCTGAGCTACACAAACACAAACTCAAACACAACGGCCCGGGCCCTGAGCTTCACAAACACAAACACAAACACAACAGCCCAGGCCCTGAGCTTCAAAAACGCAAACTCAAACACAAAAACAACAGCTCAGGCCCTGAGCTTCACAAACACAAACACAAACACAACAGCCAAGGCCCTGAGCTTCACAAACACAATCACAAACTCAACAGCCCAGGCCCTGAGCTTCACAAACACAAACACAACAGTCCAGGCCCTGAGCTTCACAAACACAAACACAAACACAACAGCCCAGTCCCTGAGCTTCACAAACAAAAACACAAACAGAACAGCCCATGCCCTGAGTTCACGAACACAAACACTACAGCCCACGCCCTGAGCGACACAAACACAAACACATCGGCCCGGGCCCTGAGCTTCACAAACACAAACACAAACACAACAGCCCTGGCCCTGAGCTTCACAAACTCAAACACAAACAAAACAGCCCATGCCCTGAGTTCACGAACACAAACACTACAGCCCACGCCCTGAGCTACACAAACACAAACTCAAACACAACGGCCCGGGCCCTGAGCTTCACAAACACAAACACAAACACAACAGCCCAGGCCCTGAGCTTCAAAAACGCAAACTCAAACACAAAAACAACAGCTCAGGCCCTGAGCTTCACAAACACAAACACAAACACAACAGCTCAGGCCCTGAGCTTCACAAACACAACAACCCAGGCCCTGAGCTTCACAAACACAAACACAACAGCCCAGGCCCTGAGCTTCACAAACACAAACATAAACACAACGGCCCTGGCCCTGAGCTTCACAAACACAACCACAAACATAATCACAAACACAAACACAACAGCCCAGGCCCTGAGCTTCACAAACCCAAACACAAACAGACACGCAAACGCAAACACAAAAACACAAACACAACAGCCCAGGCCCTGAGCTTCACAAACACAAACACAAATGCCCAGGCCCTGAGCTTCACAAACACAAACATAAACACAACGGCCCTGGCCCTGAGCTTCACAAACACAACCACAAACATAATCACAAACACAAACACAACAGCCCAGGCCCTGAGCTTCACAAACACAAACACAAACACAACAGCCCAGGCCCTAAGCTTCACAAACACAACCACAAACACAAACATAACAGCCAAGGCCCTGAGCTTCACAAACACACACACAACAGCCCAGGCCCTGAGCTTCACAAACACAAACAAAAACACAATCACAAACACAAACACAACAGCCCACACCCTCAGCTTCACAAACACAAACACAAACACAAACGCCCAGGCACTGAGCTTCACAAACACAAACACAACAGCCCAGGCCCTAAGCTTCACAAACACAACAACAAACACAAACAAAAACACAACAACCCAGGCCCTGAGCTTCACAAACACAAGCACAACAGCCCAGGCCCGGAGCTTCACAAACACAAACACAAACACAACAGCCCAGGCCCTGAGATTCACAAACACAAACACAACAGCACAGGCCCGGAGCTTCACAAGCACAAACACGAACACCACAGCCCAGGCCCTGAGCCTCACAATCACAAAGGCAAAAACAAACACCACAGCCCACACCCTCAGCTTCACAAACACAAACACAAACACAAACACAAACGCCCAGGCACTGAGCTTCACAAACACAAACACAACAGCCCAGGCCCTAAGCTTCACAAACACAACAACAAACACAAACAAAAACACAACAACCCAGGCCCTGAGCTTCACAAACACAAACACAACAGCCCAGGCCCGGAGCTTCACAAACACAAACACAAACACAACAGCCCAGGCCCTGAGCTTCACAAACACAAACACTAACATAACAGCCCTGGCCCTGAGTTTCACAAACTCAAACACAAATATAACAGCCAAGGCCCTGAGCTTCACAAACACAAACACAACAGTCCAGGCCCTGAGCTTCACAAACACAAACACAACAGCCCAGGCCCTGAGCTTCACAAACACAAACACTAACATAACAGCCCTGGCCCTGAGTTTAACAAACACAAACACAAACACAACTGCCCAGGCCCTGAGCTTCACAAACACAAACACAAACACAACAGCCCTGGCCCTGAGCTTCACAAACACAAACACAAGCACAAACACTACAGCCCACACCCTGAGCTTCACAAACACAAACACAACAGCACAGGCCCTGAGCTTAACAAACACAAACACAACAGCCCAGGCCCGGAGCTTCACAAACACAAACACAAACACAACAGCCCAGGCCCTGAGCTTCACAAACACAAACACTAACCTAACAGCCCTGGCCCTGAGTTTCACAAACCCAAACACAAATATAACGGCCAAGGCCCTGAGCTTCACAAACACAAACACAACAGTCCAGGCACTGAGCTTCACAAACACAAACACAACAGCCCAGGCCATGAGCTTCACAAACACAAACACTAACGTAACAGCCCTGGCCCTGAGTTTCACAAACACAAACACAAACACAACAGCCCAGGCCCTGAGCTTCACAAACACAAACACAAACACAACAGCCCTGTCCCTAAGCTTCACAAACACAAACACAACCACAAACACAACAGCCCAGGCCCTGAGCTTCACAAACACAAACACAACAGCCGAGGCCCTGAGCTTCACAAACACAAACACAAACACAGCAGCTCAGGCCCTGAGCCTCACAAACACAAACACAACAGCCCAGGCCCTGAGCTTCACAAACACAAACACAAACACAACAGCCCAGGCCCTGAGCTTCACAAACACAAACACAAACACAACAGCCCAGGCCCGGAGCTTCACAAACACAAACACGAACACCACAGCCCAGGCCCTGAGCCTCACAATCACAAAGGCAAATACAAACACCACAGCCCAGGCCCTGAGCTTCACAAACACAAACACCAAAGCCCAGGCCCTGAGCTTCACAAACACAAACGCAAACACCACAGCCCAGGCCCTGAGCTTCACAAACACAAACATCACAGCCCAGAAATACAACAGCCCAGGCCATGAGCTTCACAAACACAAACATCACAGCCCAGGCCCTGAGCTTCACAAACACAAACACAACAGCCCAGGCCCTGAGCTTCACAAACACAAACACATACACACCAGCCCAGTCCCTGAGCTTCACAAACACAAACACAACAGCCCAGGCCCTGAGCTTCACAAACACAACCACAAACAAAAACACAACAACCAAGGCCCTGAGCTTCACAAACGCAATCACAAGCACAACAGCCCAGGCCCGGAGCTTCACAAACACAAACACAACAGTCCAGGCCCTGAGCTTCACAAACACAAACACAAACACAACAGCCCAGGCCCGGAGCTTCACAAACACAAACACGAACACCACAGCCCAGGCCCTGAGCCTCACAATCACAAAGGCAAATACAAACACCACAGCCCAGGCCCTGAGCTTCACAAACACAAACACCAAAGCCCAGGCCCTGAGCTTCACAAACACAAACACAAACAGCCCAGGCCCTGAGCTTCACAAATACAAACACAAACACAGACAGCAACAGACAAGGCCCTGAGCTTCACAAATACAAACACAAACATCCCAGGCCCTTTGCTTTTCAAACCCAAACATAAAAAGACAAGCAAACGCAAACACAAAATCAAGCGCAAACGCAAATACAAACACAGACACAGACACCAACAGACAAGGCACTGAGCTTCAAAATCCCAAGCACAAACAGCCCAGTCCCTGAGCTTCACAAATACAAACACAAACACAAACACTACAGCCCACACCCTGAGCTTCACAAACACAAACACAACAGCCCATGCCCTGAGCTTCACAAACACAAACACAACAGCACAGGCCCGGAGCTTCACAAGCACAAACACGAACACCACAGCCCAGGCCCTGAGCCTCACAATCACAAAGGCAAATACAAACACCACAGCCCAGGCCCTGTGCTTCACAAACACAAACACCAAAGCCCAGGCCCTGAGCTTCACAAACACAAACAGCCCAGGCCCTGAGCTTCACAAATACAAACACAAACACAGACACCAACAGACCAGGCCCTGAGCTTCACAAACACAAACACTAACATAACAGCCCTGGCCCTGAGTTTCACAAACCCAAACACAAATATAACAGCCAAGGCCCTGAGCTTCACAAACACAAACACAACAGTCCAGGCACTGAGCTTCACAAACACAAACACAAATATAACAGCCCAGGTCCTGAGTTTCACAAACACAAACACAAACACAACAGCCCAGGTCCTGAGCTTCACAAACACAAACACAACAGCCCTGTCCCTAAGCTTCACAAACACAAACACAGGCACAAACACTACAGCCCACACACTGAGCTTCACAAACACAAACACAACAGCCCAGGCCCTGAGCTTCACAAACACAAACACAACAGCCGAGGCCCTGAGCTTCACAAACACAAACACAAACACAGCAGCCCAGGCCCGGAGCTTCACAAACACAAACACGAACACCACAGCCCAGGCCCTGAGCCTCACAATCACAAAGGCAAATACAAACACCACAGCCCAGGCCCTGAGCTTCACAAACACAAACACCACAGCCCAGAAACACAACAGCCCAGGCCATGAGCTTCACAAACACAAACACAGCAGCCCAGGCCCTGAGCTTCACAAACACAAACACAAACACAACAGCCCAGGCCCTGAGCTTCACAAACACAAACACATACACACCAGCCCAGGCCCTGAGCTTCACAAACACAATCACAGACACAACAGCCCAGGCCCGGAGCTTCACAAACACAAACACAACAGTCCAGGCCCTGAGCATCACAAACACAAACACGAACACAAACACAACAGCCCAGGCCCTGAGCTTCACAAACAAAAACACAAACATAACAGCCCTGGCCCTGAGCTTCACAAACACAAACACAACAGTCCAGGCCCGGAGCTTCACAAACACAAACACGAACACCACAGCCCAGGCCCGGAGCCTCACAATCACAAAGGCAAATACAAACACCACAGCCCAGGCCCTGAGCTTCACAAACACAAACACCAAAGCCCAGGCCCTGAGCTTCACAAACACAAACACAAACACAGACACCAACAGACAAGGCCCTGAGCTTCACAAACACAAACACAAACATCCCAGGCCCTGTGCTTCTCAGACCCAAACATAAAAAGACAAGCAAACGCAATCACAAAAGCAAGCGCAAACGCAAATACAAACACAAACACAGACACCAACAGACAAGGCACTGAGCTTCAAAATCCCAAGCACAAACAGCCCAGGCCCTGAGCTTCACAAATACAAACACAAACACAAACACCAACAGACCAGGCCCTGAGCTTCACAAACACAAACACAAACATCCCAGGCCCTGAGATTCACATACCCAAACAGAAACAGACACGCAAACGCAAACACAAAACCAAGCGCAAACGAAAAAAAAAACACAAACACAACCGCCCAGGCCCTGAGCTTCACAAACACAAACACAAACACAAATGCCCAGGCCCTGAGCTTCACAAACACAAACACAAACACAACAGCCCTGGCCCTGGGCTTCACAAACAAAAACACAAACAAAAACACAAACACAAACACAACAGCCAAGACCCTGAGCTTCACAAACACAAACACAACAGCCCAGGCCCGGAGCTTCACAAACACAAACACGACAGTCCAGGCCCTGAGCTTCACAAACACAATCACAAACACAACAGCCCAGGCCCTGAGCTTCACAAACACAAACACAAACATAACAGCCCTGGCCCTGAGCTTCACAAGCACAAACACAAACACAAACACAACAGCCCAGGCCCTGAGCTTCACAAACAAAAACACAAACAAAACAGCCCATGCCCTGAGTTCACGAACACAAACACTACAGCCCACGCCCTGAGCTACACAAACACAAACACAAACACAACGGCCCGGGCCCTGAGCTTCACAAACACAAACACAAACACAACAGCCCTGGCCCTGAGCTTCACAAACTCAAACACAAACAAAACAGCCCATGCCCTGAGTTCACAAACACAAACACAAATGCCCAGGCCCTGAGCTTCACAAACACAAACACAAACACAACTGCTCAGGCCCTGAGCTTCACAAACACAAACACAAACACAACAGCCCAGGCCCTGAGCTTCACAAACACAAACACAACAGCCCAGGCCATGAGCTTCACAAACACAAACACAAACACAACAGCCCAGGCCCTGAGCTTCACAAACACAAACACAAACACCACAGCCCAGGCCCTGAGCTTCACAAACCCAAACACAAACAGACACGCAAACGCAAACACAAACGCAAACGCAAACACAAAAACACAAACACAACAGCCCAGGCCCTGAGCTTCACAAACACAAACACAACAGCCCCAGGCCCTGAGCTTCACAAACACAAACAAAAACACAATCACAAACACAAACACAACAGCCCAGGCCCTGAGCTTCACAAACACAAACACAAACACAACAGCCCAGGCCCGAAGCTTCACAAACACAACCACAAACACAACAGCCAAGGCCCTGAGCTTCACAAACACACACACAACAGCCCAGGCCCTGAGCTTCACAAACACAAACAAAAACACAATCACAAACACAAACACAACAGCCCACACCCTCAGCTTCACAAACACAAACACAAACACAAACGCCCAGGCCCTGAGCTTCACAAACACAAACACAACAGCCCAGGCCCTAAGCTTCACAAACACAACAACAAACACAAACAAAAACACAACAACCCAGGCCCTGAGCTTCACAAACACAAACACAACAGCCCAGGCCCGGAGCTTCACAAACACAAACACAACAGCACAGGCCCTGAGCTTCACAAACACAAACACTAACATAACAGCCCTGGCCCTGAGTTTCACAAACTCAAACACAAATTTAACAGCCAAGGCCCTGAGCTTCACAAACACAAACACAACAGTCCAGGCCCTGAGCTTCACAAACACAAACACAACAGCCCAGGCCCTGAGCTTCACAAACACAAACACTAACATAACAGCCCTGGCCCTGAGTTTCACAAACACAAACACAAACACAACAGCCCAGGCCCTGAGCTTCACAAACACAAACACAAACACAACAGCCCTGGCCCTGAGCTTCACAAACACAAACACAAGCACAAACATACAGCCCACACCCTGAGCTTCACAAACAGAAACACAACAGCCCAGGCCCTGAGCTTCACAAACACAAACACAACAGCACAGGCCCGGAGCTTCACAAACACAAACACAAACACAACAGCCCAGGCCCTGAGTTTCACAAACCCAAACACAAATATAACAGCCAAGGCCCTGAGCTTCACAAACACAAACACAACAGTCCAGGCACTGAGCTTCACAAACACAAACACAACAGCCCAGGCCCTGAGCTTCACAAACACCAACACTAACATAACCGCCTTGGCCCTGAGTTTCACAAACACAAACACAAACACAACAGCCCAGGCCCTGAGCTTCACAAACACAAACACAAACACAACAGCCCTGTCCCTAAGCTTCACAAACACAAACACAAGCACAAACACTACAGCCCACACCCTGAGCTTCACAAACACAAACACAACAGCCCAGGCCCTGAGCTTCACAAACACAAACACAAACACAACAGCCGAGGCCCTGAGCTTCTCAAACACAAACACAAACACAAACACAGCAGCTCAGGCCCTGAGCTTCACAAATACAAACACAACTGCCCAGGCCCGGAGCTTCACAAACACAAACACGAACACCACAGCCCAGGCCCTAAGCCTCACAATCACAAAGGCAAATACAAACACCACAGCCCAGGCCCTGAGCTTCACAAACACAAACACCAAAGCCCAGGCCCTGAGCTTCACAAACACAAACACAAACGCAACCACCACAGCCCAGGCCCTGAGCTTCACAAACACAAACACCACAGCCCAGAAACACAACAGCCCAGGCCTGGAGCTTCACAAACACAAACACAACAGCCCAGGCCCTCAGCTTCACAAACACAAACACTAACATAACAGCCCTGGCCCTGAGATTCACAAACTCAAACACAAATATAACAGCCAAGGCCCTGAGCTTCACAAACACAAACACAACAGTCCAGGCCCTGAGCTTCACAAACACAAACACAACAGCCCTGGCCCTGAGCTTCACAAACACAAACACTAACATAACAGCCCTGGCCCTGAGTTTCACAAACACAAACACAAACACAACAGCCCTGGCCCTGAGCTTCACAAACACAAACACAAGCACAAACACTACAGCGCACACCCTGAGCTTCACAAACACAAACACAACAGCCCAGGCCCTGAGCTTCACAAACACAAACACAACAGCACAGGCCCGGAGCTTCACAAACACAAACACAAACACAACAGCCCAGGCCCTGAGCTTCACAAACACAAACAATAACATAACAGCCCTGGCCCTGAGTTTCACAAACCCAAACACAAATATAACAGCCAAGGCCCTGAGCTTTACAAACACAAACACAACAGTCCAGGCACTGAGCTTAACAAACACAAACACAAACACAACAGCCCAGGCCCTGAGCTTCACAAACACCAACACTAACATAACACCCCTGGCCCTGAGTTTCACAAACACAAACACAAACACAACAGCCCAGGCCCTGAGCTTCACAAACACAAACACAAACACAACAGCCCTGTCCCTAAGCTTCACAAACACAAACACAAACACAAACACTACAGCCCACACCCTGAGCTTCACAAACACAAACACAACAGCCCGGGCCCTGAGCTTCACAAACACAAACACAAACACAACAGCCGAGGCCCTGAGCTTCTCAAACACAAACACAAACACAAACACAGCAGCTCAGGCCCTGAGCTTCACAAACACAAACACAACAGCCCAGGCCCGGATCTTCACAAACACAAACACGAACACCACAGCCCAGGCCCTGAGCCTCACAATCACAAAGGCAAATACAAACACCACAGCCCAGGCCCTGAGCTTCACAAACACAAACACCAAAGCCCAGGCCCTGAGCTTCACAAACACAGACACAAACCCAAACACCACAGCCCAGGCCCTGAGCTTCACAAACACAAACACCACAGCCCAGAAACACAACAGCCCGGGCCATGAGCTTCACAAACACAAACACAGCAGCCCAGGCCCTGAGCTTCACAAACACAAACACAAACACAACAGCCCAGGCCCTGAGCTTCACAAACACAAACACATACACACCAGCCCAGGCCCTGAGCTTCACAAACACAAACACAACAGCCCAGGCCCTGAGCTTCACAAACACAACCACAAACACAAACACAACAGCCAAGGCCCTGAGCTTCACAAACACAATCACAAACACAACAGCCCAGGCCCGGTGCTTCACAAACACAAACACAACAGTCCAGGCCCTGAGCTTCACAAACACAAACACAAACACAAACACAACAGCCCAGGCCCTGAGCTTCACAAACAAAAACACAAACATAACAGCCCTGGCCCTGAGCTTCACAAACTCAAACACAAACAAAACAGCCCATGCCCTGAGCTTCACGAACACAAACACTACAGCCCACGCCCTGAGCTACACAAACACAAACACAAACACAACGGCCCGGGCCCTGAGCTTCACAAACACAAACACAACAGCCCAGGCCCTGAGCTTCAAAAACGCAAACTCAAACACAAACACAACAGCTCAGGCCCTGAGCTTCACAAACACAAACACAACAGCCCAGGCCCAGAGCTTCACAAACACAAACACAAACACAACAGCCCAGGCCCTGAGCTTCACAAACACAAAGACAACAACCCAGGCCCTGAGCTTCACAAACACAAACACAAACACAACATCCCAGGCCCTGAGCTTCACAAACACAAACACAAACACCACAGCCCAGGCCCTGAGCTTCACAAACCCATACACAAACAGACACGCAAACGCAAACACAAAAGCAAACGCAAACACAAACGCAAACGCAAACACAAAAACACAAACACAACAGCCCAGGCCCTGAGCTTCACAAACACAACAGCCCTCGCCCTGAGCTTCACAAACACAAACAAAAACACAATCACAAACACAAACACAACAGCCCAGGCCCTGAGCTTCACAGACACATACACAAACATAACAGCCCAGGCCCTAAGCTTCACAAACACAACCACAAACACACACACAACAGCCCAGGCCCTGAGCTTCACAAACACAAACACAAACACAATCACAAACACAAACACAACAGCCCACACCCTCAGCTTCACAAGCACTAACACAAATACAAACGCCCAGGCCCTGAGCATCACAAACACAAACGCAAAAACAAACACAATCACAAACACAAACACAACAGCCCACACCCTCAGCTTCACAAACACAAACACAAACACAAACGCCCAGGCCCTGAGCTTCACAAACACAAACACAACAGCCCAGGCCCTAAGCTTCACAAACACAACAACAAACACAAACAAAAACACAACAACCCAGGCCCTGAGCTTCACAAACACAAACACAACAGCCCAGGCCCTGAGCTTCACAAACACAAACACAACAGCCCAGGCCCTGAGCTTCACAAACACAAACACTAACATAACAGCCCTGGCCCTGAGTTTCACAAACGCAAACACAAATTTAACAGCCAAGGCCCTGAGCTTCACAAACACAAACACAACAGTCCAGGCCCTGAGCTTCACAAACACAAACACAACAGCCCAGGCCCTGAGCTTCACAAACACAAACACTAACATAACAGCCCTGGCCCTGAGTTTCACAAACACAAACACTAACATAACAGCCCTGGCCCTGAGCTTCACAAACACAAACACAAGCACAAACATACAGCCCACACCCTGAGCTTCACAAACAGAAACACAACAGCCCAGGCCCTGAGCTTCACAAACACAAACACAACAGCACAGGCCCGGAGCTTCACAAACACAAACACAAACACAACAGCCCAGGCCCTGAGTTTCACAAACCCAAACACAAATAT
The DNA here is from genome assembly GCF_036365525.1 of Heterodontus francisci. Lineage (NCBI taxonomy): Eukaryota > Metazoa > Chordata > Chondrichthyes > Heterodontiformes > Heterodontidae > Heterodontus > Heterodontus francisci. Next base: position 24,881,141 of record NC_090421.1, read on the forward strand.
AACAGCCAAGGCCCTGAGCTTCACAAACACAAACACAACAGTCCAGGCACTGAGCTTCACAAACACAAACACAACAGCCCAGGCCCTGAGCTTCACAAACACCAACACTAACATAACCGCCTTGGCCCTGAGTTTCACAAACACAAACACAAACACAACAGCCCAGGCCCTGAGCTTCACAAACACAAACACAACAGCCCTGTCCCTAAGCTTCACAAACACAAACACAAGCACAAACACTACAGCCCACACCCTGAGCTTCACAAACACAAACACAACAGCCCAGGCCCTGAGCTTCACAAACACAAACACAAACACAACAGCCGAGGCCCTGAGCTTCTCAAACACAAACACAAACACAAACACAGCAGCTCAGGCCCTGAGCTTCACAAACACAAACACAACTGCCCAGGCCCGGAGCTTCACAAACACAAACACGAACACCACAGCCCAGGCCCTGAGCCTCACAATCACAAAGGCAAATACAAACACCACAGCCCAGGCCCTGAGCTTCACAAACACAAACACCAAAGCCCAGGCCCTGAGCTTCACAAACACAAACACAAACGCAACCACCACAGCCCAGGCCCTGAGCTTCACAAACACAAACACCACAGCCCAGAAACACAACAGCCCAGGCCCGGAGCTTCACAAACACAAACACAACAGCCCAGGCCCTGAGCTTCACAAACACAAACACTAACATAACAGCCCTGGCCCTGAGATTCACAAACTCAAACACAAATATAACAGCCAAGGCCCTGAGCTTCACAAACACAAACACAACAGTCCAGGCCCTGAGCTTCACAAACACAAACACAACAGCCCAGGCCCTGAGCTTCACAAACACAAACACTAACATAACAGCCCTGGCCCTGAGTTTCACAAACACAAACACAAACACAACAGCCCTGGCCCTGAGCTTCACAAACACAAACACAAGCACAAACACTACAGCGCACACCCTGAGCTTCACAAACACAAACACAACAGCCCAGGCCCTGAGCTTCACAAACACAAACACAACAGCACAGGCCCGGAGCTTCACAAACACAAACACAAACACAACAGCCCAGGCCCTGAGCTTCACAAACACAAACAATAACATAACAGCCCTGTCCCTTAGTTTCACAAACCCAAACACAAATATAACAGCCAAGGCCCTGAGCTTTACAAACACAAACACAACAGTCCAGGCACTGAGCTTCACAAACACAAACACAACAGCCCAGGCCCTGAGCTTCACAAACACCAACACTAACATAACAGCCCTGGCCCTGAGTTTCACAAACACAAACACAAACACAACAGCCCAGGCCCTGAGCTTCACAAACACAAACACAAACACAACAGCCCTGTCCCTAAGCTTCACAAACACAAACACAAACACAAACACTACAGCCCACACCCTGAGCTTCACAAACACAAACACAACAGCCCGGGCCCTGAGCTTCACAAACACAAACACAAACACAACAGCCGAGGCCCTGAGCTTCTCAAACACAAACACAAACACAAACACAGCAGCTCAGGCCCTGAGCTTCACAAACACAAACACAACAGCCCAGGCCCGGAGCTTCACAAACACAAACACGAACACCACAGCCCAGGCCCTGAGCCTCACAATCACAAAGGCAAATACAAACACCACAGCCCAGGCCCTGAGCTTCACAAACACAAACACCAAAGCCCAGGCCCTGAGCTTCACAAACACAGACACAAACGCAAACACCACAGCCCAGGCCCTGAGCTTCACAAACACAAACACCACAGCCCAGAAACACAACAGCCCAGGCCATGAGCTTCACAAACACAAACACAGCAGCCCAGGCCCTGAGCTTCACAAACACAAACACAAACACAACAGCCCAGGCCCTGAGCTTCACAAACACAAACACAAACACATACACACCAGCCGAGGCCCTGAGCTTCACAAACACAAACACAACAGCCCAGGCCCTGAGCTTCACAAACACAACCACAAACACAAACACAACAGCCAAGGCCCTGAGCTTCACAAACACAAACACAAACACAACAGCCCTGTCCCTAAGCTTCACAAACACAAACACAAACACTACAGCCCACACCCTGAGCTTCACAAACACAAACACAACAGCCCGGGCCCTGAGCTTCACAAACACAAACACAAACACAACAGCCGAGGCCCTGAGCTTCTCAAACACAAACACAAACACAAACACAGCAGCTCAGGCCCTGAGCTTCACAAACACAAACACAACAGCCCAGGCCCGGAGCTTCACAAACACAAACACGAACACCACAGCCCAGGCCCTGAGCCTCACAATCACAAAGGCAAATACAAACACCACAGCCCAGGCCCTGAGCTTCACAAACACAAACACCAAAGCCCAGGCCCTGAGCTTCACAAACACAGACACAAACGCAAACACCGCAGCCCAGGACCTGAGCTTCACAAACACAAACACCACAGCCCAGAAACACAACAGCCCAGGCCATGAGCTTCACAAACACAAACACAGCAGCCCAGGCCCTGAGCTTCACAAACACAAACACAAACACAACAGCCCAGGCCCTGAGCTTCACAAACACAAACACAAACACACCAGCCCAGGCCCTGAGCTTCACAAACACAAACACAACAGCCCAGGCCCTGAGCTTCACAAACACAACCACAAACACAAACACAACAGCCAAGGCCCTGAGCTTCACAAACACAATCACAAACACAACAGCCCAGGCCCGGTGCTTCACAAACACAAACACAACAGTCCAGGCCCTGAGCTTCACAAACACAAACACAAACACAAACACAACAGCCCAGGCCCTGAGCTTCACAAACAAAAACACAAACATAACAGCCCTGGCCCTGAGCTTCACAAACTCAAACACAAACAAAACAGCCCATGCCCTGAGCTTCACGAACACAAACACTACAGCCCACGCCCTGAGCTACACAAACACAAACACAAGCACAACGGCCCGGGCCCTGAGCTTCACAAACACAAACACAAACACAACAGCCCAGGCCCTGAGCTTCAAAAACGCAAACTCAAACACAAACACAACAGCTCAGGCCCTGAGCTTCACAAACACAAACACAACAGCCCAGGCCCAGAGCTTCACAAACACAAACACAAACACAACAGCCCAGGCCCTGAGCTTCACAAACACAAAGACAACAAGCCAGGCCCTGAGCTTCACAAACACAAACACAAACACAACATCCCAGGCCCTGAGCTTCACAAACACAAACACAAACACCACAGCCCAGGACCTGAGCTTCACAAAACCATACACAAACAGACACGCAAACGCAAACACAAAAGCAAACGCAAACACAAACGCAAACGCAAACACAAAAACACAAACACAACAGCCCAGGCCCTGAGCTTCACAAACACAAATGCCCAGGGCCTGAGCTTCACAAACACAAACATAAACACAACAGCCCTGGCCCTGAGCTTCACAAATACAAACAAAAACACAATCACAAACACAAACACAACAGCCCAGGCCCTGAGCTTCACAAACACATACACAAACATAACAGCCCAGGCCCTAAGCTTCACAAACACAACCACAAACACACACACAACAGCCCAGGCCCTGAGCTTCACAAACACAAACAAAAACACAATCACAAACACAAACACAACAGCCCACACCCTCAGCTTCACAAGCACTAACACAAATACAAACGCCCAGGCCCTGAGCATCACAAACACAAACACAAAAACAAACACAAACACAAAGGCCCAGGCACTGAGCTTCACAAACACAAACACAAACACAAAAGCCGAGGCCCTGAGCTTCACAAACACAAACACAAACGCCCATGCCCTGAGCTTCACAATCACAAACACAAACACAAAAGCCCATTCCCTGAGCTGCACAAACACAAACAAAAATGCCCATTAACTGAGCAACACAAACACAAACACAAGCACAAAAGACCAGGCCCTGAGCAACACAAACACAAACACAAACTCAAAAACAAAAGCCCAGGTCCTGAGCTTCTCAAACACAAACACAAACGCACAGGCCCTGAGATTCACAAACACAAACACAAACACAAACGCCCAGGCCCTGAGCTACACAAACACAAACTCAAACACAAACGCCCAGGCCCTGAGCTTCACAAACACAAACACAAAAGCCCTGGCCCTGAGCAACACAAACACAAACACAAACACAAACACAAAAGCCCAGGCGCTGTGCAACACAAACACAATCACAAACACAACAGCCCAGGCCCTGAGCTTCACAAACACAAACACAAACACATACACACCAGCCCAGGCCCTGAGCTTCACAAACACAAACACAACAGCCCAGGCCCTGAGCTTCACAAACACAACCACAAACACAAACACAACAGCCAAGGCCCTGAGGTTCACAAACACAATCACAAACACAACAGCCCAGGCCCGGAGCTTCACAAACACAAACACAACAGTCCAGGCCCTGAGCTTCACAAACACAAACACAAACACAACTGCCCAGGCCCTGAGCTTCACAAACAAAAACAAAAACATAACAGCCCTGGCCCTGAGCTTCACAAACTGAAACACAAACAAAACAGCCCATGCCCTGAGCTTCACGAACACAAACACTACAGCCCACGCCCTGAGCTACACAAACACAAACACAAACACAACGGCCCGGGCCCTGAGCTTCACAAACACAAACACAAACACAACAGCCCAGGCCCTGAGCTTCAAAAACGCAAACTCAAACACAAACACAAGAGCTCAGGCCCGGAGCTTCACAAACACAAACACAAACACAACAGCTCATGCCCTTGAGCTTCACAAACACAAACACAACAGCCCAGGCCATGAGCGTCACAAACACAAACACAAACACAACAGCCCAGGCCCTGAGCTTCACAAACACAAACACCACTGCCCAGGCCCTGAGCTTCACAAACCCAAACACAAACAGACCCGCAAACGCAAACACAAAAGCAAACGCAAACACAAACGCAAACGCAAACACAAAAACACAAACACAACAGCCCAGGCCCTGAGCTTCACAAACACAAACACAAATGCCCAGGCCCTGAGCTTCACAAGCACAAACATAAACACAACAGCCCTGGCCCTGAGCTTCACAAACACAAACAAAAACACAATCACAAACACAAACACAACAGCCCAGGCCCTGAGCTTCACAAACACAAACACAAACACAACAGCCCAGGCCCTAAGCTGAACAAACACAACCACAAACACAAACACAACAGCCAAGGCCCTGAGCTTCACAAATACACACACAAAAGCCCAGGCCCTGAGCTTCACAAACACAAACAAAAACACAATCACAAACACAACCACAACAGCCAACACCCTCAGCTTCACAAACACAAACACAAACACAAACGCCCAGGCCCTGAGCTTCACAAACACTAACACAAACACAAAATGCGAGGCCCTGAGCTTCACAAACACAAACACAAACACAAACGCCCATGCCCTGAGCTTCACAATCACAAACACAAACACGAAAGCCCATTCCCTGAGCTGCACAAACACAAACAAAAATGCCCATTCCCTGAGCAACACAAACACAAACACAAGCACAAAAGACCAGGCCCTGAGCAACACAAACACAAACACAAACTCGAAAACAAAAGCCCAGGTCCTGAGCTTCTCAATCACAAACACAAACGCATAGGCCCTGAGATTCACAAACACAAACACAAACACAAACGCCCAGGCCCTGAGCTTCACAAACACAAACAAAAGCACAAAAGCCCATGCCCTGAGCCTCACAAACACAAACACAAACACAACAGCCCAGGACCTGAGCTTCACAAACACAAACACAACAGTCCAGGCACTGAGCTTCACAAACAAAAACACAACAGCCCAGGCCCTGAGCTTCACAAACACAAACACTAACATAACAGCCCTGGCCCTGAGTTTCACAAACACAAACACAAACACAACAGCCCAGGCCCTGAGCTTCACAAACACAAACACAAACACAACAGCCCTGGCCCTGAGCTTCACAAACACAAACACAAGCACAAACACTACAGCCCACACCCTGAGCTTCACAAACACAAACACAACAGCCCAGGCCCTGAGCTTCACAAACACAAACACAACAACCGAGGCCCTGAGCTTCACAAACACAAACACAAACACAAACACAGCAGCTCAGGCCCTGAGCTTCACAAACACAAACACAACAGCTCAGGCCCTGAGCTTCACAAACACAAACACAAACACAACAGCCCAGGCCCGGAGCTTCACAAACACAAACACAAGCACAAACACTACAGCCCACACCCTGAGCTTCACAAACACAAACACAACAGCCCAGGCCCTGAGCTTCACAAACACAAACACAACAACCGAGGCCCTGAGCTTCACAAACACAAACACAAACACGAACACCACAGCCCAGGCCCTGAGCTTCACAAACCCAAACACAAACAGACACGCAAACGCAAACACAAAAGCAAACGCAAACACAAACGCAAACGCAAACACAAAAACACAAACACAACAGCCCAGGCCCTGAGCTTCACAAACACAAACACCAAAGCCCAGGCCCTGAGCTTCACAAACACAAACACAAACACCACAGCCCAGGCCCTGAGCTTCACAAACACAAACACCACAGCCCAGAAACACAACAGCCCAGGCCATGAGCTTCACAAACACAAACACAGCAGCCCAGGCCCTGAGCTTCACAAACACAAACACAAACACAACAGCCCAGGCCCTGAGCTTCACAAACACAAACACATACACACCAGCCCAGGCCCTGAGCTTCAAAACACAAACACAACAGCCCAGGCCCTGAGCTTCACAAACACAACCACAAACACAAACACAACAGCCAAGGCCCTGAGCTTCACAAACTCAAACACAAACAAAACAGCCCATGCCCTGAGCTTCACGAACACAAACACTACAGCCCACGCCCTGAGCTACACAAACACAAACACAAACACAACGGCCCGGGCCCTGTGCTTCACAAACACAAACACAAACACAACAGCCCAGGCCCTGAGCTTCAAAAACGCAAACTCAAACACAAACACAACAGCTCAGGCCCTGAGCTTCACAAACACAAACACAACAGCTCAGGCCCTGAGCTTCACAAACACAAACACAAACACAACAGCCCAGGCCCTGAGCTTCACAAACACAAAGACAACAGCCCAGGCCCTGAGCTTCACAAACACAAACACAAACACAACATCCCAGGCCCTGAGCTTCACAAACACAAACACAAACACCACAGCCCAGTCCCTGAGCTTCACAAACCCAAGCACAAACAGACACGCAAACGCAAACACAGAAGCAAACGCAAACACAAACGCAAACACAAAAACACAAACACAACAGCCCAGGCCCTGAGCTTCACAAACACAAACACAAATGCCCAGGGCCTGAGCTTCACAAACACAAACACAAACACAACAGCCCAGGCCCTGAGCTTCACAAACACAAACACAAACACAACAGCCCAGGCCCTAAGCTTCACAAACACAACCACAAACACACACCCAACAGCCCAGGCCCTGAGCTTCACAAACACAAACAAAAAAACAATCACAAACACAAACACAACAGCCCACACCCTCAGCTTCACAAGCACTAACACAAACACAAACGCGCAGGCCCTGAGCATCACAAACAGAAACACAAAAGCCCTGGCCCTGAGCAACACAAACACAAACACAATCACAAACACAACAGCCCAGGCCCTGAGCTTCACAAACACAAACACAAACACATACACACCAGCCCAGGCCCTGAGCTTCACAAACACAAACACAACAGCCCAGGCCCTGAGCTTCACAAACACAACCACAAACACAAACACAACAGCCAAGGCCCTGAGGTTCACAAACACAATCACAAACACAACAGCCCAGGCCCGGAGCTTCACAAACACAAACACAACAGTCCAGTCCCTGAGCTTCACAAACACAAACACAAACACAACTGCCCAGGCCCTGAGCTTCACAAACAAAAACACAAACATAACAGCCCTGGCCCTGAGCTTCACAAACTCAAACACAAACAAAACATCCCATGCCCTGAGCTTCACGAACACAAACACTACAGCCCACGCCCTGAGCTACACAAACACAAACACAAACACAACGGCCCGGGCCCTGAGCTTCACAAACACAAACACAAACACAACAGCCCTGGCCCTGAGCTTCAAAAACGCAAACTCAAACACAAACACAAGAGCTCAGGCCCGGAGCTTCACAAACACAAACACAAACACAACAGCTCATGCCCTTGAGCCTCACAAACACAAACACAGCAGCCCAGGCCATGAGCGTCACAAACACAAACACAAACACAACAGCCCAGGCCCTGAGCTTCACAAACACAAACACAAACACCACTGCCCAGGCCCTGAGCTTCACAAACCCAAACACAAACAGACCCGCAAACGCAAACACAAAAGCAAACGCAAACACAAACGCAAACGCAAACACAAAAACACAAACACAACAGCCCAGGCCCTGAGCTTCACAAACACAAACACAAATGCCCAGGCCCTGAGCTTCACAAGCACAAACATAAACACAACAGCCCTGGCCCTGAGCTTCACAAACACAAACAAAAACACAATCAGAAACACAAACACAACAGCCCAGGCCCTGAGCTTCACAAACACAAACACAAACACAACAGCCCAGGCCCTAAGCTGAACAAACACAACCACAAACACAAACACAACAGCCAAGGCCCTGAGCTTCACAAATACACACACAAAAGCCCAGGCCCTGAGCTTCACAAACACAAACAAAAACACAATCACAAACACAACCACAACAGCCAACACCCTCAGCTTCACAAACACAAACACAAACACAAACGCCCAGGCCCTGAGCTTCACAAACACAAACACAAACACAAAATGCGAGGCCCTGAGCTTCACAAACACAAACACAAACACAAACGCCCATGCCCTGAGCTTCACAATCACAAACACAAACACGAAAGCCCATTCCCTGAGCTGCACAAACACAAACAAAAATGCCCATTCCCTGAGCAACACAAACACAAACACAAGCACAAAAGACCAGGCCCTGAGCAACACAAACACAAACACAAACTCAAAAACAAAAGCCCAGGTCCTGAGCTTCTCAATCACAAACACAAACGCATAGGCCCTGAGATTCACAAACACAAACACAAACACAAACGCCCAGGCCTGAGCTACACAAACACAAACTCAAACACAAAAGCCCAGGCCCTGAGCTTCACAAACACAAACAAAAGCACAAAAGCCCATGCCCTGAGCCTCACAAACACAAACACAAACACAACAGCCCAGGACCTGAGCTTCACAAACACAAACACAACAGTCCAGGCACTGATCTTCACAAACAAAAACACAACAGCCCAGGCCCTGAGCTTCACAAACACAAACAAACACTAACATAACAGCCCTGGCCCTGAGTTTCACAAACACAAACACAAACACAACAGCCCAGGCCCTGAGCTTCACAAACACAAACACAAACACAACAGCCCTGGCCCTGAGCTTCACAAACACAAGCACAAACACTACAGCCCACACCCTGAGCTTCACAAACACAAACACAACAGCCCAGGCCCTGAGCTTCACAAACACAAACACAAACACAACAACCGAGGCCCTGAGCTTCACAAACACAAACACAAACACAAACACAGCAGCTCAGGCCCTGAGCTTCGCAAACTCAAACACAACAGCTCAGGCCCTGAGCTTCACAAACACAAACACAACAGCCCAGGCCCGGAGCTTCACAAACACAAACACGAACACCACAGCCCAGGCCCTGAGCTTCACAAACCCAAACACAAACAGACACGCAAACGCAAACACAAAAGCAAACGCAAACACAAACGCAAACGCAAACACAAAAACACAAACACAACAGCCCAGGCCCTGAGCTTCACAAACACAAACACCAAAGCCCAGGCCCGGAGCTTCACAAACACAAACACAAACACCACAGCCCAGGCCCTGAGCTTCACAAACACAAACACCACAGCCCAGAAACACAACAGCCCAGGCCATGAGCTTCACAAACACAAACACAGCAGCCCAGGCCCTGAGCTTCACAAACACAAGCACAAACACAACAGCCCAGGCCCTGAGCTTCACAAACACAAACACATACACACCAGCCCAGGCCCTGAGCTTCAAAACACAAACACAACAGCCCAGGCCCTGAGCTTCACAAACGCAACCACAAACACAAACACAACAGCCAAGGCCCTGAGCTTCACAAACACAATCACAAACACAACAGCCCAGGCCCGGAGCTTCACAAACACAAACACAACAGTCCAGGCCCTGAGCTTCACAAACACAAACACAAACACAACAGCCCAGGCCCTGAGCTTCACAAACAAAATCACAAACATAACAGACCTGGCCCTGAGCTTCACAAACTCAAACACAAACAAAACAGCCCATGCCCTGAGCTTCACGAACACAAACACTACAGCCCACGCCCTGAGCTACACAAACACAAACACAAACACAACGGCCCGGGCCCTGTGCTTCACAAACACAAACACAAACACAACAGCCCAGGCCCTGAGCTTCAAAAACGCAAACTCAAACACAAACACAACAGCTCAGGCCCTGAGCTTCACAAACACAAACACAAACACCACAGCCCAGTCCCTGAGCTTCACAAACCCAAACACAAACAGACACGCAAACGCAAACACAGAAGCAAACGCAAACACAAAAACACAAACACAACAGCCCAGGCCCTGAGCTTCACAAACACAAACACAAATGCCCAGGGCCTGAGCTTCACAAACACAAACACAAACACAACAGCCCAGGCCCTGAGCTTCACAAACACAAACACAACAGCCCAGGCCCTAAGCTTCACAAACACAACCACAAACACACACACAACAGCCCAGGCCCTGAGCTTCACAAACACAAACAAAAACACAATCACAAACACAAACACAACAGCCCACACCCTCAGCTTCACAAGCACTAACACAAACACAAACGCGCAGGCCCTGAGCATCACAAACACAAACACAAAAACAAACACAAACACAAAGGCCCAAGCCCTGAGCTACACAAACACAAACACAAACACAAAAGCCGAGGCCCTCAGCTTCACAAACACAAACACAAACACAAACACAAACGCCCATGCCCTGAGCTTCACAATCACAAACACAAACACAAAAGTCCATTCCCTGAGCTGCACAAACACAAACAAAAATGCCCATTAACTGAGCAACACAAACACAAACAGAAGCACAAAAGACCAGGCCCTGAGCAACACAAACACAAACACAAACTCAAAAACAAAAGCCCAGGTCCTGAGCTTCTCAAACACAAACACAAACGCACAGGCCCTGAGATTCACAAACACAAACACAAACGCCCAGGCCCTGAGCTACACAAACACAAACTCAAACACAAACGCCCAGGCCCTGAGCTTCACAAACACAAACACAAACAAAAGCACAAAAGCCCAGGTCCTGAGCTTCTCAAACACAAACACAAACGCACAGGCCCTGAGATTCACAAACACAAACACAAACACAAAAGCCCAGGCGCTGTGCAACACAAACACAAACACAACAGCCCAGGCCCTGAGCTTCACAAACACAAACACAAACACATACACACCAGCCCAGGCCCTGAGCTTCACAAACACAAACACAACAGCCCAGGCCCTGAGCTTCACAAACACAACCACAAACACAAACACAACAGCCAAGGCCCTGAGCTTCACAAACACAATCACAAACACAGCAGCCCAGGCCCGGAGCTTCACAAACACAAACACAACAGTCCAGGCCCTGAGCTTCACAAACACAAACACAACGGCCCAGGCCCTGAGCTTCACAAACAAAAACACAAACATAACAGCCCTGGCCCTGAGCTTCACAAACTCAAACACAAACAAAACAGCCCAAGCCCTGAGCTTCACGAACTCAAACACTACAGCCCACGCCCTGAGCTACACAAACACAAACACAAACACAACGGCCCGGGCCCTGAGCTTCACAAACACAAACACAAACACAACAGCCCAGGCCCTGAGCTTCAAAAACGCAAACTCAAACACAAACACAACAGCTCAGGCCCTGAGCTTCACAAACACAAACACAAACACAACAGCTCATGCTCTGAGCTTCACAAACACAAACACAACAGCCCAGGCCATGAGCTTCACAAACACAAACACAACAGCCCAGGCCCTGAGCTTCACAAACACAAACACAAACAACACAGCCCAGGCCCTGAGCTTCACAAACCCATACACAAACAGACACGCAAACACAAAAGCAAACGCAAACACAAACGCAAACGCAAACACAAAAACACAAACACAACAGCCCAGGCCCTGAGCTTCACAAACACAAACACAAATGCCCAGGCCCTGAGCTTCACAAACACAAACATAAACACAAAAGCCCTGGCCCTGAGCTTCACAAACACAAACAAAAACACAATCACAAACACAAACACAACAGCCCAGGCCCTGAGCTTCACAAACACAAACACAAACACAACAGCCCAGGTCCTAAGCTGCACAAACACAACCACAAACACAAACACAACAGCCAAGGCCCTGAGCTTCACAAACACACACACAACAGCCCAGGCCCTGAGCTTCACAAACACAAACAAAAACACAATCACAAACACAAACACAACAGCCCACAACCTCAGCTTCACAAACACAAACACAAACGCCCAGGCCCTGAGCATCACAAACACAAACACAAAAACAAACACAAACACACACGCCCAGGCCCTGAGCTTCACAAACACAAACACAAAGACGAGGCCCTGAGCTTCACAAACACAAACACAAACGCCCATGCCCTGAGCTTCACAATCACAAACACAAACACAAAAGCCCATTCCCTGAGCTGCACAAACACAAACAAAAATGCCCATTCCCTGAGCAACACAAACACAAGCACAAAATACCAGGCCCTGAGCAACACAAACACAAATACAAACTCAAAAACAAAAGCCCAGGTCCTGAGCTTCTCAAACACAAACACAAACACATAGGCCCTGAGCTTCACAAACACAAACATAAACACAACAGCCCTGGCCCTGAGCTTCACAAACACAAACACAAACACAATCACAAACACAAACACAACAGCCCAGGCCCTGAGCTTCACAAACACAAACACAAACACAACAGCCCAGGCCCTAAGCTTCACAAACACAACCACAAACACAAACACAACAGCCAAGGCCCTGAGCTACACAAACACACACACAACAGCCCTGGCCCTGAGCTTCACAAACACAAACAAAAACACAATCACAAACACAAGCACAACAGCCCAGGCCCTGAGCTTCACAAACACAAACACAAACACAACAGCCCAGGCCCTAAGCTTCACAAAAACAACCACAAACACACACAAAACAGCCCAGCCCCTGAGCTTCACAAACACAAACAAAAACACAATCACAAACACAAACACAACAGCCCACACCCTCAGCTTCACAAGCACTAACACAAACACAAACGCGCAGGCCCTGAGCATCACAAACACAAACACAAAAACAAACACAAACACAAAGGCCCAGGCCCTGAGCTTCACAATCACAATCACAAACACAAAAGCCGAGGCCCTTAGCTTCACAAACACAAACACAAACACAAACGCCCATGCCCTGAGCTTCACAATCACAAACACAAACACAAAAGCCCATTCCCTGAGCTGCACAAACACAAACAAAAATGCCCATTAACTGAGCAACACAAACACAAACACAAGCACAAAAGACCAGGCCCTGAGCAACACAAACACAAACACAAACTCAAAAACAAAAGCCCAGGTCCTGAGCTTCTCAAACACAAACACAAACGCACAGGCCCTGAGATTCACAAACACAAACACAAACACAAACGCCCAGGCCCTGAGCTACACAAACACAAACTCAAACACAAACGCCCAGGCCCTGAGCTTCACAAACACAAACACAAACAAAAGCACAAAAGCCCAGGCCCAGAGCTTCACAAACACAAACACAAACACAAACGTCCAGTCCCTGAGCTTCACAAACACAACCACAAACACAAACACAACAGCCAAGGCCCTGAGCTACACAAACACACACACAACAGCCCAGGCCCTGAGCTTCACAAACACAAACAAAAACACAATCACAAACACAAACACAACAGCCCACACACTCAGCTTCACAAACACAAACACAAACGCCCATGCCCTGAGCATCACAAACACAAACACAAAAACAAACACAAACACAAACGCCCAGGCCCTGAGCTTCACAAACACAAACACAAACACAAAAGCCGAGGCCCTGGCTTCACAAACACAAACACAAACGCCCATGCCCTGAGCTTCACAATCACAAACACAAACACAAAAGCCCATTCCCTGAGCTGCACAAACACAAACAAAAATGCCCATTCCCTGAGCAACACAAACACAAACACAAGCACAAAAGACCAGGCCCTGAGCAACACAAACACAAACACAAACTCAAAAACAAAAGCCCAGGTCCTGAGCTTCTCAAACACAAACACAAACGCACAGGCCCTGAGATTCACAAACACAAACACAAACACAAACGCCCAGGCCCTGAGCTACACAAACACAAACTCAAACACAAACGCCCAGGCCCTGAGCTTCACAAACACAAACACAAACAAAAGCACAAAAGCCCAGGCCCAGAGCTTCACAAACACAAACACAAAAGCCCTGGCCCTGAGCAACACAAACACAAACACAAACACAAAAGCCCAGGCGCTGTGCAACACAAACACAAACACAAACACAAACGCACAGGCCCTGATGTTCACAAACACAAACGCCCATGGCCTGAGCTTCACAAACACAAACACAAACACAACAGCCCAGGCCCTAAGCTTCACAAAAACAACCACAAACACACACACAACAGCCCAGCCCCTGAGCTTCACAAACACAAACAAAAACACAATCACAAACACAAACACAACAGCCCACACCCTCAGCTTCACAAGCACTAACACAAACACAAACGCGCAGGCCCTGAGCATCACAAACACAAACACAAAAACAAACACAAACACAAAGGCCCAGGCCCTGAGCTTCACAATCACAATCACAAACACAAAAGCCGAGGCCCTTAGCTTCACAAACACAAACACAAACACAAACGCCCATGCCCTGAGCTTCACAATCACAAACACCAACACAAAAGCCCATTCCCTGAGCTGCACAAACACAAACAAAAATGCCCATTAACTGAGCAACACAAACACAAACACAAGCACAAAAGACCAGGCCCTGAGCAACACAAACACAAACACAAACTCAAAAACAAAAGCCCAGGTCCTGAGCTTCTCAAACACAAACACAAACGCACAGGCCCTGAGATTCACAAACACAAACACAAACACAAACGCCCAGGCCCTGAGCTACACAAACACAAACTCAAACACAAACGCCCAGGCCCTGAGCTTCACAAACACAAACACAAACAAAAGCACAAAAGCCCAGGCCCAGAGCTTCACAAACACAAACACAAACACAAACGTCCAGTCCCTGAGCTTCACAAACACAACCACAAACACAAACACAACAGCCAAGGCCCTGAGCTACACAAACACACACACAACAGCCCAGGCCCTGAGCTTCACAAACACAAACAAAAACACAATCACAAACACAAACACAACAGCCCACACACTCAGCTTCACAAACACAAACACAAACGCCCATGCCCTGAGCATCACAAACACAAACACAAAAACAAACACAAACACAAACGCCCAGGCCCTGAGCTTCACAAACACAAACACAAACACAAAAGCCGAGGCCCTGGCTTCACAAACACAAACACAAACGCCCATGCCCTGAGCTTCACAATCACAAACACAAACACAAAAGCCCATTCCCTGAGCTGCACAAACACAAACAAAAATGCCCATTCCCTGAGCAACACAAACACAAACACAAGCACAAAAGACCAGGCCCTGAGCAACACAAACACAAACACAAACTCAAAAACAAAAGCCCAGGTCCTGAGCTTCTCAAACACAAACACAAACGCACAGGCCCTGAGATTCACAAACACAAACACAAACACAAACGCCCAGGCCCTGAGCTACACAAACACAAACTCAAACACAAACGCCCAGGCCCTGAGCTTCACAAACACAAACACAAACAAAAGCACAAAAGCCCAGGCCCAGAGCTTCACAAACACAAACACAAAAACAAACGCCCAGACCCTGAGCTTCACAAACACAAACACAAAAGCCCTGGCCCTGAGCAACACAAACACAAACACAAACACAAACACAAAAGCCCAGGCGCTGTGCAACACAAACACAAACACAAACACAAACGCACAGGCCCTGATGTTCACAAACACAAACGCCCATGGCCTGAGCTTCACAAACACAAACACAAACACAAACGCCAAGGCCCTGAGCTTCACAATCACAAACACAAACACAAACACAAACACCCAGGCCCTGAGCTTCACAAACACAAACACAAACACAAACGCCCAGGCCCTGAGCTTCACAAACACAAACACAAACACCCAGGTCCTGAGCTTCTCAAACACAAACACAAACGCCAAGGCCCTGAGATGGACAAACACAAACACGAACACAAACGCCAACACAGACACAAACGCCCAGGCCCTGAGCATCACAAACACAAACACAAAAACAAACACAAACACAAACGCCCAGGCCCTGAGCTTCACAAACACAAACACAAACACAAAAGCCCAGGCCATGAGCAACACAAACACAAACATAAACACAAAGGCCCAGTCCCTGAGCTGCACAAACACAAACACAAACACAAATGCCCATGCCCTGAGCAACACAAACACAAGCACAAAGGCCCAGGCCCTGAGCAACACAAACACAAACACAAAGACAAAAACAAAAGCCCCGGTCCTGAGCTTCTCAAACACAAACACAAACGCACAGGCCCTGAGATTCACAAACACAACACAAACACAAACGCCCAGGCCCTGAGCTACACAAACACAAACACAAACTCAAACAAAAGCACAAAAGCCCAGGCACAGAGCTTCACAAACACAAACACAAACACAAACGCCAAGGCCCTGAGCTTCACAATCACAAACACAAACACACACACAAACACCCAGGCCCTGAGCTTCACAGACAAAAACACCAACTCAAACACAATCACAAACACCCAGGACCTGAGCTTCACAAACACAAACTAAAACACAAACTCCCAGGCCCTGAGAATCACAATCACAAACACAAACACAAACGCCCAGGCCCTGAGATTCACAAACACAAACACCCAGGCCCTGAGATTCACAAACACAAACACAAGCACAGACGCCCAGGCCCTGAGATTCACAAACACAAACCCATACACAAACACAAACGCCCAGGCCCTGAGCTTCACAAGCACAAACACAAACACAAACACAAACGCCCAGGCCCTGAGCTTCCCAAACACAAACACAAACGCCCAGGACCTGAGTTTCACAAACACAAACGCCAACACAAACACAAACGCCCAGGCCCTGAGCTTCACAAACACAAACACAAACTCAAACAAAAGCACAAAAGCCCAGGCCCAGAGCTTCACAAACACAAACACAAACGCCGAGACCCTGAGCTTCACAAACACAAAGACAAAAGTCCTGCCCTGAGCAACACAAACACAAACACAAACACAAAAGCTCAGGCCCTGTGCAACACAAACACAAACACAAACACAAACGCCCAGGCCCTGATCTTCACATACACAAACACAAACGCCCAGGACCTGAGTTTCACAAACACAAACGCCAACACAAACACAAACGCCCAGGCCCTGAGATTCACAAACACAAACACAAACACAAACGCCCAGGACCTGAGATTCACAAACACAAACACAAATGCCCAGGCCCTGATATTCGCAATCACAAACACAAACACAAACGCCCAGGCACTGAGATTCACAAACACAAACACAAACGCCCAGGCCCTGAGCTTCACAAACACAAACACAAACACAGACACCTAGGCCCTGAGATTCACAAACACAAGAACAAACACAAACGCCCAGGCCCTGAGCTTCACAAACGCAAACAAAAACACAAACACAAACGCCCAGGCCCTGAGCTTCACAAACACAAACACAAACGCCCAGGCCATGAGCTTCACAAACACAAACGCCGACACAAATACAAACACAATCGCCCATGCCCTGAGATGGACAAACACAAACACGAACACAAACGCCAACACAAACACAAACGCCCAGGCCCTGTGCATCACAAACACAAACACAAAAACAACCACAAACACAAACGCCCAGGCCCTGAGCTTCACAAACACAATCACAAACGCCCAGGCCCTGAGCTTCACAAATACAAACACAAACACAAACAAACACAAAGGGCCTGAGCTACACAAACACAAATTCAAACACAAACACAAATGGCCTGAGCTTCACACAAACTCAAACACAAACACAAAGGCGCTGAGCTTCACAAACTCTAACACAAACACAAACACAAAGACCCTGAGCTTAACAAACACAAACACAAAGGCCCTGAGCTTCACAAACACAAACACAAACGCCCAGGCCCTGAGATTCACAAACACAAACACACACACAAACACAAACACCCACACAATGACAAACGCCCAGGCGCTGAGATTCACAAACTCAAACACAAACGCCAAGACAAACAGAAACACAAGCGCCCAGGCCCAGAGATACACAAACACAATCACAAACACAAACGCCCAGGCCCTGAGATTCACAAACACAAACGCGCAGGCCCTGAGATTCACAAACACAAACACAAACACAAACGCCCAGGCCCTGAGATTCACAAGCACAAACACAACCGCCCAGGCCCATAGATTCACAAACACAAACACAAACACTTATACAAACGCCCAGGCCCTGAGATAAACAAACACAAACACAAACCACCAGGCCCTGAGCTTCACAAACACAAACAGAAACACCCGAGCCCTGAGCTTCACAAACACAAACACCCAGGCCCTGAGGTTCACCAACATAAAGGCCCTGATCTACACAAAAACAAAGACAAACGCCCAGGCCCTGAGCTTCACATGCACAAAGGCCCTTAGCTACACAAACACAAACACAAAGGGCCTGAGCTACACAAACACAAATTCAAACACAAAGGCCCTGAGCTTCACAAACACAAAGACAAACACAAAGGCCCTGAGCTTCACAAACACAAAGACAAAGGCCCTGAGCTTCACAAACTCTAACACAAACACAAACACAAACGCCAACACAAACACACACACAAGCGCCCAGGCCCTGAAATACACAGACACAAACACAAACACAAACGCCCAGGCCCTGAGATTCACAAAAACATACACAAACAGAAACACAAACGCCCAAGCCCTGAGATTCACAGACAAAAACACAAACGCCCAGGCCCTGAGATTCACTAACACAAACACAAACGCCCAGGCCCTGAGATTCACAAACGCAAACACAAACACAAACGCCCAGGCCCTGAGCTTCACAAACAAACATACAAACACAAACACCCAGGCCCCGACCTTCACAAACACAAAGGCCCTGAGCTACACAAACACAAACACCCAGGCCCTGAGCTTCACAAACACAAACGGCCATTTCCTGAGCTTCACAAACACAACCACAAACACAAACACAACAGCCCAGGCCCGGAGCTTCACAAACACAAACACAACAGTCCAGGCCCTGAGCTTAACAAACACAAACACAAACACAACAGCCCAGGCCCTGAGCTTCACAAACAAAAACACAAACATAACAGCCCTGGCCCTGAGCTTCACAAACTCAAACACAAACAAAACAGCCCATGCCCTGAGCTTCACGAACACAAACACTGCAGCCCACGCCCTGAGCTACACAAACACAAACACAAACACAAAGGCCAGGGCCCTGAGCTTCACAAACACAAACACAAACACAACAGCCCAGGCCCTGAGCTTCACAAACACAAACACAACAGCCCAGGCCATGAGCTTCACAAACACAAACACAATAGCCCAGGCCCTGAGCTTCACAAACACAAACACAAACACCACAGCCCAGGCCCTGAGCTTCACAAACCCAAACACAAACAGACACGCAAACGCAAACACAAAAGCAAACGCAAACGCAAACACAAAAACACAAACACAACAGCCCAGGCCCTGAGCTTCACAAACACAAACACAAATGCCCAGGCCCTGAGCTTCACAAACACAAACATAAACACAACAGCCCTGGCCCTGAGCTTCACACACACAAACAAAAACACAATCACAAACACAAACACAACAGCCCAGGCCCTGAGCTTCACAAACACAAACACAAACACAACAGCCCAGGCCCTAAGCTTCACAAACACCACCACAAACACAAACACAACAGCCAAGGCCCTGAGCTTCACAAACACACACACAACAGCACAGGCCCTGAGCTTCACAAACACAAACAAAAACACAATCACAAACACAAACACAACAGCCCACACCCTCAGCTTCACAAACACAAACACAAACACAAACGCCCAGGCCCTGAGCATCACAAACACAAACACAAAAACCAACACAAACACAAACGCCCAGGCCCTGAGCTTCACAAACACAAACACAAACTGAAAAGCCGAGGCCCTGAGCTTCACAAACACAAACACAAACACAAACGCCCATGCCCTGAGCTTCACAATCACAAACACAAACACAAAAGCCCATTCCCTGAGCTGCACAAACACAAACAAAAATGCCCATTCCCTGAGCAACACAAACACAAACACAAGCACAAAAGACCAGGCCCTGAGCAACACAAACACAAACACAAACTCAAAAACAAAAGCCCAGGTCCTGAGCTTCTCAAACACAAACACAAACGCACAGGCCCTGAGATTCACAAACACAAACACAAACGCCCAGCTCCTGAGCTACACAAACACAAACTCAAACACAAACGCCCAGGCCCTGAGCTTCACAAACACAAACACAAACAAAAGCACAAAAGCCCAGGCCCAGAGCTTCACAAACACAAACACAAACACAAACGCCCAGACCCTGAGCTTCACAAACACAAACACAAAAGCCCTGGCCCTGAGCAACACAAACACAAACACAAACACAAACACAAACACAAAAGCCCAGGCGCTGTGCAACACAAACACAAACACAAACACAAACGCACAGGCCCTGATGTTCACAAACACAAACGCCCATGGCCTGAGCTTCACAAATACAAACACAAACGCCCAGGCCCTGAGATTCACAAACGCAAACACAAACAAAAGCACAAAAGCCCAGGCCCAGAGCTTCACAAACACAAACACAAACACAAACGCCCAGACCCTGAGCTTCACAAACACAAACACAAAAGCCCTGGCCCTGAGCAACACAAACACAAACACAAACACAAACACAAAAGCCCAGGCGCTGTGCAACACAAACACAAACACAAACACAAACACCCAGGCCCTGAGGTTCACCAACATAAAGGCCCTGATCTACACAGAAACAAACACAAACGCCCAGGCCCTGAGCTTCACAAGCACAAAGGCCCTGAGCTACACAAACACAAACACAAAGGGCCTGAGCTACACAAACACAAATTCAAACACAAATGCCCTGAGCTTCACAAATACAAACACAAACACAAACACAAAGGCCCTGAGCTTCTCAAACACAAACAGAAACACAAAGGCCCGGAGCTTCACAAACACAAACACAAACACACACACAAACACAAACACAAACACAAGCGCCCAGTCCCTGAGATACACAGACACAAAAACAAACACAAACGCCCATGCCCTGAGATTCACAAACACAAACACAAACACAAACACCCAGGCCCTGAGATTCAAAAACACAAACACAACCACAAACACAAACACAAACGCCCAGGCCCTGAGATTCACAAAAACAAACACAAACAGAAACACAAACGCCCAAGCCCTGTGATCCACAGACACAAACACAAACGCCCAGGCCCTGAGATTCACTAACATTAACACAAACGCCTAGGCCCTGAGATTCCCAAACGCAAACACAAACACAAACGCCCAGGCCCTGAGCTTCACAAACAAAAATACAAACACAAACACCCAGGCCCCGACCTTCACAAACACAAAGGCCCTGAGCTACACAAACACAAACACCCAGGCCCTGAGCTTCACAAACACAAACACAAACGGCCATGCCCTGAGCTTCACAAACACAAACACAAACACAAAGGCCCAGGCCCTGAGCAACACAAACACAAACACAAACACAAAAGCCCGGTCCCTGAGCTGCACAAACACAAACACAAACACAAATGCCCATGCCCTGAGCAACACAAACACAAACACAAGCACAAAGGCCCAGGCCCTGAGCAACACAAACACAAACACAAAGACAAAAACAAAAGCCCCGGTCCTGAGCTTCTCAAACACAAACACACACGCATAGGCCCTGAGATTCACAAACACAACACAAACGCCCAGGCCCTGAGCTACACAAACACAAACTCAAACACAAACACCCAGGCCCTGAGCTTCACAAACACAAACACAAACTCAAACAAAAGCACAAAAGCCCAGGTCCAGAGCTTCACAAACACAAACACAAACGCCCAGACCCTGAGCTTCACAAACACAAACACAAAAGCCCTGGCCCTGAGCAACACAAACACAAACACAAACACAAAAGCCCAGGCCCTGTGCAACACAAACACAAACACAAACACAAACACAAACGCCCAGGCCCTGATCTTCACATACACAAACACAAACGCCCATGGCCTGAGCTTCACAAACACAAGCACAAACGCCAAGGACCTGAGCTTCACAATCACAAACACAAACACAAACACCCAGGCCCTGAGCTTCACAGACAAAAACACAAACACACACACAATCACAAACGCACAGGCCCTGAGCTTCACAAACACAAACAAAAACACAAACACCCAGGCCCTGAGCTTCACAAACACAAACAAAAACACAAACCCCCAGGCCCTGAGAATCACAATGACAAACACAAACACAAACGCCCAGGCCCTGAGATTCACAAACACAAACACAAACACCCAGGCCCTGACATTCACAAACACAAACACAAGCACAGACGCCCAGGCCCTGAGATTCACAAACACAAACCCATACACAAACACAAACGCCCAGGCCCTGAGCTTCACAAGCACATACACAAACACAAACGCCAAGGCCCTGAGCTTCCCAAACACAAACACAAACGCCCAGGACCTGAGTTTCACAAACACAAACGCCAACACAAACACAAACACAAATACAAACGCCCAGGACCTGAGATTCACAAACACAAACACAAATGCCCAGGCCCTGATATTCACAATCACAAACACAAACACAAACACAAACGCCCAGGCCCTGAGATTCACAAACACAAACACAAACACAAACGCCCAGGCCCTGAGCTTCACAAACACAAACAATAAACACAAACACAGACACCTAGGCCCTGAGATTCACAAACACAAGAACAAACACAAACGCCCAGGCCCTGAGCTTCACAAACACAAACACAAACACAAACGCCCAGGCCCTGAGCTTCACAAACACAAACACAAACGCCCAGGCCCTGAGCTTCACAAACACAAACGCCGACACAAACACAAACACAATCGCCCAGGCCCTGAGATGGACAAACACGAACACAAACGCCAACACAAACACAAACGCCCAGGCCCTGAGCATCACAAACACAAACACAAAAACAACCACAAACACAAACGCCCAGGCCCTGAGCTTCACAAACACAAACACAAACGCCCAGGCCCTGAGCTTCACAAACACAAACACAAACGCCCAGGCCCTGAGCTTCACAATCACAAACGCCAACACAAACACAAACACAAACGCCAACACAAACACAAACACAAAATCCCAGGCCCTGAGCTTCACAAACACTAACACAAACACAAAGGCCCTGAGCTTCACAAATACAAACACAAACAAACACAAAGGGCCTGAGCTACACAAGCACAAACTCGAACACAAACACAAACACAAAGGGCCTGAACTTCTCAAACACAAACACAAACACAAACACAAAGACCCTGAGCTTCACACAAACTCAAACACAAACACAAAGGCGCTGAGCTTCACAAACTCGAACACAAACACAAACACAAACACAAAGGCCCTGAGCTTCACAAACACAAACGCCCAGGCCCTGAGATTCACAAACACAAACACACACACAAACACAAACACAAACACAAACACCCACACACTTACAAACGCCCAGGCGCTGAGATTCACAAACTCAAACTAAACGCCAAGACAAACAGAAACACAAGCGCCCAGGCCCAGAGATACACAAACACAAACACAAACGCCCAGGCCATGAGATTCACAAACTCAAACGCCCAGGCCCTGAGATTCACAAACACAAACACAAACACAACCGCCCAGGCCCTGAGATTCACAAACACAAACACAAACACTTATACAAACGCCCAGGCCCTGAGATAAACAAACACAAACACAAACACCCAGGCCCTGAGGTTCACCAACATAAAGGCCCTGATCTCCACAAAAACAAACACAAACGCCCAGGCGCTGAGCTTCACAAGCACAATGGCCCTGAGCTACACAAACACAAACACAAAGGGCCTGAGCTACACAATCACAAATTCAAACACAAATGGCCTGAGCTTCACAGACACAAACACAAACACAAACGCAAAGGCCCTGAGCTTCTCAAACACAAACAGAAACACAAAGGCCCTGAGCTTCACAAACACAAACACAAAGGCCCTGAGCTTCACACAAACACAAACACACACACAAACACAAACACAAAGGCCCTGAGCTTCACAAACTCTAACACAAACACAAACGCCGACACAAACACAAACACAATCGCCCAGGCCCTGAGATGGACAAAGACGAACACAAACGCCAACACAAACACAAACGCCCAGGCCCTGAGCATCACAAACACAAACACAAAAACAACCACAAACACAAACGCCCAGGCCCTGAGCTTCACAAACACAAACACAAACGCCCAGGCCCTGAGCTTCACAAACACAAACACAAACGCCCAGGCCCTGAGCTTCACGATCACAAACGCCAACACAAACACAAACACAAACGCCAACACAAACACAAACACAAAAGCCCAGGCCCTGAGCTTCACAAACTCTAACACAAACACAAAGGCCCTGAGCTTCACAAATACAAACACAAACACAAACAAACACAAAGGGCCTGAGCTACTCAAACACAAACTCAAACACAAACACAAACACAAAGGGCCTGAACTTCACAAACACAAACACAAACACAAAGACCCTGAGCTTCACACAAACTCAAACACAAACACAAAGGCGCTGAGCTTCACAAACTCTAACACAAACACAAACACAAAGGCCCTGAGCTTAACAAACACAAACACAAAGGCCCTGAGCTTCACAAACACAAACACAAACGCCCAGGCCCTGAGATTCGCAAACACAAACACACACACAAACACAAACACAAACACAAACACAAACACCCACACAATTACAAACGCCCAGGCGCTGAGAATCACAAACTCAAACACAAACGCCAAGACAAACAGAAACACAAGCGCCCAGGCCCAGAGATACACAAACACAAACACAAACGCCCAGGCATTGAGATGCACAAACACAAACGCCCATGCCCTGAGATTCACAAACACAAACACAACCGCCCAGGCCCTGAGATTCACAAACACAAACACAAACACTTATACAAACGCCCAGGCCCTGAGATAAACAAACACAAACACAAACCACCAGGCTCTGAGCTTCACAAACACAAACACAAACACCCTGGCCCTGAGCTTCACAAACACAAACACAAACACCCAGGCCCTGAGTTTCACCAACATAAAGGCCCTGATCTACACAAAAACAAACACAAACGCCCAGGCCCTGAGCTTCACAAGCACAAAGGCCCTGAGCTACACAAACACAAACACAAAGGGCCTGAGCTACACAATCACAAATTCAAACACAAAGGCATTGAGCTTCACAAACACAAACACAAACACAAACACAAAGGCCCTGAGCTTCTCAAACACAAACAGAAACACAAAGGCCCTGAGCTTCACAAACACAAACACAAAGGCCCTGAGCTTCACACAAATACAAACACACACACAAACACAAACACAAAGGCCACGAGCTTCACAAACTCTAACACAAACACAAACACAAACGCCAACACAAACACAAACACAAGCGCCCAGGCCCTGAGATACACAGACACAAAAACAAACACAAACGCCCATGCCCTGAGATTCACAAACACAAACACAAACACAAACGCCCAGGCCCTGAGATTCACAAAAACAAACACAAAGGCCCTGAGCTT
The DNA here is from genome assembly GCF_036365525.1 of Heterodontus francisci. NCBI lineage: Eukaryota > Metazoa > Chordata > Chondrichthyes > Heterodontiformes > Heterodontidae > Heterodontus > Heterodontus francisci. Next base: position 24,907,487 of record NC_090421.1, read on the forward strand.
CACACAAACACAAACACACACACAAACACAAACACAAAGGCCACGAGCTTCACAAACTCTAACACAAACACAAACACAAACGCCAACACAAACACAAACACAAGCGCCCAGGCCCTGAGATACACAGACACAAAAACAAACACAAACGCCCATGCCCTGAGATTCACAAACACAAACACAAACACAAACGCCCAGGCCCTGAGATTCACAAAAACAAACACAAACAGAAACACAAACGCCCAAGCCCTGAGATTCACAGACACAAACACAAACACCCAGGCCCTGAGTTTCACCAACATAAAGGCCCTGATCTACACAAAAACAAACACAAACGCCCAGGCCCTGAGATTCACAAAAACAAACACAAAGGCCCTGAGCTTCACACAAACACAAACACACACACAAACACAAACACAAAGGCCACGAGCTTCACAAACTCTAACACAAACACAAACACAAACGCCAACACAAACACAAACACAAGCGCCCAGGCCCTGAGATACACAGACACAAAAACAAACACAAACGCCCATGCCCTGAGATTCACAAACACAAACACAAACACAAACGCCCAGGCCCTGAGATTCACAAAAACAAACACAAAGGCCCTGAGCTTCACACAAACACAAACACACACACAAACACAAACACAAAGGCCACGAGCTTCACAAACTCTAACACAAAAACAAACACAAACGCCCATGCCCTGAGATTCACAAACACAAACACAAACACAAACGCCCAGGCCCTGAGATTCACAAAAACAAACACAAACAGAAACACAAACGCCCAAGCCCTGAGATTCACAGACACAAACACAAACGCCCAGGCCCTGAGATTCACTAACACAAACACAAACACCCAGGCCCTGAGATTCACAAACACAAACACAAACACAAACGCCCAGGCCCTGAGCTTCACAAACAAAAATACAAACACAAACACCCAGGCCCCGACCTTCACAAACACAAAGGCCCTGAGCTACACAAACACAAACACCCAGGCCCTGAGCTTCACAAATACAAAGGCCCTGAGCTACAGAAACACAAAGACAAACACAAAGGCCCTGAGCTTCACAAACACAGGCACAAACAAAAACACAAACACAAAGGCCCTGAGCTTCACAAACGCAAACACAAACACACACAAACACAAACACTAATGCCCTGAGCTTCACAAACACAAACACAAACACAAAGGCCCTGAGCGTCACAAATACTAACTCAAACAAAAAGGCCCTGAGCTTCACAAAAACAAGCACTAACGCCCAGACCCTGAGATTCACAAACACAAACACAAACACAAACGCCCAGACCCTGAGCTTCACAAACACAAACGCCAACACAAACACAAACACAAACGCCAACACAAACACAAAGATAAAAGCCCAAGCCCTGAGCTTCACAAACACAAACACAAACACAAAGGCCCTGAGCTTCATAGAGTTTGAGAGAATGTCAGAGAGTTTCTGAGAGTGTCTGAGAGTATCAGAGAGTGTCAGAGAATATCAGAGAGTTTCTGAGAGTGTCTGAGAGTGTCTGAGAGTTTCAGAGAGTGTCAGAGAGTGTTAGAAAGTTTCAGAGAGCGTCTGAGAGTGTCAGAGAGTGTCAGAGAATGTCAGAGAGTGACAGAGAGTTTCAGAGAGTTTCAGAGAGCTTCAGAGAGTGTCTGAGAGTATCAGAGAGTGTCAGAGAATATCAGAGAGCTTCTGAGAGTGTCTGAGAGTGTCTGAGAGTGTCAGAGAGTGTTAGAAAGTTTCAGAGTGTGTCTGAGAGTGTCTGAGAGTATCAGAGAGTGTCAGAGCATGTCAGAGAGTGTCAGAGAGTTTCTGAGATTGTCAGAGAATGTCAGAGAGTGTCTGAGAGTTTCTGAGAGTTTCTGAGAGTGTCAGAGTGTGTCAGAGAGTGTCAGAGAGATTCAGAAATTATCAGAGAGCTTCAGAGAGCTTCAGAGAGTGTCTGAGAGTATCAGAGAGTGTCAGAACATGTCAGAGAGTGTCAGAGAGTTTCTGAGATTGTCAGAGAATATCAGAGAGTGTCAGAGAGTGTCAGAGAGTGTCAGAGAGTTTAAGAGAGTTTCAGAGAGTGTCAGAGAGGGTCAGAGATTATCACAGAGTTTCAGAGAGTTTCAGAGAGTTTCAGAGAGTGTCTCAGAGTATCAGAGAGTGTCAGAGAATATCAGAGAGCTTCTGAGAGTGTCTGAGAGTGTCTGAGAGTGTTAGAAAGTTTCAGAGTGTGTCTGAGAGTGTCTGAGAGTTTCAGAGGGTGTAAGAGAATTTCAGAGAGTGTCAGTGAGTGTCAGAGAGCTTCAGAGAGTGTCTGAGAGTATCAGAGAGTGTCAGAGAATATCAGAGAGCGTCTGAGAGTGTCTGAGAGTGTCTGAGAGTGTCAGAGAGTGTTAGAAAGTTTCAGAGTGTGTCTGAGAGTGTCTGAGAGTATCAAAGAGTGTCAGAGCATGTCAGAGAGTGTCAGAGAGTTTCTGAGATTGTCAGAGAATGTCAGAGAGTGTCTGAGAGTATCAGAGAGTGTCAGAGAATATCAGAGAGCTTCTGAGAGTGTCTGAGAGTGTCTGAGAGTGTCAGAGAGTGTTAGAAAGTTTCAGAGTGTGTCTGAGAGTGTCTGAGAGTATCAGAGAGTGTCAGAGCATGTCAGAGAGTGTCAGAGAGTTTCTGAGATTGTCAGAGAATGTCAGAGAGTGTCTGAGAGTTTCTGAGAGTTTCTGAGAGTGTCAGAGTGTGTCAGAGAGTGTCAGAGAGATTCAGAAATTATCAGAGAGTTTCAGAGAGTTTCAGAGAGTGTCTGAGAGTATCAGAGAGTGTCAGAACATGTCCGAGAGTGTCAGAGAGTTTCTGAGATTGTCAGAGAATATCAGAGAGTGTCAGAGAGTGTCAGAGAGTGTCAGAGAGTTTAAGAGAGTTTCAGAGAGTGTCAGAGAGGGTCAGAGATTATCACAGAGTTTCAGAGAGTTTCAGAGAGTTTCAGAGAGTGTCTCAGAGTATCAGAGAGTGTCAGAGAATATCAGAGAGCTTCTGAGAGTGTCTGAGAGTGTCTGAGAGTGTTAGAAAGTTTCAGAGTGTGTCTGAGAGTGTCTGAGAGTTTCAGAGGGTGTAAGAGAATTTCAGAGAGTGTCAGTGAGTGTCAGAGAGTGTCAGAGAGTGTCAGAGAGTGGCAGAGAATGTCAAAGAGTTTCAGAGTGTTTCAGCGAGTGGCAGACAGTGTCAGAGAGTTTCTGAGAGAATCAGAGAGAGTCAGAGAGTGTCAGAGTGTGTCAGAGTGTTTCAGAGAGTTTCTGAGAGTGTCAGAGAGATTCAGTATTGTCTGATAGTGCCAGAGAGTGTCTGAGAGTTTCTGAGGGTTTCTGAGGGTTTCTGAGAGTGTCTGAGAGTATCAGAGAGTGTCAGAGCATGTCAGAGAGTGTCAGAGAGTTTCTGAGAGTTTCTGAGAGTGTCAGAGAGTGTCAGAGAGTGTTAGAGAGTGTCAGAGAGTGTCAGAGAGTGTCAGTGAGTGTCAGAGATTATCGCAGAGTTTCAGAGAGTTTCAGAGATTGTCTGAGAGTATCGGAGAATGTCAGAGAATATCAGAGAGTTTCTGAGAGTTTCTGAGAGTGTCTGAGAGTTTCAGAGAGTGTCAGAGAGTGTTAGAAATTTTCAGAGAGTGGCTGAGAGTGTCTGAGAGTGTCAGAGAGTGACAGAGAGTTTCAGAGAGTGTCTGAGAGTGTCTGAGAGTTTCAGAGTGTCAGAGAATTTCAGAGAGTGTCAAAGAGTGTCAGAGGGTGTCAGAGAGTGTCAGAGAGTATCAGAGAGTGTCAGAGAGTGTCAGAGAATATCAGAGAGTTTCGGAGAGTTTCAGAGAGTGTCTGAGAGTATCAGAGAGTGTCAGGACATGTCAGAGAGTGTCAGAGAGTTTCTGAGATTGTCAGAGAATGTCAGCGAGTGTCAGTGAGTGTCAGTGAGTGTCAGAGAGTGTTAGAAAGTTTCAGAGAGTGTCTGAGAGTGTCTGAGAGTAGCAGAGAGTATCAGAGAGTATCAGAGAGTGTCAGAGAATTTCAGAGAGTGTCAGAGATTGTCAGAGAGTGTCAGAGAGTTTCAGCGAGTGTCAGACAGTGTCAGAGAGTTTCTGAGAGAGTCAGAGAGAGTCAGAGAGTGTCAGAGTGTGTCAGAGTGTTTCAGAGAGTTTCTGAGAGTGTCAGAGAGATTCATTATTGTCTGATAGTGCCAGAGAGTGTCTGAGAGTTTCTGAGGGTTTCTGAGGGTTTCTGAGAGTGTCAGAGAGTGTCAGAGAGTGTCAGAGTGTTTCAGAGTGTGTCAGAGAGTCTCGGAGAATGTCAGAGAGTATCAAAGAGTATCGGAGAGTTTCAGAGAGTTTCAGAGAGAGTCAGAGAGTGTCAGAGTGTGTCAGAATGTTTCAGAGAGTTTCTGAGAGTGTCAGAGAGATTCAGTATTGTCTGATAGTGCCATAGAGTGTCTGAGAGTTTCTGAGGGTTTCTGAGGGTTTCTGAGAGTGTCAGAGAGTTTCAGAGAGTGTCAGAGTGTGTCAGAGTGTGTCAGAGAGTCTCAGGGAATGTCAGAGAGTATCAGAGAGTATCGGAGAGTTTCAGAGAGTTTCAGAGAGTGTCAGAGAGTGTCAGAGAGTGTCAGAGAGTGTCCGAGAGTGTCAAAGAGTTTCAGAGAGTGTCAGAGCGCGTTAGAGAGTTTCAGAGAGTATCAGACAGGGTCAGAGAGTTTGTGAGAGTGTCACAGAGTGTCTGAGAGTGTCTGAGAGTGTCAGGGATTTTCAGAGAGTTTCTGAGAGCGTCACAGAGTATCTGAGAGTGTCACAGAGTGTCAGAGGGTTTCTGAGTGTGTCAGAGAGTGTCAGAGATTGTCAGAGAGTGTCAGAGAGTTTCAGAGAGTGTCAGAGAGTTTCTGAGAGTGTCTGAGAGTGGCAGAGAGTGTCAGAGATTGTCAGAGAGTGTCAGAGAGTTTCAGAGAGTTTCAGAGAGTTTCAGAGAGTGTCAGAGAGTTTCAGAGATTATCGCAGAGTTTCAGAGAGGTTCAGAGAGTGTCTGAGAGTATCAGAGAGTGTCAGAGAATATCAGAGAGTTTCTGAGAGTGTCTGAGAGTTTCAGAGAGTGTCAGAGAGTTTCTGAGAGTGTCAGAGAGTGTCAGAGAGTTTCAGAGAGTGTCTGAGAGTGTCTGAGAGTTTCAGAGTGTGTCAGAGAGTGTCAGAGAGTGTCAGAGAGTGTCAGAGAATGTCAGAGAGTGTCAGAGAGTTTCTGAGAGTGTCTGAGAGTGTCAGAGACTGTCAGAGAGTGACAGAGAGTTTCAGAGAGTTTCAGAGAGCTTCAGAGAGTGTCTGACAGTATCAGAGAGTGTCAGAGAATGTCAGAGAATGTCCGAGAGTGTCAGAGAGTTTCTGAGAGTGTCACAGAGTGTCAGAGAGTGTCACAGAGTGTCAGAGAGTTTCTGAGAGTTTCAGAGAGTATCAGAGAGTGTCAGAGAGTTTCTGAGAGTGTCAGAGAGTGTCAGAGTGTGTCAGAGAGTGTCAGAGAGTTTCAGAGATTATCGGAGAGTTTCAGAGAGTGTCAGAGAGATTCAGTATTGTCTGATAGTGCCAGAGAGTGTCTGAGTGTTTCTGAGGGTTTCTGAGGGTTTCTGAGAGTGTCAGAGAGTGTCAAAGAGTGTCAAAGAGTTTCAGAGAGTGTCAGAGCGTGTCAGAGAGTTTCAGAGAATATCAGACAGGGTCAGAGAGTTTCTGAGAGTGTCACAGAGTGTCTGAGAGTGTCAGGGAATTTCAGAGAGTTTCTGAGAGTGTCACAGAGTGTCAGAGATTGTCACAGAGTGTCAGAGAGTTTCTGAGAGTTTCAGAGAGTGTCGGATATTGTCAGAGTGTGTCAGAGAGTGTCACAGAGTGTCAGAGAGTTTCAGAGAGTGTCTGAGGGTGTCTGAGAGTGTCAGAGAGGGTCAGAGAGTGTCAGAGAATTTCAGAGAGTGCCAGAGAGTGTCAAAGAGTGTCAGAGAGTGTCAGCGCGTTTCAGAGAGTTTCAGATTGTTTCAGAGTGTGTCAGAGAGTTTCAGAGAGTCTCAGATTGTGTCAGAGAGTGTCAAAGAGTTTCAGAGATATTCAGAGAGTGTCAGACAGGGTCAGAGAGTTCCTGAGAGTGTCACAGAGTGTCAGAGATTGTCAGAGAGTTTCTGAGAGTGTCTGAGAGTGTCAGAGACTGTCAGAGAGTGACAGAGAGTTTCAGAGAGTTTCACAGAGTTTCAGAGAGTGTCTGAGAGAGTCTGAGAGTGTCAGAGAGTTTCAGAGAGTTTCAGAGAGCTTCAGAGAGTGTCAGAGAATGTCAGAGAGCGTCAGAGAGTTTCTGAGAGTGTCTGAGAATGTCTGAGAGTGTCTGAGAGTGTCAGGGATTGTCAGAGAGTTTCTGAGAGTGTCACAGAGTGACAGAGAGTGTCACAGAGTGTCTGAGAGATTCTCTGAGAGTGTCAGAGAGTATCAGAGAGTGTCAGAGAGTGTCAGAGTGTGTCAGAGAGTGTCAGAGAGTTTCAGAGAATATCGGAGAGTTTCAGAGAGTTTCAGAGAGTGTCTGAGAGTATCAGAGAGTGTCAGAGCATGTCAGAGAGTGTCAGAGATTTTCTGAGAGTGTCTGAGAGTGTCACAGAGTGTCAGAGAATTTCAGAGAGTTTCAGAGAGTTTCCGAGAGTGTCTGAGAGTATCAGAGAGTGTCAGAGAATATCAGAGAGTTTCTGAGAGTGTCTGAGAGTGTCTGAGAGTTTCAGAGAGTGTCAGAGAGTGTTAGAAAGTTTCAGAGAGTGTCTGAGAGCGTCTGAGAGTGTCAGAGAGTGTCAGAGAGTTTCAGAGAGTTTCACAGAGTTTCAGAGAGTGTCTGAGAGAGTCTGAGAGTGTCAGAGAGTTTCAGAGAGTTTCAGAGAGCTTCAGAGAGTGTCAGAGAATGTCAGAGAGCGTCAGAGAGTTTCTGAGAGTGTCTGAGAATGTCTGAGAGTGTCTGAGAGTGTCAGGGATTGTCAGAGAGTTTCTGAGAGTGTCACAGAGTGACAGAGAGTGTCACAGAGTGTCTGAGAGATTCTCTGAGAGTGTCAGAGAGTATCAGAGAGTGTCAGAGAGTGCCAGAGAGTGTCAGAGAGTGTCAGAGTGTGTCAGAGAGTGTCAGAGAGTTTCAGAGAATATCGGAGAGTTTCAGAGAGTTTCAGAGAGTGTCTGAGAGTATCAGAGAGTGTCAGAGCATGTCAGAGAGTGTCAGAGATTTTCTGAGAGTGTCTGAGAGTGTCACAGAGTGTCAGAGAATTTCAGAGAGTTTCAGAGAGTTTCCGAGAGTGTCTGAGAGTATCAGAGAGTGTCAGAGAATATCAGAGAGTTTCTGAGAGTGTCTGAGAGTGTCTGAGAGTTTCAGAGAGTGTCAGAGAGTGTTAGAAAGTTTCAGAGAGTGTCTGAGAGCGTCTGAGAGTGTCAGAGAGTGTCAGAGAGTTTCAGAGAGTGTCTGAGAGTGTCTGAGAGTTTCAGAGAGTGTCAGAGAATTTCAGAGAGTGTCAGAGAGTGTCAGAGAATGTCAGAGATTGTCAAAGAGTTTCAGAGAGTGTCAGAGAGTGTCAGAGAGTGTCACAGAGTGACAGAGAGTTTCAGAGAGTTTCAGAGAGCTTCAGAGAGTGTCTGAGAGTATCAGAGGGTGTCAGAGAATGTCAGAGAGTGTCTGAGAGTTTCTGAGAGTGTCTGAGAGTGTCTGAGAGTGTCCGGGATTGTCAGAGATTTTCTGAGAGTGTCAGAGAGTATCAGAGAGTGTCAGAGAGTTTCTGAGAGTGTCAGAGTGTGTCAGAGAGGGTCAGAGAGTTTCAAAAATTATCAGAGAGTTTCAGAGAGTTTCAGAGAGTGTCTGAGAGTATCAGAGAGTGTCAGAGCATGTCAGAGAGTGTCAGAGAGTTTCTGAGATTGTCAGAGAATGTCAGAGAGTGTCTGAGAGTTTCAGAGAGTGTCAAAGAGTGTCAGAGATTATCGGAGAGTTTCAGAGAGTGTCACAGAGTGTCAGAGAGTGTCTCAGAGTATCAGAGAGTGTTTGAGAGTGTCAGAGAGTGTCAGAGAGTTTCTGAGAGTGTCTGAGAGTGTCTGAGAGTGTTTGAGAGTGTCAGAGAGTGTCAGAGAGTTTCTGAGAGTGTCTGAGAGTGTCTGAGAGAGTCAGGGATTGTCAGAGAGTTTCTGAGAGTGTCACAGATTGTCAGAGAGTTTCTGAGAGTGTCAGAGAGTGTCAGAGAATGTCAGAGAGTGTCAGAGTGTGTCAGAGAGTGTCAGAGAGTTTCAGAGAATATCGGAGAGTTTCAGAGAGTTTCAGAGAGTGTCTGAGAGTATCAGAGAGTGTCAGAGCATGTCAGAGAGTGTCAGAGATTTTCTGAGAGTGTCTGAGAGTGTCACAGAGTGTCAGAGAATTTCAGAGAGTTTCAGAGAGTTTCCGAGAGTGTCTGAGAGTATCAGAGAGTGTCAGAGAATATCAGAGAGTTTCTGAGAGTGTCTGAGAGTGTCTGAGAGTTTCAGAGAGTGTCAGAGAGTGTTAGAAAGTTTCAGAGAGTGTCTGAGAGCGTCTGAGAGTGTCAGAGAGTGTCAGAGAGTTTCAGAGAGTTTCACAGAGTTTCAGAGAGTGTCTGAGAGAGTCTGAGAGTGTCAGAGAGTTTCAGAGAGTTTCAGAGAGCTTCAGAGAGTGTCAGAGAATGTCAGAGAGCGTCAGAGAGTTTCTGAGAGTGTCTGAGAATGTCTGAGAGTGTCTGAGAGTGTCAGGGATTGTCAGAGAGTTTCTGAGAGTGTCACAGAGTGACAGAGAGTGTCACAGAGTGTCTGAGAGATTCTCTGAGAGTGTCAGAGAGTATCAGAGAGTGTCAGAGAGTGTCAGAGAGTGTCAGAGAGTGTCAGAGTGTGTCAGAGAGTGTCAGAGAGTTTCAGAGAATATCGGAGAGTTTCAGAGAGTTTCAGAGAGTGTCTGAGAGTATCAGAGAGTGTCAGAGCATGTCAGAGAGTGTCAGGGATTTTCTGAGAGTGTCTGAGAGTGTCACAGAGTGTCAGAGAGTTTCAGAGAGTTTCCGAGAGTGTCTGAGAGTATCAGAGAGTGTCAGAGAATATCAGAGAGTTTCTGAGAGTGTCTGAGAGTGTCTGAGAGTTTCAGAGAGTGTCAGAGAGTGTTAGAAAGTTTCAGAGAGTGTCTGAGAGCGTCTGAGAGTGTCAGAGAGTGTCAGAGAGTTTCAGAGAGTGTCTGAGAGTGTCTGAGAGTTTCAGAGAGTGTCAGAGAATTTCAGAGAGTGTCAGAGAGTGTCAGAGATTTTCTGAGAGTGTCTGAGAGTGTCACAGAGTGTCAGAGAATTTCAGAGAGTTTCCGAGAGTGTCTGAGAGTATCAGAGAGTGTCAGAGAATATCAGAGAGTTTCTGAGAGTGTCTGAGAGTGTCTGAGAGTTTCAGAGAGTGTCAGAGAGTGTTAGAAAGTTTCAGAGAGTGTCTGAGAGCGTCTGAGAGTGTCAGAGAGTGTCAGAGAGTTTCAGAGAGTTTCACAGAGTTTCAGAGAGTGTCTGAGAGAGTCTGAGAGTGTCAGAGAGTTTCAGAGAGTTTCAGAGAGCTTCAGAGAGTGTCAGAGAATGTCAGAGAGCGTCAGAGAGTTTCTGAGAGTGTCTGAGAATGTCTGAGAGTGTCTGAGAGTGTCAGGGATTGTCAGAGAGTTTCTGAGAGTGTCACAGAGTGACAGAGAGTGTCACAGAGTGTCTGAGAGATTCTCTGAGAGTGTCAGAGAGTATCAGAGAGTGTCAGAGAGTGTCAGAGAGTGTCAGAGAGTGTCAGAGTGTGTCAGAGAGTGTCAGAGAGTTTCAGAGAATATCGGAGAGTTTCAGAGAGTTTCAGAGAGTGTCTGAGAGTATCAGAGAGTGTCAGAGCATGTCAGAGAGTGTCAGAGATTTTCTGAGAGTGTCTGAGAGTGTCACAGAGTGTCAGAGAATTTCAGAGAGTTTCAGAGAGTTTCCGAGAGTGTCTGAGAGTATCAGAGAGTGTCAGAGAATATCAGAGAGTTTCTGAGAGTGTCTGAGAGTGTCTGAGAGTTTCAGAGAGTGTCAGAGAGTGTTAGAAAGTTTCAGAGAGTGTCTGAGAGCGTCTGAGAGTGTCAGAGAATGTCAGAGAGTTTCAGAGAGTGTCTGAGAGTGTCTGAGAGTTTCAGAGAGTGTCAGAGAATTTCAGAGAGTGTCAGAGAGTGTCAGAGAATGTCAGAGATTGTCAAAGAGTTTCAGAGAGTGTCAGAGAGTGTCAGAGAGTGTCACAGAGTGACAGAGAGTTTCAGAGAGCTTCAGAGAGTGTCTGAGAGTATCAGAGGGTGTCAGAGAATGTCAGAGAGTGTCTGAGAGTTTCTGAGAGTGTCTGAGAGTGTCTGAGAGTGTCAGGGATTGTCAGAGATTTTCTGAGAGTGTCAGAGAGTATCAGAGAGTGTCAGAGAGTTTCTGAGAGTGTCAGAGTGTGTCAGAGAGGGTCAGAGAGTTTCAAAAATTATCAGAGAGTTTCAGAGAGTTTCAGAGAGTGTCTGAGAGTATCAGAGAGTGTCAGAGCATGTCAGAGAGTGTCAGAGAGTTTCTGAGATTGTCAGAGAATGTCAGAGAGTGTCTGAGAGTTTCAGAGAGTGTCAAAGAGTGTCAGAGATTATCGGAGAGTTTCAGAGAGTGTCACAGAGTGTCAGAGAGTGTCTCAGAGTATCAGAGAGTGTTTGAGAGTGTCAGAGAGTGTCAGAGAGTTTCTGAGAGTGTCTGAGAGTGTCTGAGAGTGTTTGAGAGTGTCAGAGAGTGTCAGAGAGTTTCTGAGAGTGTCTGAGAGTGTCTGAGAGAGTCAGGGATTGTCAGAGAGTTTCTGAGAGTGTCACAGATTGTCAGAGAGTTTCTGAGAGTGTCAGAGAGTGTCAGAGAATGTCAGAGAGTTTCAGAGAGTGTCAGAGAGTGTCAGAGTGTGTCAGAGTGTGTCAGAGAGTGTCAGAGAATTTCAGAGATTATCGGAGATTTTCAGAGAGTATCAGAGAATGTCTGAGAGTATCAGAGAGTGTCAGAGCATGTCAGAGTATCAGAGAGTTTCTGAGAGTGTCTGAGAGTCTCAGAGAGTGTTTGAGAGTGTCAGAGAGTGTCAGAGAGTTTCAGAGAGTGTCTGAGAGAGTCACAGATTGTCAAGGAGTTTCTGAGAGTGTCAGAGAGTGTCAGAGTGTCAGAGAGTTTCAGAGAGTGTGAGAGAGTGTCAGAGTGTGTCAGAGTGTGTCAGAGAGTGTCAGAGAATTTCAGAGATTATCGGAGATTTTCAGAGAGTTTCAGAGAGTGTCTGAGAGTATGAGAGAGTGTCAGAGCATGTCAGAGAGTGTCAGAGAGTTTCTGAGAGTGTCTGAGAGTATCAGAGAGTGTCAGAGAGTGTCAGAGAGTTTCAGAGAGTGTCTGAGAGTGTCTGAGAGTGTCAGAGTGTGTCAGAGAGTATCAGAGAGTTTCAGAGAGTGTCTGAGAGTGTCTGAGAGTTTCAGAGAGTGTCAGAGAATTTCAGAGAGTGTCAGAGTGTGTCAGGGTGTGTCAGAGATTTTCTGAGAGTTTCAGATAGTGTCAGAGAGTGTCAAAGAGTGTCAGAGAGTGTCAGAGCGTGTCAGAGAGTTTCAGAGAGTGTCAAAGAGTGTTAGAGATTATCGGAGAGTTTCAGAGAGTTTCAGAGAATTTCAGAGAGTGTCAGAGTGTGTCAGAGATTTTCTGAGAGTTTCAGAGAGTGTCAGAGAGTGTCAAAGAGTTTCAGAGAGTGTCAGAGCGTGTCAGAGAGTTTCAGAGAGTGTCAAAGAGTGTTAGAGATTATCGGAGAGTTTCAGAGAGACTCAGAGAGTGTCTGAGAGTATCAAAGAGTGTCAGAGCATGTCAGAGAGTGTCAGAGATTTTCTGAGAGTGTCTGAGAGTGCCTGAGAGTGTCTGAGAGTGTCTGAGAGTGTCAGAGAGTGTCAGAGAGTTTCATAGAGTTTCTGAGAGTGTCAGAGAGCGTCAGAGATTATTGGAGAGTTTCAGAGAGTTTCAGAGAGTTTCAGAGAGTTTCAGAGAGTGTCTGAGAGTATCAGAGAGTGTCACAGAATATCAGAGATTTTCTGAGAGTGTCTGAGAGTGTCTGAGAGTGTCTGAGAGTGTCAGAGAGTTTCAGAGAGTGTCTGAGAGTGTCTGAGAGTGTCAGAATGTGTCAGAGAGTGTCAGAGAGTTTCAGAGAGTGTGTGTCAGAGACTGTCAGAGAGTGTCAGAGAGTGTCAGAGAGTTTCTGAGAGTGTCAGAGATTGTCAGAGAGTGTCTGAGAGTTTCTGAGAGTGTCAGAGAGTGTCAGAGAGTGTCTGAGAGTGTCTGAGAGTGTCAGAATGTGTCAGAGAGTGTCAGAGAGTTTCAGAGAGTGTCTGAGAGTGTCTGAGAGTTTCAGAGAGTGTCAGAGAATTTCAGAGAGTGTCAGAGAGTGTCAGAGAGTGTCAGAGAGTTTCAGAGAGTGTCAGAGTGTGTCAGAGTGTGTCAGAGAGTGTCAGAGAGTTTCAGAGACTGTCAGAGAGTGTCGGAGAGTGTCAGAGAGTGTCAGAGAGTGTCAGAGAGTGTCAGAGAATTTCTGAGAGTGTCAGAGATTGTCAGAGAGTGTCAGAGAGTGTCAGAGAGTTTCAGAGAGTGTCAGAGAGTGTCAGAGAGTGTCAGAGAGTTTCAGAGATTATCGCAGAGTTTCAGAGAGGTTCAGAGAGTGTCTGAGAGTATCAGAGAGTGTCAGAGAATGTCAGAGAGTGTCAGAGAGTTTCTGAGAGTGTCTGAGAGTGTCTGAGAGTGTCAGAGTGTGTCAGAGAATTTCAGAGAGTGTCTGAGAGTTTCAGAGAGTGTCAGAGAGTTTCAGAGAGTGTCAGAGAGCGTCAGAGTGTGTCAGAGTGTGTCAGACAGTTTCAGAGAGTTTCAGAGATTGTCAGAGAGTGTCAGAGAGTGTCAAAGAGTTTCAGAGAGTGCCAGAGCGTTTTAGAGAGTTTCAGAGAGTGTCAGAAAGGGTCAGAGAGTTTCTGAGAGTGTCACAGAGTGTCTGAGAGTGTCTGAGAGTGTCAGAGATTTTCAGAGAGTTTCTGAGAGTGTTACAGAGTGTCAGAGAGTGTCACAGAGTGTCAGAGAGTTTCTGAGAGTGTCAGAGAGTGTCAGAGATTGTCAGAGAGTGTCAGAGAGTTTCAGAGAGTGTCAGAGAGTATCAGAGAGTTTCAGAGAGTGTCAGAGAGTTTCAGAGAGTGTCTGAGAGAGTCTGAGAGTGTCATGGACTTTCAGAGAGCTTCAGAGAGTGTCTGAGAGTATCAGAGAGTGTCAGAGAGTGTTAGAAAGTTTCAGAGAGTGTCTGAGAGCGTCTGAGAGTGTCAGAGAGTGTCAGAGAGTTTCAGAGAGTTTCACAGAGTTTCAGAGAGTGTCTGAGAGAGTCTGAGAGTGTCAGAGAGTTTCAGAGAGTTTCAGAGAGCTTCAGAGAGTGTCAGAGAATGTCAGAGAGCGTCAGAGAGTTTCTGAGAGTGTCTGAGAATGTCTGAGAGTGTCTGAGAGTGTCAGGGATTGTCAGAGAGTTTCTGAGAGTGTCACAGAGTGACAGAGAGTGTCACAGAGTGTCTGAGAGATTCTCTGAGAGTGTCAGAGAGTATCAGAGAGTGTCAGAGAGTGTCAGAGAGTGTCAGAGAGTGTCAGAGTGTGTCAGAGAGTGTCAGAGAGTTTCAGAGAATATCGGAGAGTTTCAGAGAGTTTCAGAGAGTGTCTGAGAGTATCAGAGAGTGTCAGAGCATGTCAGAGAGTGTCAGAGATTTTCTGAGAGTGTCTGAGAGTGTCACAGAGTGTCAGAGAATTTCAGAGAGTTTCAGAGAGTTTCCGAGAGTGTCTGAGAGTATCAGAGAGTGTCAGAGAATATCAGAGAGTTTCTGAGAGTGTCTGAGAGTGTCTGAGAGTTTCAGAGAGTGTCAGAGAGTGTTAGAAAGTTTCAGAGAGTGTCTGAGAGCGTCTGAGAGTGTCAGAGAGTGTCAGAGAGTTTCAGAGAGTGTCTGAGAGTGTCTGAGAGTTTCAGAGAGTGTCAGAGAATTTCAGAGAGTGTCAGAGAGTGTCAGAGAATGTCAGAGATTGTCAAAGAGTTTCAGAGAGTGTCAGAGAGTGTCAGAGAGTGTCACAGAGTGACAGAGAGTTTCAGAGAGTTTCAGAGAGCTTCAGAGAGTGTCTGAGAGTATCAGAGGGTGTCAGAGAATGTCAGAGAGTGTCTGAGAGTTTCTGAGAGTGTCTGAGAGTGTCTGAGAGTGTCAGGGATTGTCAGAGATTTTCTGAGAGTGTCAGAGAGTATCAGAGAGTGTCAGAGAGTTTCTGAGAGTGTCAGAGTGTGTCAGAGAGTGTCAGAGAGTTTCAAAAATTATCAGAGAGTTTCAGAGAGTTTCAGAGAGTGTCTGAGAGTATCAGAGAGTGTCAGAGCATGTCAGAGAGTGTCAGAGAGTTTCTGAGATTGTCAGAGAATGTCAGAGAGTGTCTGAGAGTTTCAGAGAGTGTCAAAGAGTGTCAGAGATTATCGGAGAGTTTCAGAGAGTGTCACAGAGTGTCAGAGAGTGTCTCAGAGTATCAGAGAGTGTTTGAGAGTGTCAGAGAGTGTCAGAGAGTTTCTGAGAGTGTCAGAGAGTGTCTGAGAGTGTTTGAGAGTGTCAGAGAGTGTCAGAGAGTTTCTGAGAGTGTCTGAGAGTGTCTGAGAGAGTCAGGGATTGTCAGAGAGTTTCTGAGAGTGTCACAGATTGTCAGAGAGTTTCTGAGAGTGTCAGAGAGTGTCAGAGAATGTCAGAGAGTTTCAGAGAGTGTCAGAGAGTGTCAGAGTGTGTCAGAGTGTGTCAGAGAGTGTCAGAGAATTTCAGAGATTATCGGAGATTTTCAGAGAGTATCAGAGAATGTCTGAGAGGATCAAAGAGTGTCAGAGCATGTCAGAGTATCAGAGAGTTTCTGAGAGTGTCTGAGAGTCTCAGAGAGTGTTTGAGAGTGTCAGAGAGTGTCAGAGAGTTTCAGAGAGTGTCTGAGAGAGTCACAGATTGTCAAGGAGTTTCTGAGAGTGTCAGAGAGTGTCAGAGTGTCAGAGAGTTTCAGAGAGTGTGAGAGAGTGTCAGAGTGTGTCAGAGTGTGTCAGAGAGTGTCAGAGAATTTCAGAGATTATCGGAGATTTTCAGAGAGTTTCAGAGAGTGTCTGAGAGTATCAGAGAGTGTCAGAGCATGTCAGAGAGTGTCAGAGAGTTTCTGAGAGTGTCTGAGAGTATCAGAGAGTGTCAGAGAGTGTCAGAGAGTTTCAGAGAGTGTCTGAGAGTGTCTGAGAGTGTCAGAGTGTGTCAGAGAGTATCAGAGAGTTTCAGAGAGTGTCTGAGAGTGTCTGAGAGTTTCAGAGAGTGTCAGAGAATTTCAGAGAGTGTCAGAGTGTGTCAGGGTGTGTCAGAGATTTTCTGAGAGTTTCAGATAGTGTCAGAGAGTGTCAAAGAGTGTCAGAGAGTGTCAGAGCGTGTCAGAGAGTTTCAGAGAGTGTCAAAGAGTGTTAGAGATTATCGGAGAGTTTCAGAGAGTTTCAGAGAATTTCAGAGAGTGTCAGAGTGTGTCAGAGATTTTCTGAGAGTTTCAGAGAGTGTCAGAGAGTGTCAAAGAGTTTCAGAGAGTGTCAGAGCGTGTCAGAGAGTTTCAGAGAGTGTCAAAGAGTGTTAGAGATTATCGGAGAGTTTCAGAGAGACTCAGAGAGTGTCTGAGAGTATCAAAGAGTGTCAGAGCATGTCAGAGAGTGTCAGAGATTTTCTGAGAGTGTCTGAGAGTGCCTGAGAGTGTCTGAGAGTGTCTGAGAGTGTCTGAGAGTGTCAGAGAGTGTCAGAGAGTTTCATAGATTTTCTGAGAGTGTCAGAGAGCGTCAGAGATTATCGGAGAGTTTCAGAGAGTTTCAGAGAGTTTCAGAGAGTTTCAGAGAGTGTCTGAGAGTATCAGAGAGTGTCACAGAATATCAGAGATTTTCTGAGAGTGTCTGAGAGTGTCTGAGAGTGTCTGAGAGTGTCAGAGAGTTTCAGAGAGTGTCTGAGAGTGTCTGAGAGTGTCAGAATGTGTCAGAGAGTGTCAGAGAGTTTCAGAGAGTGTGTGTCAGAGACTGTCAGAGAGTGTCAGAGAGTGTCAGAGAGTTTCTGAGAGTGTCAGAGATTGTCAGAGAGTGTCTGAGAGATTCTGAGAGTGTCAGAGAGTGTCAGAGAGTGTCTGAGAGTGTCTGAGAGTGTCAGAATGTGTCAGAGAGTGTCAGAGAGTTTCAGAGAGTGTCTGAGAGTGTCTGAGAGTTTCAGAGCGTGTCAGAGAGTTTCAGAGAGTGTCAAAGAGTGTTAGAGATTATCGGAGAGTTTCAGAGAGTTTCAGAGAATTTCAGAGAGTGTCAGAGTGTGTCAGAGATTTTCTGAGAGTTTCAGAGAGTGTCAGAGAGTGTCAAAGAGTTTCAGAGAGTGTCAGAGCGTGTCAGAGAGTTTCAGAGAGTGTCAAAGAGTGTTAGAGATTATCGGAGAGTTTCAGAGAGACTCAGAGAGTGTCTGAGAGTATCAAAGAGTGTCAGAGCATGTCAGAGAGTGTCAGAGATTTTCTGAGAGTGTCTGAGAGTGCCTGAGAGTGTCTGAGAGTGTCTGAGAGTGTCAGAGAGTGTCAGAGAGTTTCATAGAGTTTCTGAGAGTGTCAGAGAGTGTCAGAGATTATCGGAGAGTTTCAGAGAGTTTCAGAGAGTTTCAGAGAGTTTCAGAGAGTGTCTGAGAGTATCAGAGAGTGTCACAGAATATCAGAGATTTTCTGAGAGTGTCTGAGAGTGTCTGAGAGTGTCTGAGAGTGTCAGAGAGTTTCAGAGAGTGTCTGAGAGTGTCTGAGAGTGTCAGAATGTGTCAGAGAGTGTCAGAGAGTTTCAGAGAGTGTGTGTCAGAGACTGTCAGAGAGTGTCAGAGAGTGTCAGAGAGTTTCTGAGAGTGTCAGAGATTGTCAGAGAGTGTCTGAGAGTTTCTGAGAGTGTCAGAGAGTGTCAGAGAGTGTCTGAGAGTGTCTGAGAGTGTCAGAATGTGTCAGAGAGTGTCAGAGAGTTTCAGAGAGTGTCTGAGAGTGTCTGAGAGTTTCAGAGAGTGTCAGAGAATTTCAGAGAGTGTCAGAGAGTGTCAGAGAGTGTCAGAGAGTTTCAGAGAGTGTCAGAGTGTGTCAGAGTGTGTCAGAGAGTGTCAGAGAGTTTCAGAGACTGTCAGAGAGTGTCGGAGAGTGTCAGAGAGTGTCAGAGAGTGTCAGAGAGTGTCAGAGAATTTCTGAGAGTGTCAGAGATTGTCAGAGAGTGTCAGAGAGTGTCAGAGAGTTTCAGAGAGTGTCAGAGAGTGTCAGAGAGTGTCAGAGAGTTTCAGAGATTATCGCAGAGTTTCAGAGAGGTTCAGAGAGTGTCTGAGAGTATCAGAGAGTGTCAGAGAATGTCAGAGAGTGTCAGAGAGTGTCAAAGAGTGTCAGAGAGTGTCTGAGAGTGTATGAGAGTGTCTGAGAGTGTCTGAGAGTGTCAGAGTGTGTCAGAGAATTTCAGAGAGTGTCTGAGAGTTTCAGAGAGTGTCAGAGAGTTTCAGAGAGTGTCAGAGAGCGTCAGAGTGTGTCAGAGTGTGTCAGACAGTTTCAGAGAGTTTCAGAGATTGTCAGAGAGTGTCAGAGAGTGTCAAAGAGTTTCAGAGAGTGCCAGAGCGTTTTAGAGAGTTTCAGGGAGTGTCAGAAAGGGTCAGAGAGTTTCTGAGAGTGTCACAGAGTGTCTGAGAGTGTCTGAGAGTGTCAGAGATTTTCAGAGAGTTTCTGAGAGTGTTACAGAGTGTCAGAGAGTGTCACAGAGTGTCAGAGAGTTTCTGAGAGTGTCAGAGAGTGTCAGAGATTGTCAGAGAGTTTCAGAGAGTGTCAGAGAGTATCAGAGAGTTTCAGAGAGTGTCAGAGAGTTTCAGAGAGTGTCTGAGAGAGTCTGAGAGTGTCAGGGAGTTTCAGAGAGCTTCAGAGAGTGTCTGAGAGTATCAGAGAGTGTCAGAGAATGTCAGAGAATTTCAGAGAGTTTCTGAGAGTGTCTGAGAGTGTCTGAGAGTGTCAGGGATTGTCACGGAGTTTCTGAGAATGTCACAGATTGTCAGAGAGTATCTGAGAGTGTCAGAGAGTGTCAGAGACTGTCAGAAAGTGTCAGAGAATATCAGAGAGTTTCTGAGAGTGTCTGAGAGTGTCTGAGAGTGTCAGAGAGTGTCAGAGAGTGTCAGAGAGTGTCTGAGAGAGTCTGAGAGTGTCAGGGAGTTTCAGAGAGTTTCAGAGAGCTTCAGAGAGTTTCAGAGAGTGTCAGAGTGTGTCAGAGTGTGTCAGAGAGTGTCAGAGAGTTTCAGAGACTGTCAGAGAGTGTCGGAGAGTGTCAGAGAGTGTCAGAGAGTGTCAGAGAGTGTCTGAGAGTGTCAGAATGTGTCAGAGAGTCTCAGAGAATAACAGAGAGTTTCTGAGAGTGTCTGAGAGTGTCTGAGAGTGTCAGAGAGTGACAAAGAGTGTCAGAGAGTGTCTGAGAGTGTCTGAGAGTTTCTGAGGGTGTCATAGATTGTCAGAGAGTTTCTGAGAGTGTCAGAGAGTGTCTGAGAGTGTCTGAGAGTGTCAGAATGTGTCAGAGAGTCTCAGAGAATTTCAGAGAGTGTCAGAGAGTGTCAGAGAGTTTCAGAGAGTGTCAGAGTGTGTCTGAGTATGTCAGAGAGTGTCAGAGAGTTTCAGAGACTGTCAGAGAGTGTCGGAGAGTTTCTGAGAGTGTCAGAGATTGTCAGAGAGTGTCAGAGAGTGTCTGAGAGTGTCTGAGAGTGTCAGAATGTGTCAGAGAGTCTCAGAGAATAACAGAGAGTTTCTGAGAGTATCAGAGAGTGTCAGAGAATGTCAGAGAGTGTCACAGATTGTCAGAGAGTTTCTGAGAGTGTCAGAGAGTGTCAAAGAGTGTCTGAGAGTGTCTGAGAGTGTCAGAATGTGTCAGAGAGTGTCAGAGAATTTCAGAGAGTGTCAGAGAGTGTCAGAGAGTGTCAGAGAGTTTCAGAGAGTGTCAGAGTGTGTCAGAGTGTGTCAGAGAGTGTCAGAGAGTTTCAGAGAGTGTCAGAGAGTGTCGGAGAGTGTCAGAGAGTGTCAGAGAGTTTCTGAGAGTGTCAGAGATTGTCAGAGAGTGTCAGAGAGTGTCAGAGAATGTCAGAGAGTGTCAGAGAGTGTCAGAGAGTTTCTGAGAGTGTCTGAGAGTGTCAGAGAGTGTCAGAGAGTATCAGAGAGTTTCAGAGAGTGTCAGAGAGTGTCAGAGAGTTTCTGAGAGTGTCAGAGATTGTCAGAGATTGTCAGAGAGTGTCAGAGAGTGTCAGAGAGTTTCTGAGAGTTTCTGAGAGTGTCAGGGATTGTCAGAGAGTTTCTGAGAATGTCACAGATTGTCAGAGAGTTTCTGAGAGTGTCAGAGAGTGCCAGAGACTGTCAGAGAGTGTCAGAGAATATCAGAGAGTTTCTGAGAGTGTCTGAGAGTGTCTGAGAGTGTCAGAGAGTGTCAAAGAGTGTCAGAGAGTGTCTGAGAGTGTATGCGAGTGTCTGAGAGTGTCTGAGAGTGTCAGAGTGTGTCAGAGAGTGTCAGAGAGTTTCAGAGAGTGTCAGAGAGTTTCAGAGAGTGTCAGAGAGCGTCAGAGTGTGTCAGAGTGTGTCAGACAGTTTCAGAGAGTTTCAGAGATTGTCAGAGATGGTCAGAGAGTGTCAAAGAGTTTCAGAGTGTGACAGAGCGTTTTAGAGAGTTTCAGAGAGTGTCAGAAAGGGTCAGAGAGTTTCTGAGAGTGTCACAGAGTGTCTGAGAGTGCCTGAGAGTGTCAGAGATTTTCAGAGAGTTTCTGAGAGTGTTACAGAGTGTCAGAGAGAGTCAGAGAGTGTCAGAGAGTTTCAGAGAGTGTCAGAGAGTGTCAGAGATTGTCAGAGAGTGTCAGAGAGTTTCAGAGAGAGTCTGAGAGTGTCAGAGAGTTTCAGAGATTATCGCAGAGTTTCAGAGAGGTTCAGAGAGTGTCAGAGAGTGTCAGAGAGTGTCAGAGAATGTCAGAGAGTGTCAGAGAATGTCAGATATTGTCAGAGAGTGTTAGAGAGTTTCTGAGAGTGTCTGAGAGTGTCAGAGAGTGTCAGAGAGTATCAGAGAGTTTCAGAGAGTGTCAGAGAGTGTCAGAGAGTTTCTGAGAGTGTCAGAGATTGTCAGAGATTGTCAGAGAGTGTCAGAGAGTGTCAGAGAGTTTCAGAGAGTGTCAGAGAGTGTCAGAGAGTGTCAGAGAGTTTCAGAGATTATCGCAGAGTTTCAGAGAGGTTCAGAGAATGTCTGAGAGTATCAGAGAGTGTCAGAGAATGTCAGAGAGTGTCAGAGAGATTCTGAGAGTGTCTGAGAGTGTCAGAGAGTGTCAGAGAGTATCAGAGAGTTTCAGAGAGTGTCAGAGAGTTTCAGAGAGTGTCTGAGAGAGTCTGAGAGTGTCAGGGAGTTTGAGAAAGTTTCAGAGAGCTTCAGAGAGTGTCTGAGAGTATCAGAGAGTGTTAGAGAATGTCAGAGAGTGTCAGAGAGTTTCTGAGAGTGTCTGAGAGTGTCTGAGAGTGTCAGGGTTTGTCAGAGAGTTTCTGAGAATGTCACAGATTGTCAGAGAGTTTCTGAGAGTTTCTGAGAGTGTCAGAGAGTGTCAGAGACTGTCAGAGAGTGTCAGAGAATATCAGAGAGTTTCTGAGAGTGTCAGAGAGTGTCAGAGAGTGTCAGAGAGTGTCTGAGAGTGTCTGAGAGTGTCAGAGTGTGTCAGAGAGTGTCAGAGAGTTTCAGAGAGTGTCTGACAGTTTCAGAGAGTGTCAGAGAGTTTCAGAGAGTGTCAGAGAGTGTCAGAGTGTGTCAGAGAGTTTCAGAGAGTTTCAGAGATTGTCAGAGAGTGTCAAAGAGTTTCAGAGAGTGCCAGAGCGTTTTAGAGAGTTTCAGAGAGTGTCAGAGATTTTCAGAGAGTTTCTGAGAGTGTCACAGAGTGTCAGAGAGTGTCACAGAGTGTCAGAGAGTTTCTGAGAGTGTCAGAGAGTGTCAGAGATTGTCAGAGAGTGTCAGAGAGTTTCAGAGAGAGTCAGAGAGTGTCAGAGAGTTTCAGAGAGTTTCAGAGATTATCGCAGAGTTACAGAGAGGTTCAGAGAGTGTCTGAGAGTATCAGAGAGTGTCAGAGAATGTCAGAGAGTGTCAGAGAATGTCAGAGAGTATCAGAGAGTTTCAGAGAGTTTCAGAGAGTGTCGGAGAGTGTCAGAGAGTGTCTGAGTGAGTCTGAGAGTGTCAGGGAGCTTCAGAGAGTTTCAGAGTGCTTCAGAGAGTGTCTGAGAGTATCAGAAAGTGTCAGAGAGTGTCAGAGAGTTTCTGAGAGTGTCTGAGAGTGTCAGGGATTGTCAGAGAGTTTCAGAGAGTGTCAGAGAATTTCAGAGAGTGTCAGAGTGTGTCAGGGTGTGTCAGAGATTTTCTGAGAGTTTCAGATAGTGTCAGAGAGTGTCAAAGAGTTTCAGAGAGTGTCAGAGCGTGTCAGAGAGTTTCAGAGAGTGTCAAAGAGTGTTAGAGATTATCGGAGAGTTTCAGAGAGTTTCAGAGAATTTCAGAGAGTGTCAGAGTGTGTCAGAGATTTTCTGAGAGTTTCAGAGAGTGTCTGAGAGTATCAGTGATTGTCAGAGAGTGTCAGAGAGTTTCAGAGAGTGTCAGAGAGTGTCAGGGATTGTCAGAGGGTTTCTGAGAATGTCACAGATTGTCAGAGAGTTTCTGAGAGTGTCAGAGAGTGTCAGAGACTGTCAGAGAGTGTCAGAGAATATCAGAGAGTTTCTGAGAGTGTCTGAGAGTGTCTGAGAGTGTCAGAGAGTGTCAGAGAGTGTCAGAGAGTCTCAAAGTGTGTCAGAGAGTGTCTGAGAGAGTCTGAGAGTGTCAGTGAGTTTCAGAGAGTTTCAGAGAGCTTCAGAGAGTGTCTGAGAGTATCAGAGAGTGTCAGAGAATGTCAGAGAGTGTCAGAGAGTTTCTGAGAGTGTCTGAGAGTGTCTGAGAGTGTCAGGGATTGTCAGATAGTTTCTGAGAATGTCACAGATTGTCAGAGAGTTTCTGAGAGTGTCAGAGAGTGTCAGAGAGAGTCTGAGAGTTTCTGAGAGTGTCAGAATATGTCAGAGAGTGTCAGAGAGTTTCAGAGAGTGTCAGAGAGTGTCAGAGAGTGTCAGAGAGTGTCAGAGAGTTTCTGAGAGTGTCACAGATTGTCAGAAAGTTACTGAGAGTGTCAGAGAGTTTCAGAGAGTTTCAGAGATTGTCAGAGAGTGTCAGAGTGTGTCAGAGTGTGTCAAAGAGTGTCAGAGAGTTTCAGAGATTATCGGAGAGTTTCAGAGAGTTTCAGAGATTGTCTGAGAGTATCAGAGAGTGTCAGAGCATGTCAGAGAGTGTCAGAGAGTTTCTGAGAGTTTCTGAGATTGTCTGAGAGTGTCAGAGAGTGTCAGAGAGTTACAGAGAGTTTCAGAGAGTGTCTGAGAGTGTCTGAGAGTGTCAGAATGTGTCAGAGAGTATCAGAGAGTTTCAGAGAGTGTTTGAGAGTATCAGAGAGTGTCAGAGAGTTTCAGAGAGTGTCTGAGAGTGTCTGAGAGTGTCAGGGATTGTCAGAGAATTTCTGAGAGTGTCACAGATTGTCAGAGAGTTTCTGAGAGTGTCAGAGAGTGTCAGAGAATGTCAGAGAGTTTCAGAGAGTGTCAGAGAGTGCCAGAGAGTGTCAGAGAGTTTCTGAGAGTGTCTGAGAGTGTCAGAGACTGTCAGAGAGTGACAGAGAGTTTCAGAGAGTTTCAGAGAGTGTCTGAGAGATTCTGAGAGTGTCAGAGAGTTTCAGAGAGTTTCAGAGAGCTTCAGAGAGTGTCTGACAGTATCAGAGAGTGTCAGAGAATGTCAGAGAATGTCAGAGAGTGTCAGAGAGTTTCTGAGAGTGTCACAGAGTGTCAGAGAGTGTCACAGAGTGTCATAGAGTTTCTGAGAGTTTCAGAGAGTATCAGAGAGTGTCAGAGAGTTTCTGAGAGTGTCAGAGAGTGTCAGAGACTGTCAGAGAGTGACAGAGAGTTTCAGAGAGTTTCAGAGAGCTTCAGAGAGTGTCTGAGAGTATCAGAGAGTGTCAGAGAATGTCAGAGAGTTTCTGAGAGTGTCTGAGAGTGTCAGGGATTGTCAGAGAGTTTCTGAGAGTGTCACAGATTGTCAGAAAGTTACTGAGAGTGTCAGAGAGTGTCAGAGAGTTTCAGAGAGTTTCAGAGATTGTCAGAGAGTGTCAGAGTGTGTCAGAATGTGTCAAAGAGTGTCAGAGAGTTTCAGAGATTATCGGAGAGTTTCAGAGAGTTTCAGAGAGTGTCTGAGAGTATCAGAGAGTGTCAGAGCATGTCAGAGAGTGTCAGAGAGTTTCTGAGAGTTTCTGAGATTGTCTGAGTGTCAGAGAGTGTCAGAGAGTGTCAGAGAGTTTCAGAGAGTGTCTGAGAGTGTCTGAGAGTGTCAGAATGTGTCAGAGAGCATCAGAGAGTTTCAGAGAGTGTTTGAGAGTGTCAGAGAGTGTCAGAGAGTTTCAGAGAGTGTCTGAGAGTGTCTGAGAGTGTCAGGGATTGTCAGAGAATTTCTGAGAGTGTCACAGATTGTCAGAGAGTTTCTGAGAGTGTCAGAGAGTGTCAGAGAATGTCAGAGAGTTTCAGAGAGTGTCAGAGAGTGTCAGAGAGTGTCAGAGAGTTTCTGAGAGTGTCTGAGAGTGTCAGAGACTGTCAGTGAGTGACAGAGAGTTTCAGAGAGTTTCAGAGAGTGTCTGAGAGTGTCAGAGACTGTCAGAGAGTGTCAGAGAGTTTCTGAGAGTGTCACAGAGTTTCAGAGAGTATCAGAGAGTGTCAGAGAGTTTCTGAGAGTGTCAGAGAGTGTCAGAGTGTGTCAGAGAGTGTCAGAGATTTTCAGAGATTATCGGAGAGTTTCAGAGAGTGTCAGAGAGATTCAGTATTGTCTGATAGTGCCAGAGAGTGTCTGAGAGTTTCTGAGGGTGTCTGAGGGTTTCTGAGACTGTCAGAGAGTGTCAAAGAGTGTCAAAGAGTTTCAGAGAGTGTCAGAGCGTGTTCGAGAGTTTCAGAGAATATCAGACAGGGTCAGAGAGTTTCTGAGAGTGTCACAGAGTGTCTGAGAGTGTCAGGGATTTTCAGAGAGTTTCTGAGAGTGTCACAGAGTGTCAGAGATTGTCACAGAGTGTCAGAGAGTTTCTGAGAGTTTCAGAGAGTGTCAGATATTGTCAGAGTGTGTCAGAGAGTGTCACAGAGTGTCAGAGAGTTTCAGAGAGTGTCTGAGGGTGTCTCAGAGTGTCAGAGAGGGTCAGAGAGTGTCAGAGAATTTCAGAGAGTGCCAGAGAGTGTCAAAGAGTGTCAGAGAGTGTCAGCGAGTTTCAGAGAGTTTCAGATTGTTTCAGAGAGTGTCTGAGAGAGTCTGAGAGTGTCAGAGAGCGTCAGAGATTATCGGAGAGTTTCAGAGAGTTTCAGAGAGTTTCAGAGAGTGTCTGAGAGTATCAAAGAGTGTCACAGAATATCAGAGATTTTCTGAGAGTGTCTGAGAGTGTCTGCGAGTGTCTGAGAGTGTCTGAGAGTGTCAGAGAGTTTCAGAGAGTGTCTGAGAGTGTCTGAGAGTGTCAGAGAGTTTCAGAGAGTTTCAGAGTGTGTCAGAGTGTGTCAGAGAGTGTCAGAGAGTTTCAGAGACTGTCAGAGAGTGTTGGAGAGTGTCAGAGAGTGTCAGAGAGTGTCAGAGAGTTTCTGAGAGTGTCAGAGATTGTCAGAGAGTGTCTGAGAGTTTCTGAGAGTGTCAGAGTGTGTCAGAGTGTGTCTGAGAGTGTCTGAGAGTGTCAGAATGTGTCAGAGAGTGTCAGAGAGTTTAGAGAGTGTCTGAGAGTGTCTGAGAGTTTCAGAGTGTCAGAGAATTTCAGAGAGTGTCAGAGAGTGTCAGAGAGTGTCAGAGAGTTTCAGAGAGTTTCAGAGAGTGTCAGAGTGTGTCAGAGTGTGTCAGAGAGTGTCAGAGAGTTTCAGAGACTGTCAGAGAGTGTCGGAGAGTGTCAGAGAGTGTCAGAGAGTGTCAGAGAGTGTCAGAGAGTTTCAGAGAGTGTCAGAGAGTGTCAGAGAGTGTCAGAGAGTGTCAGAGATTATCGCAGAGTTTCAGAGAGGTTCAGAGAGTGTCTGAGAGTATCAGAGAGTGTCAGAGAATGTCAGAGAGTGTCAGAGAGTGTCAAAGAGTGTCAGAGAGTGTCTGAGAGTGTATGAGAGTGTCTGAGAGTGTCTGAGAGTGTCAGAGTGTGTCAGAGAGTGTCAGAGAGTTTCAGAGAATGTCTGAGAGTTTCAGAGAGTGTCTGAGAGTGTCTGAGAGTTTCAGAGTGTCAGAGAATTTCAGAGAGTGTCAGAGAGTGTCAGAGAGTGTCAGAGAGTTTCAGAGAGTTTCAGAGAGTGTCAGAGTGTGTCAGAGTGTGTCAGAGAGTGTCAGAGAGTTTCAGAGACTGTCAGAGAGTGTCGGAGAGTGTCAGAGAGTGTCAGAGAGTGTCAGAGAGTTTCAGAGAGTGTCAGAGAGTGTCAGAGAGTGTCAGAGAGTTTCAGAGATTATCGCAGAGTTTCAGAGAGGTTCAGAGAGCGTCTGAGAGTATCAGAGAGTGTCAGAGAATGTCAGAGAGTGTCAGAGAGTTTCAAAGAGTGTCAGAGAGTGTCTGAGAGTGTATGAGAGTGTCTGAGAGTGTCTGAGAGTGTCAGAGTGTGTCAGAGAGTGTCAGAGAGTTTCAGAGAGTGTCTGAGAGTTTCAGAGAGTGTCAGAGAGTTTCAGAGAGTGTCAGAGAGCGTCAGAGTGTGTCAGAGTGTGTCAGACAGTTTCAGAGAGTTTCAGAGATTGTCAGAGAGTGTCAGAGAGTGTCAAAGAGTTTCCGAGAGTGCCAGAGCGTTTTAGAGAGTTTCAGAGAGTGTCAGAAAGGGTCAGAGAGTTTCTGAGAGTGTCACAGAGTGTCTGAGAGTGTCTGAGAGTGTCAGAGATTTTCAGAGAGTTTCTGAGAGTGTTACAGAGTGTCAGAGAGTGTCACAGAGTGTCAGAGATTTTCTGAGAGTGTCAGAGAGTGTCAGAGATTGTCAGAGATTGTCAGAGAGTTTCAGAGAGTGTCAGAGAGTATCAGAGAGTTTCAGAGAGTGTCAGAGAGTTTCAGAGAGTGTCTGAGAGAGTCTGAGAGTGTCAGGGAGTTTCAGAGAGTTTCAGAGAGCTTCAGAGAGTGTCTGAGAGTATCAGAGATTGTCAGAGAGCGTCAGAGTGTGTCAGAGTGTGTCAGACAGTTTCAGAGAGTTTCTGAGAGTGTCTGAGAGTGTCAGGGATTGTCAGAGAGTTTCTGAGAATGTCACAGATTGTCAGAGAGTTTCTGAGAGTGTCAGAGAGTGTCAGAGACTGTCAGAGAGTGTCAGAGAATATCAGAGAGTGTCTGAGAGTGTCAGAGAGTGTCAGAGAGTGTCAAAGTGTGCCAGAGAGTGTCTGAGAGAGTCTGAGAGTGTCAGGGAGTTTCAGAGAGTTTCAGAGAGCTTCAGAGAGTGTCTGAGAGTATCACAGAGTGTCAGAGAATGTCAGAGAGTGTCAGAGAGTTTCTGAGAGTGTCAGAGAGTGTCTGAGAGTGTCAGGGATTGTCAGAGAGTTTCTGAGAATGTCACAGATTGTCAGAGAGTTTCTGAGAGTGTCAGAGAGTGTCAGAGACTGTCAGAGAGTGTCAGACAATATCAGAGAGTTTCTGAGAGTGTCTGAGAGTGTCAGAGAGTGTCAGAGAGTGTCAAAGAGTGTCAGAGAGTGTCTGAGAGTGTATGAGAGTGTCTGAGAGTGTCTGAGAGTGTCAGAGTGTGTCAGAGAGTGTCAGAGAGTTTCGGAGAATGTCTGAGAGTTTCAGAGAGTGTCTGAGAGTGTCTGAGAGTTTCAGAGTGTCAGAGAATTTCAGAGAGTGTCAGAGAGTGTCAGAGAGTGTCAGAGAGTTTCAGAGAGTTTCAGAGAGTGTCAGAGTGTGTCAGAGTGTGTCAGAGAGTGTCAGAGAGTTTCAGAGACTGTCAGAGAGTGTCGGAGAGTGTCAGAGAGTGTCAGAGAGTGTCAGAGAGTGTCAGAGAGTTTCAGAGAGTGTCAGAGAGTGTCAGAGAGTGTCAGAGAGTTTCAGAGATTATCGCAGAGTTTCAGAGAGGTTCAGAGAGCGTCTGAGAGTATCAGAGAGTGTCAGAGAATGTCAGAGAGTGTCAGAGAGTGTCAAAGAGTGTCAGAGAGTGTCTGAGAGTGTATGAGAGTGTCTGAGAGTGTCTGAGAGTGTCAGAGTGTGTCAGAGAGTGTCAGAGAGTTTCAGAGAGTGTCTGAGAGTTTCAGAGAGTGTCAGAGAGTTTCAGAGAGTGTCAGAGAGCGTCAGAGTGTGTCAGAGTGTGTCAGACAGTTTCAGAGAGTTTCAGAGATTGTCAGAGAGTGTCAGAGAGTGTCAAAGAGTTTCCGAGAGTGCCAGAGCGTTTTAGAGAGTTTCAGAGAGTGTCAGAAAGGGTCAGAGAGTTTCTGAGAGTGTCACAGGGTGTCTGAGAGTGTCTGAGAGTGTCAGAGATTTTCAGAGAGTTTCTGAGAGTGTTACAGAGTGTCAGAGAGTGTCACAGAGTGTCAGAGAGTTTCTGAGAGTGTCAGAGAGTGTCAGAGATTGTCAGAGATTGTCAGAGAGTTTCAGAGAGTGTCAGAGAGTATCAGAGAGTTTCAGAGAGTGTCAGAGAGTTTCAGAGAGTGTCAGAGAGCGTCAGAGTGTGTCAGAGTGTGTCAGACAGTTTCAGAGAGTTTCTGAGAGTGTCTGAGAGTGTCAGGGATTGTCAGAGAGTTTCTGAGAATGTCACAGATTGTCAGAGAGTTTCTGAGAGTGTCAGAGAGTGTCAGAGACTGTCAGAGAGTTTCAGAGAATATCAGAGAGTGTCTGAGAGTGTCAGAGAGTGTCAGAGAGTGTCAAAGTGTGCCAGAGAGTGTCTGAGAGAGTCTGAGAGTGTCAGGGAGTTTCAGAGAGTTTCAGAGAGCTTCAGAGAGTGTCTGAGAGTATCAGAGAGTGTCAGAGAATGTCAGAGAGTGTCAGAGAGTTTCTGAGAGTGTCTGAGAGTGTCTGAGAGTGTCAGGGATTGTCCGAGAGTTTCTGAGAATGTCACAGATTGTCAGAGAGTTTCTGAGAGTGTCAGAGAGTGTCAGAGACTGTCAGAGAGTGTCAGACAATATCAGAGAGTTTCTGAGAGTGTCTGAGAGTGTCAGAGAGTGTCAGAGAGCGTCAGAGAGTGTCAAAGAGTGTCTGAGAGTGTCTGAGAATGTCAGAGATTTTCAGAGAGTGTCAGAGAGTGTCAGAGAGTGTCAGAGAGTTTCTGAGAGTGTCTGAGAGTGTCAGAGACTGTCAGTGAGTGACAGAGAGTTTCAGAGAGTTTCAGAGAGTGTCTGAGAGTGTCAGAGACTGTCAGAGAGTGTCAGAGAGTTTCTGAGAGTGTCACAGAGTTTCAGAGAGTATCAGAGAGTTTCTGAGAGTGTCAGAGAGTGTCAGAGTGTGTCAGAGAGTGTCAGAGATTTTCAGAGATTATCGGAGAGTTTCAGAGAGTGTCAGAGAGATTCAGTATTGTCTGATAGTGCCAGAGAGTGTCTGAGAGTTTCTGAGGGTGTCTGAGGGTTTCTGAGACTGTCAGAGAGTGTCAAAGAGTGTCAAAGAGTTTCAGAGAGTGTCAGAGCGTGTTAGAGAGTTTCAGAGAATATCAGACAGGGTCAGAGAGTTTCTGAGAGTGTCACAGAGTGTCTGAGAGTGTCAGGGATTTTCAGAGAGTTTCTGAGAGTGTCACAGAGTGTCAGAGATTGTCACAGAGTGTCAGAGAGTTTCTGAGAGTTTCAGAGAGTGTCAGATATTGTCAGAGTGTGTCAGAGAGTGTCACAGAGTGTCCGAGAGTTTCAGAGAGTGTCTGAGGGTGTCTGAGAGTGTCAGAGAGGGTCAGAGAGTGTCAGAGAATTTCAGAGAGTGCCAGAGAGTGTCAAAGAGTGTCAGAGAGTGTCAGCGACTTTCAGAGAGTTTCAGATTGTTTCAGAGAGTGTCTGAGAGAGTCTGAGAGTGTCAGAGAGCGTCAGAGATTATCGGAGAGTTTCAGAGAGTTTCAGAGAGTTTCAGAGAGTGTCTGAGAGTATCAAAGAGTGTCACAGAATATCAGAGATTTTCTGAGAGTGTCTGAGAGTGTCTGCGAGTGTCTGAGAGTGTCTGAGAGTGTCAGAGAGTTTCAGAGAGTGTCTGAGAGTGTCTGAGAGTGTCAGAGAGTTTCAGAGAGTTTCAGAGTGTGTCAGAGTGTGTCAGAGAGTGTCAGAGAGTTTCAGAGACTGTCAGAGAGTGTTGGAGAGTGTCAGAGAGTGTCAGAGAGTGTCAGAGAGTTTCTGAGAGTGTCAGAGATTGTCAGAGAGTGTCTGAGAGTTTCTGAGAGTGTCAGAGTGTGTCAGAGTGTGTCTGAGAGTGTCTGAGAGTGTCAGAATGTGTCAGAGAGTGTCAGAGAGTTTAGAGAGTGTCTGAGAGTGTCTGAGAGTTTCAGAGTGTCAGAGAATTTCAGAGAGTGTCAGAGAGTGTCAGAGAGTGTCAGAGAGTTTCAGAGAGTTTCAGAGAGTGTCAGAGTGTGTCAGAGTGTGTCAGAGAGTGTCAGAGAGTTTCAGAGACTGTCAGAGAGTGTCGGAGAGTGTCAGAGAGTGTCAGAGAGTGTCAGAGAGTGTCAGAGAGTTTCAGAGAGTGTCAGAGAGTGTCAGAGAGTGTCAGAGAGTGTCAGAGATTATCGCAGAGTTTCAGAGAGGTTCAGAGAGTGTCTGAGAGTATCAGAGAGTGTCAGAGAATGTCAGAGAGTGTCAGAGAGTGTCAAAGAGTGTCAGAGAGTGTCTGAGAGTGTATGAGAGTGTCTGAGAGTGTCTGAGAGTGTCAGAGTGTGTCAGAGAGTGTCAGAGAGTTTCAGAGAATGTCTGAGAGTTTCAGAGAGTGTCTGAGAGTGTCTGAGAGTTTCAGAGTGTCAGAGAATTTCAGAGAGTGTCAGAGAGTGTCAGAGAGTGTCAGAGAGTTTCAGAGAGTTTCAGAGAGTGTCAGAGTGTGTCAGAGTGTGTCAGAGAGTGTCAGAGAGTTTCAGAGACTGTCAGAGAGTGTCGGAGAGTGTCAGAGAGTGTCAGAGAGTGTCAGAGAATTTCAGAGAGTGTCAGAGAGTGTCAGAGAGTGTCAGAGAGTTTCAGAGATTATCGCAGAGTTTCAGAGAGGTTCAGAGAGCGTCTGAGAGTATCAGAGAGTGTCAGAGAATGTCAGAGAGTGTCAGAGAGTGTCAAAGAGTGTCAGAGAGTGTCTGAGAGTGTATGAGAGTGTCTGAGAGTGTCTGAGAGTGTCAGAGTGTGTCAGAGAGTGTCAGAGAGTTTCAGAGAGTGTCTGAGAGTTTCAGAGAGTGTCAGAGAGTTTCAGAGAGTGTCAGAGAGCGTCAGAGTGTGTCAGAGTGTGTCAGACAGTTTCAGAGAGTTTCAGAGATTGTCAGAGAGTGTCAGAGAGTGTCAAAGAGTTTCCGAGAGTGCCAGAGCGTTTTAGAGAGTTTCAGAGAGTGTCAGAAAGGGTCAGAGAGTTTCTGAGAGTGTCACAGAGTGTCTGAGAGTGTCTGAGAGTGTCAGAGATTTTCAGAGAGTTTCTGAGAGTGTTACAGAGTGTCAGAGAGTGTCACAGAGTGTCAGAGATTTTCTGAGAGTGTCAGAGAGTGTCAGAGATTGTCAGAGATTGTCAGAGAGTTTCAGAGAGTGTCAGAGAGTATCAGAGAGTTTCAGAGAGTGTCAGAGAGTTTCAGAGAGTGTCTGAGAGAGTCTGAGAGTGTCAGGGAGTTTCAGAGAGTTTCAGAGAGCTTCAGAGAGTGTCTGAGAGTATCAGAGAGTGTCAGAGAGCGTCAGAGTGTGTCAGAGTGTGTCAGACAGTTTCAGAGAGTTTCTGAGAGTGTCTGAGAGTGTCAGGGATTGTCAGAGAGTTTCTGAGAATGTCACAGATTGTCAGAGAGTTTCTGAGAGTGTCAGAGAGTGTCAGAGACTGTCAGAGAGTGTCAGAGAATATCAGAGAGTGTCTGAGAGTGTCAGAGAGTGTCAGAGAGTGTCAAAGTGTGCCAGAGAGTGTCTGAGAGAGTCTGAGAGTGTCAGGGAGTTTCAGAGAGTTTCAGAGAGCTTCAGAGAGTGTCTGAGAGTATCACAGAGTGTCAGAGAATGTCAGAGAGTGTCAGAGAGTTTCTGAGAGTGTCAGAGAGTGTCTGAGAGTGTCAGGGATTGTCAGAGAGTTTCTGAGAATGTCACAGATTGTCAGAGAGTTTCTGAGAGTGTCAGAGAGTGTCAGAGACTGTCAGAGAGTGTCAGACAATATCAGAGAGTTTCTGAGAGTGTCTGAGAGTGTCTGAGAGTGTCAGAGTGTGTCAGAGATTTTCTGAGAGTTTCAGAGAGTGTCAGAGAGTGTCAAAGAGTTTCAGAGAGTGTCAGAGCGTGTCAGAGAGTTTCAGAGATTGTCAAAGAGTGTTAGAGATTATGGGAGAGTTTCAGAGAGTTTCAGATAGTTTCAGAGAGTGTCTAAGAGTATCAGAGAGTGTCAGAGAATATCAGAGAGTTTCTGAGAGTGTCTGAGAGTGTCTGAGAGTGTTTGAGAGTGTCAGAGAGTGTCAAAGAGTTTCAGAGAGTGTCTGAGAGTGTCTGACAGTGTCTGAGAGTGTCAGAGTGAGTCAGAGAGTGTCAGAGAGTTTCAGAGAGTGTCTGAGAGTGTCTGAGAGTTTCAGAGAGTGTCAGAGCGTGTTAGAGAGTTTCAGAGAGTGTCAGACAGGGTCAGAGAGTTTCTGAGAGTGTCACCGAGTGTCTGAGAGCGTCTGAGAGTTTCAGAGATTTTCGGAGAGTTTCTGAGAGTGTCACAGAGTGTCAGAGAGTGTCACAGTGTGTCAGAGAGTTTCAGAGAGTGTCAGGGTGTGTCAGAGAGTGTCAGAGAGCTTCAGAGATTATCGGAGAGTTTCAGAGCGACTCAGAGAGTGTCTGAGAGTATCAAAGAGTGTCAGAGCATGTCAGAGAGTGTCAGAGATTTTCTGAGAGTGTCTGAGAGTTTCTGAGAGTGTCAGAGAGTGTCAGAGAGTGTCAGAGAGTGTCAGAGAGTGTCAGAGAGTTTCTGAGAGTGTCAGAGATTGTCAGAGAGTGTCAGAGAGTGTCAGAGAGTTTCAGAGAGTGTCAGAGAGTGTCAGAGAGTGTCAGAGAGTTTCTGAGAGTGTCAGAGATTGTCAGAGAGTGTCAGAGAGTGTCAGAGAGTGTCTGAGAGTATCAGAGAGTGTCAGAGAATGTCAGAGAGTGTCAGAGAGTGTCAAAGAGTGCCAGAGAGTGTCTGAGAGTGTATGAGAGTGTCTGAGAGTGTCTGAGAGTGTCAGAGTGTGTCAGAGAGTGTCAGAGAGTTTCAGAGAGTGTCTGAGAGTTTCAGAGAGTGTCAGAGAGTTTCAGAGAGTGTCAGAGAGCGTCAGAGTGTGTCAGAGTGTGTCAGACAGTTTCAGAGAGTTTCAGAGATTGTCAGAGAGTGTCAGAGAGTGTCAGAGAGTTTCAGAGAGTGCCAGAGCGTTTTAGAGAGTTTCAGAGAGTGTCAGAAAGGGTCAGAGAGTTTCTGAGAGTGTCACAGAGTGTCTGAGAGTGTCTGAGAGTGTCAGAGATTTTCAGAGAGTTTCTGAGAGTGTTACAGAGTGTCAGAGAGTGTCACAGAGTGTCAGAGAGTTTCTGAGAGTGTCAGAGAGTGTCAGAGATTGTCAGAGAGTGTCAGAGAGTTTCAGAGATTGTCAGAGAGTATCAGAGAGTTTCAGAGAGTTTCAGAGAGTGTCTGAGAGAGTCTGAGAGTGTCAGGGAGTTTCAGAGAGTGTCAGAGAGCTTCAGAGAGAGTCTGAGAGTATCAGAGAGTGTCAGAGAATATCAGAGAGTGTCAGAGAGTTTCTGAGAGTGTCTGAGAGTGTCTGAGAGTGTCAGGGATTGTCAGAGAGTTTCTGAGAATGTCACAGATTGTCAGAGAGTTTCTGAGAGTGTCAGAGAGTGTCAGAGACTGTCAGAGTGTGTCAGAGAATATCAGAGAGTTTCTGAGAGTGTCTGAGAGTGTCTGAGAGTGTCAGAGAGTGTCAGAGAGTGTCAGAGAGTGTCAAAGTGTGTCAGAGAGTGTCTGAGAGAGTCTGAGAGTGTCAGGGATTTTCAGAGAGTTTCAGAGAGCTTCAGAGAGTGTCTGAGAATATCAGAGAGTGTCAGAGAATGTCAGAGAGTGTCAGAGAGTTTCTGAGAGTGTCTGAGAGTGTCTGAGAGTGTCAGGGATTGTCAGAGAGTTTCTGAGAATGTCACAGATTGTCAGAGAGTTTCTGAGAGTGTCAGACAGTGTCAGAGACTTCAGAGACTGTCAGAGAGTGTCAGACAATATCAGAGAGTTTCTGAGAGTGTCTGAGAGTGTCTGAGAGTGTCTGAGAGTGTCAGAGAGTGTCAGAGAGCGTCAGAGAGTTTCTGAGAGTGTCTGAGAGTTTCAGAGAATGTCTGAGAGTATCAGAGAGTGTCAGAGCATGTCAGAGAGTGTCAGAGAGTTTCTGAGAGTGTCTGAGAGTATCAGAGAGTGTCCGAGAGTGTCAGAGAGTTTCAGACAGTGTCTGAGAGTGTCAGAGTGTGTCAGAGAGAATCAGAGAGTTTCAGAGAGTGTCTGAGAGTGTCTGAGAGTTTCAGAGAGTGTCAGAGAATTTCAGAGAGTGTCAGAGTGTGTCAGAGTGTGTCAGAGATTTTCTGAGACTTTCAGAGAGTGTCAGAGAGTGTCAAAGAGTTTCAGAGAGTGTCAGTGCGTGTCAGAGAGTTTCAGAGAGTGTCAAAGAGTGTCAGAGATTATCGGAGAGTTTCAGAGAGTTTCAGAGAGTTTCAGATAGTTTCAGAGAGTGCCTGAGAGTATCAGAGAGTGTCAGAGAATATCAGAGAGTTTCTGAGAGTGTCTGAGATTGTCTGAGAGTGTTTGAGAGTGTCAGAGAGTGTCAGAGTTTTTCAGAGAGTGTCGGAGAGTGTCACAGATTGTCAGAGAGTTTCTGAGAGTGTCAGAGAGTGTCAGAGAGTTTCAGAGAGTGTCAGAGAGTTTCAGAGTGTGTCAGAGAGTGTCAGAGAATTTCAGAGATTATAGGAGATTTTCAGAGAGTTTCAGAGAGTGTCTGAGAGTATCAGAGAGTGTCAGAGCATGTCAGAGAGTGTCAGAGAGTTTCTGAGAGTGTCTGAGAGTTTCAGAGAGTGTCTGAGAGTGTCTGAGAGTGTCAGAGAGTTTCAGAGAGTGTCAGAGATTTTCAGAGAGTGTCAGAGTGTGTCAGAGTGTGTCAGAGATTTTCTGAGAGTTTCAGAGAGTGTCAGAGAGTGTCAAAGAGTTTCAGAGAGTGTCAGAGCGTGTCAGAGAGTTTCAGAGATTGTCAAAGAGTGTTAGAGATTATGGGAGAGTTTCAGAGAGTTTCAGAGAGTTTCAGATAGTTTCAGAGAGTGTCTAAGAGTATCAGAGAGTGTCAGAGAATATCAGAGAGTTTCTGAGAGTGTCTGAGAGTGTCTGAGAGTGTTTGAGAGTGTCAGAGAGTGTCAGAGAGTTTCAGAGAGTGTCTGAGAGTGTCTGAGAGTGTCTGAGAGTGTCAGAGTGTGTCAGAGAGTGTCAGAGAGTTTCAGAGAGTGTCTGAGAGTGTCTGAGAGTTTCAGAGAGTGTCAGAGCGTGTTAGAGAGTTTCAGAGATGGTCAGACAGGGTCAGAGAGTTTCTGAGAGTGTCACCGAGTGTCTGAGAGTGTCTGAGAGTTTCAGAGAGTTTCAGAGAGTTTCTGAGAGTGTCACAGAGTGTCAGAGAGTGTCACAGTGTGTCAGAGAGTTTCAGAGAGTGTCAGGGTGTGTCAGAGAGTGTCAGAGAGCTTCAGAGATTATCGGAGAGTTTCAGAGAGACTCAGAGAGTGTCTGAGAGTATCAAAGAGTGTCAGAGCATGTCAGAGAGTGTCAGAGATTTTCTGAGAGTGTCTGAGAGTGTCTGAGAGTGTCAGAGAGTGTCAGAGAGTGTCAGAGAGTTTCAGAGAGTTTCTGAGAGTGTCAGAGAGCGTCAGAGATTATCGGAGAGTTTCAGAGAGTTTCAGAGAGTGTCTGAGAGTATCAGAGAGTGTCACAGAATATCAGAGATTTTCTGAGAGTGTCTGAGAGTGTCTGCGAGTGTCTGAGAGTGTCTGAGAGTGTCAGAGAGTTTCAGAGAGTGTCTGAGAGTGTCTGAGAGTGTCAGAATGTGTCAGAGAGTGTCAGAGAGTTTCAGAGATTGTCTGAGAGTGTCAGGGAGTTTCTGAGAGTGTCAGAGAATTTCAGAGAGTGTCAGAGAGTGTCAGAGAGTGTCAGAGAGTTTCAGAGAGTGTCAGAGTGTGTCAGAGTGTGTCAGAGAGTGTCAGAGAGTTTCAGAGACTGTCAGAGAGTTTCTGAGAGTGTCAGAGATTGTCAGAGAGTGTCTGAGAGTTTCTGAGAGTGTCAGAGAGTGTCAGAGTGTGTCTGAGAGTGTCTGAGAGTGTCAGAATGTGTCAGAGAGTGTCAGAGAGTTTCAGAGAGTGTCTGAGAGTGTCTGAGAGTTTCAGAGTGTCAGAGAATTTCAGAGAGTGTCAGAGAGTGTCAGAGAGTGTCAGAGAGTTTCAGAGAGTGTCAGAGTGTGTCAGAGTGTGTCAGAGAGTGTCAGAGAGTTTCAGAGACTGTCAGAGAGTGTCGGAGAGTGTCAGAGAGTGTCAGAGAGTGTCAGAGAGTGTCAGAGAGTTTCTGAGAGTGTCAGAGATTGTCAGAGAGTGTCAGAGAGTTTCAGAGAGTGTCAGAGAGTGTCAGAGAGTTTCAGAGATTATCGCAGAGTTTCAGAGAGGTTCAGAGAGTGTCTGAGAGTATCAGAGAGTGTCAGAGAATTTCAGAGAGTGTCAGAGAGTGTCAAAGAGTGTCAGAGAGTGTCTGAGAGTGTGAGAGTGTCTGAGAGTGTCTGAGAGTGTCAGAGTGTGTCAGAGAGTGTCAGAGAGTTTCAGAGAGTGTCTGAGAGTTTCAGAGAGTGTCAGAGAGTTTCAGAGAGTGTCAGAGAGCGTCAGAGTGTGTCAGAGTGTATCAGACAGTTTCAGAGAGTTTCAGAAATTGTCAGAGAGTGTCAGAGAGTGTCAAAGAGTTTCAGAGAGTGCCAGAGCGTTTTAGAGAGTTTCAGAGAGTGTCAGAAAGGGTCAGAGAGTTTCTGAGAGTGTCACAGAGTGTCTGAGAGTGTCTGAGAGTGTCAGAGATTTTCAGAGAGTTTCTGAGAGTGTTACAGAGTGTCAGAGAGTGTCAGAGAGTTTCTGAGAGTGTCAGAGAGTGTCAGAGATTGTCAGAGAGTGTCAGAGAGTTTCAGAGAGTGTCAGAGAGTATCAGAGAGTTTCAGAGAGTGTCAGAGAGTTTCAGAGAGTGTCTGAGAGAGTCTGAGAGTGTCAGGGAGTTTCAGAGAGTTTCAGAGAGCTTCAGAGAGTGTCTGAGAGTATCAGAGAGTGTCAGAGAATATCAGAGAGTGTCAGAGAGTTTCTGAGAGTGTCTGAGAGTGTCTGAGAGTGTCAGGGATTGTCAGAGAGTTTCTGAGAATTTCACAGATTGTCAGAGATTTTCTGAGAGTGTCAGAGAGTGTCAGAGACTGTCAGAGAGTGTCAGAGAATATCAGAGAGTTTCTGAGAGTGTCTGAGAGTGTCTGAGAGTGTCAGAGAGTGTCAGAGAGTGTCAAAGTGTGTCAGAGAGTGTCTGAGAGAGTCTGAGAGTGTCAGGGAGTTTCAGAGAGTTTCAGAGAGCTTCAGAGATTGTCTGAGAGTATCAGAGAGTGTCAGAGAATGTCAGAGAGTGTCAGAGAGTTTCTGAGAGTGTCTGAGAGTGTCTGAGAGTGTCAGGGATTGTCAGAGAGTTTCTGAGAATGTCACAGATTGCCAGAGAGTTTCTGAGAGTGTCAGAGAGTGTCAGAGAGTGTCAGAGACTGTCAGAGAGTGTCAGACAATATCAGAGAGTTTCTGAGAGTGTCTGAGAGTGTCTGAGAGTGTCAGAGAGTGTCAGAGAGCGTCAGAGAGTGTCAAAGAGTGTCTGAGAGTGTCTGAGAGTTTCTGAGAGTGTCACAGATTGTCAGAGAGTTTCTGAGAGTGTCAGAGAGTGTCAGAGAGAGTCTGAGAGTGTCTGAGAGTGTCAGAATATGTGAGAGAGTGTCAGAGAGTTTCAGAGAGTGTCAGAGAGTGTCAGAGAGTGTCAGAGAGTTTCTGAGAGTGTCAGAGATTGTCAGAGAGTGTCAGAGAGTGTCAGAGAGTTTCAGAGAGTGTCAGAGAGTGTCAGAGAGTGTCAGAGAGTTTCAGAGATTATCGCAGAGTTTCAGAGAGGTTCAGAGAGTGTCTGAGAGTATCAGAGAGTGTCAGAGAATGTCAGAGAGTGTCAGAGAGTGTCAAAGAGTGTCAGAGAGTGTATGAGAGTGTATGAGAGTGTCTGAGAGTGTCAGAGTGTGTCAGAGAGTGTCAGAGAGTTTCAGAGAGTGTCTGAGAGTTTCAGAGAGTGTCAGAGAGTTTCAGAGAGTGTCAGAGAGCGTCAGAGTGTGTCAGAGTGTGTCAGACAGTTTCAGAGAGTTTCAGAGATTGTCAGAGAGTGTCAGAGAGTGTCAAAGAGTTTCAGAGAGTGCCAGAGCGTTTTAGAGAGTTTCAGAGAGTGTCAGAAAGGGTCAGAGAGTTTCTGAGAGTGTCACAGAGTGTCTGAGAGTGTCTGAGAGTGTCAGAGATTTTCAGAGAGTTTCTGAGAGTGTCAGAGAGTATCAGAGAGTTTCAGAGAGTGTCAGAGAGTTTCAGAGAGTGTCTGAGAGAGTCTGAGATTGTCAGGGAGTTTCATAGAGTTTCAGAGAGCTTCAGACAGTGTCTGAGAGTATCAGAGAGTGTCAGAGAATATCAGAGAGTGTCAGAGAGTTTCTGAGAGTGTCTGAGAGTGTCTGAGAGTGTCAGGGATTGTCAGAGAGTTTCTGAGAATGTCACAGATTGTCAGAGAGTTTCTGAGAGTGTCAGAGAGTGTCAGAGACTGTCAGAGAGTGTCAGAGAATATCAGAGAGTTTCTGAGAGTGTCTGAGAGTGTCTGAGAGTGTCAGAGAGTGTCAGAGAGTGTCAAAGTGTGTCAGAGAGTGTCTGAGAGAGTCTGAGAGTGTCAGGGAGTTTCAGAGAGTTTCAGAGAGCTTCAGAGAGTGTCTGAGAGTATCAGAGAGTGTCAGAGAATGTCAGAGAGTGTCAGAGAGTTCCTGAGAGTGTCTGAGAGTGTCTGAGAGTGTCAGGGATTGTCAGAGAGTTTCTGAGAATGTCACAGATTGTCAGAGAGTTTCTGAGAGTGTCAGAGAGTGTCAGAGACTGTCAGAGACTGTCAGAGAGTGTCAGACAATCAAGAGAGTTTCTGAGAGTGTCTGAGAGTGTCTGAGAGTGTCTGAGAGTGTCAGAGAGTGTCAGAGAGCGTCAGAGAGTGTCAAAGAGTGTCTGAGAGTGTCTGAGAGTTTCTGAGAGTGTCACAGATTGTCAGAGAGTTTCTGAGAGTGTCAGAGAGTGTCAGAGAGTGTCTGAGAGTGTCTGAGAGTGTCAGAATATGTCAGAGAGTGTCAGAGAGTTTCAGAGAGTGTCTGAGAGTGTCTGAGAATTTCAGAGAGTGTCAGAGAGTTTCAGAGACTGTCAGAGAGTGTCGGAGAGTGTCAGAGAGTGTCAGAGAGTGTCAGAGAGTGTCAGAGAGTTTCTGAGAGTGTCAGAGATTGTCGGAGAGTGTCAGAGAGATTCAGAGAGTGTCAGAGAGTGTCAGAGATTGTCAGAGAGTTTCAGAGATTATCGCAGAGTTTCAGAGAGGTTCAGAGAGTGTCTGAGAGTATCAGAGAGTGTCAGAGAATGTCAGAGAGTTTCTGAGAGTGTCTGAGATTGTCAGAGAGTGTCAGAGAGTTTCAGAGAGTGTCAGAGAGTGTCTGAGAGAGTCTGAGAGTGTCAGGGAGTTTCAGAGAGTTTCAGAGAGCTTCAGAGAGTGTCTGAGAGTATCAGAGAGTGTCAGAGAATGTCAGAGAGTGTCAGACAGTGTCAGAGAGTTTCTGAGAGTGTCTGAGCGTGTCAGGGATTGTCAGAGAGTTTCTGAGAATGTCACAGATTGTCAGAGAGTTTCTGAGAGTGTCAGAGAGTGCCAGAGACTGTCAGAGAGTGTCAGAGAATATCACAGAGTTTCTGAGAGTGTCTGAGAGTGTCTGAGAGTGTCAGAGAGTGTCAGAGAGTGTCAAAGAGTGTCAGAGAGTGTATGCGAGTGTCTGAGAGTGTCTGAGAGTGTCAGAGTGTGTCAGAGAGTGTCAGAGAGTTTCAGAGAGTGTCTGAGAGTGTCTGAGATTTTCAGAGAGTGTCAGAGAGTTTCAGAGAGTGTCAGAGAGCGTCAGAGTGTGTCAGAGTGTGTCAGACAGTTTCAGAGAGTTTCAGAGATTGTCAGAGAGTGTCAGAGAGTGTCAAAGAGTTTCAGAGAGTGACAGAGCGTTTTCGAGAGTTTCAGAGAGTGTCAGAAAGGGTCAGAGAGTTTCTGAGAGTGTCACAGAGTGTCTGAGAGTGTCTGAGAGTTTCAGAGATTTGCAGAGAGTTTCTGAGAGTGTTACAGAGTTTCAGAGAGTGTCACAGAGTGTCAGAGAGTTTCTGAGAGTGTCAGAGAGTGTCAGAGATTGTCAGAGAGTGTCAGAGAGTTTCAGAGAGTGTCAGAGAGTGTCAGAGAGTTTCAGAGATTATCGCAGAGTTTCAGAGAGGTTCAGAGAGTGTCAGAGAGTGTCAGAGAGTGTCAGAGAACGTCAGAGAGTGTCAGAGAATGTCAGACAGTGTCTGAGAGTATCAGAGAGTGTCAGAGAATGTCAGAGAGTGTCAGAGAGTTTCTGAGAGTGTCTGAGAGTGTCTGAGAGTGTCAGGGATTGTCAGAGAGTTTCTGAGAATGTCACAGATTGTCAGAGAGTTTCTGAGAGTGTCAGAGAGTGTCAGAGACTGTCAGAGAGTGTCAGAGAATATCAGAGATTTTCTGAGAGTGTCTGAGAGTGTCTGAGAGTGTCAGAGAGTGTCAGAGAGTGTCAAAGTGTGTCAGAGAGTGTCTGAGAGAGTCTGAGAGTGTCAGGGAGTTTCAGAGAGTTTCAGAGAGCTTCAGAGAGTGTCTGAGAGTATCAGAGAGTGTCAGAGAATATCAGAGAGTGTCAGAGAGTTTCTGAGAGTGTCTGAGAGAGTCTGAGAGTGTCAGGGAGTTTCAGAGAGTTTCAGAGAGCTTCAGAGAGTGTCTGAGAGTATCAGAGAGTGTCAGAGAATGTCAGAGAGTGTCAGAGAGTTCCTGAGAGTGTCTGAGAGTGTCTGAGAGTGTCAGGGATTGTCAGAGAGTTTCTGAGAATGTCACAGATTGTCAGAGAGTTTCTGAGAGTGTCAGAGAGTGTCAGAGACTGTCAGAGACTGTCAGAGAGTGTCAGACAATCAAGAGAGTTTCTGAGAGTGTCTGAGAGTGTCTGAGAGTGTCTGAGAGTGTCAGAGAGTGTCAGAGAGCGTCAGAGAGTGTCAAAGAGTGTCTGAGAGTGTCTGAGAGTTTCTGAGAGTGTCACAGATTGTCAGAGAGTTTCTGAGAGTGTCAGAGAGTGTCAGAGAGTGTCTGAGAGTGTCTGAGAGTGTCAGAATATGTCAGAGAGTGTCAGAGAGTTTCAGAGAGTGTCTGAGAGTGTCTGAGAATTTCAGAGAGTGTCAGAGAGTTTCAGAGACTGTCAGAGAGTGTCGGAGAGTGTCAGAGAGTGTCAGAGAGTGTCAGAGAGTGTCAGAGAGTTTCTGAGAGTGTCAGAGATTGTCGGAGAGTGTCAGAGAGATTCAGAGAGTGTCAGAGAGTGTCAGAGATTGTCAGAGAGTTTCAGAGATTATCGCAGAGTTTCAGAGAGGTTCAGAGAGTGTCTGAGAGTATCAGAGAGTGTCAGAGAATGTCAGAGAGTTTCTGAGAGTGTCTGAGATTGTCAGAGAGTGTCAGAGAGTTTCAGAGAGTGTCAGAGAGTGTCTGAGAGAGTCTGAGAGTGTCAGGGAGTTTCAGAGAGTTTCAGAGAGCTTCAGAGAGTGTCTGAGAGTATCAGAGAGTGTCAGAGAATGTCAGAGAGTGTCAGACAGTGTCAGAGAGTTTCTGAGAGTGTCTGAGCGTGTCAGGGATTGTCAGAGAGTTTCTGAGAATGTCACAGATTGTCAGAGAGTTTCTGAGAGTGTCAGAGAGTGCCAGAGACTGTCAGAGAGTGTCAGAGAATATCACAGAGTTTCTGAGAGTGTCTGAGAGTGTCTGAGAGTGTCAGAGAGTGTCAGAGAGTGTCAAAGAGTGTCAGAGAGTGTATGCGAGTGTCTGAGAGTGTCTGAGAGTGTCAGAGTGTGTCAGAGAGTGTCAGAGAGTTTCAGAGAGTGTCTGAGAGTGTCTGAGATTTTCAGAGAGTGTCAGAGAGTTTCAGAGAGTGTCAGAGAGCGTCAGAGTGTGTCAGAGTGTGTCAGACAGTTTCAGAGAGTTTCAGAGATTGTCAGAGAGTGTCAGAGAGTGTCAAAGAGTTTCAGAGAGTGACAGAGCGTTTTCGAGAGTTTCAGAGAGTGTCAGAAAGGGTCAGAGAGTTTCTGAGAGTGTCACAGAGTGTCTGAGAGTGTCTGAGAGTTTCAGAGATTTGCAGAGAGTTTCTGAGAGTGTTACAGAGTTTCAGAGAGTGTCACAGAGTGTCAGAGAGTTTCTGAGAGTGTCAGAGAGTGTCAGAGATTGTCAGAGAGTGTCAGAGAGTTTCAGAGAGTGTCAGAGAGTGTCAGAGAGTTTCAGAGATTATCGCAGAGTTTCAGAGAGGTTCAGAGAGTGTCAGAGAGTGTCAGAGAGTGTCAGAGAACGTCAGAGAGTGTCAGAGAATGTCAGACAGTGTCTGAGAGTATCAGAGAGTGTCAGAGAATGTCAGAGAGTGTCAGAGAGTTTCTGAGAGTGTCTGAGAGTGTCTGAGAGTGTCAGGGATTGTCAGAGAGTTTCTGAGAATGTCACAGATTGTCAGAGAGTTTCTGAGAGTGTCAGAGAGTGTCAGAGACTGTCAGAGAGTGTCAGAGAATATCAGAGATTTTCTGAGAGTGTCTGAGAGTGTCTGAGAGTGTCAGAGAGTGTCAGAGAGTGTCAAAGTGTGTCAGAGAGTGTCTGAGAGAGTCTGAGAGTGTCAGGGAGTTTCAGAGAGTTTCAGAGAGCTTCAGAGAGTGTCTGAGAGTATCAGAGAGTGTCAGAGAATGTCAGAGAGTTTCTGAGAGTGTCTGAGAGTGTCTGAGAGTGTCAGGGATTGTCAGAGAGTTTCTGAGAATGTCACAGATTGTCAGAGAGTTTCTGAGAGTGTCAGAGAGTGTCAGAGACTGTCAGAGACTGTCAGAGTGTGTCAGAGAATATCAGAGAGTTTCTGAGAGTGTCTGAGAGTGTCTGAGAGTGTCTGAGAGTGTCAGAGAAGGTCAGAGAGCGTCAGAGAGTGTCAAAGAGTGTCTGAGAGTGTCTGAGAGTTTCTGAGAGTGTCACAGATTGTCAGAGAGTGTCTGAGAGTGTCTGAGAGTGTCAGAATGTGTCAGAGAGCGTCAAAGAGTTTCAGAGAGTGTCTGAGAGTGTCTGAGAGTTTCAGAGAGTGTCAGAGAATTTCAGAGAGTGTCAGAGAGTGTCAGAGAGTTTCAGAGAGTGTCACAGTGTGTCAGAGTGTGTCAGAGAGAGTCAGAGAGTTTCAGAGACTGTCAGAGAGTGTCGGAGAGTGTCAGAGAGTGTCAGAGAGTGTCAGAGAGTGTCAGAGAGTTTCTGAGAGTGTCAGAGATTGTCAGAGAGTGTCATAGAGTTTCAGAGAGTGTCAGAGAGTGTCAGAGATTGTCAGAGAGTTTCAGAGATTAACGCAGAGTTTCAGAGAGGTTCAGAGAGTGTCAGAGAGTTTCTGAGAGTGTCTGAGATTGTCAGAGAGTGTCAGAGAGTATCAGAGAGTTTCAGAGAGTGTCAGAGAGTTTCAGAGAGTGTCTGAGAGAGTCTGAGAGTGTCAGGGAGTTTCAGAGAGTTTCAGAGAGCTTCAGAGAGTGTCTGAGAGTATCAGAGAGTGTCAGAGAATGTCAGAGAGTGTCAGAGAGTGTCAGAGAGTTTCTGAGAGTGTCTGAGAGTGTCAGGGATTGTCAGAGAGTTTCTGAGAATGTCACAGATTGCCAGAGAGTTTCTGAGAGTGTAAGAGAGTTCCAGAGACTGTCAGAGAGTGTCAGAGAATATCAGAGAGTTTCTGAGAGTGTCTGAGAGTGTCTGAGAGTGTCAGAGAGTGTCAGAGAGTGTCAGAGAGTGTCAAAGAGTGTCAGAGAGTGTCTGAGAGTGTATGTGATTGTCTGAGAGTGTCCGAGAGTGTCAGAGTGTGTCAGAGAGTGTCAGAGAGTTTCAGAGAGTGTCTGAGAGTGTCTGAGAGTGTCAGACAGTGGCAGAGAGTGTCAGAGAGTGTCAAAGAGTGTCAGAGAGTGTCTGAGAGTGTATGTGAGTGTCAGAGATTTTCAGAGAGTGTCAGAGAGCGTCAGAGTGTGTCAGAGTGTGTCAGACAGTTTCAGAGAGTTTCAGAGATTGTCAGAGAGTGTCAGAGAGTGTCAAAGAGTGTCAGAGAGTTTCTGAGAGTGTCAGAGATTGTCAGAGAGTGTCAGAGAGTTTCAGAGAGTGTCAGAGAGTGTCAGAGAGTTTCAGAGATTATCGCAGAGTTTCAGAGAGGTTCAGAGAGTGTCTGAGAGTGTCACAGAGTGTCTGAGAGTGTCAGAGATTTTCAGAGAGTTTCTGAGAGTGTTACAGAGTGTCAGAGAGTGTCACAGAGTGTCAGAGAGTTTCTGAGAGTGTCAGAGATTGTCAGAGAGTGTCAGAGAGTTTCAGAGAGTGTCAGAGAGTGTCAGAGAGTGTCAGAGAATGTCAGAGAGTGTCAGAGAATGTCAGAGAGTGTCAGAGAGTGTCAGAGAGTTTCTGAGAGTGTCTGAGAGTGTCAGAGAGTGTCAGAGAGTATCAGAGAGTTTCAGAGAGTGTCAGAGTGTGTCAGAGAGTTTCTGAGAGTGTCAGAGATTGTCAGAGATTGTCAGAGAGTGTCAGAGAGTGTCAGAGAGTTTCAGAGAGTGTCAGAGAGTGTCAGAGAGTGTCAGAGAGTTTCAGAGATTATCGCAGAGTTTCAGAGAGGTTCAGAGAGTGTCTGAGAGTATCAGAGAGTGTCAGAGAATGTCAGAGAGTGTCAGAGAGTTTCTGAGAGTGTCTGAGAGTGTCAGAGAGTGTCAGAGAGTATCAGAGAGTTTCAGAGAGTGTCAGAGTGTTTCAGAGAGTGTCTGAGAGAGTCTGAGAGTGTCAGGGAGTTTGAGAGAGTTTCAGAGAGCTTCAGAGAGTGTCTGAGACTATCAGAGAGTGTCAGAGAATGTCAGAGAGTGTCAGAGAGTTTCTGAGAGTGTCTGAGAGTGTCTGAGAGTGTCAGGGAGTGTCAGAGAGTTTCTGAGAATGTCACAGATTGTCAGAGAGTTTCTGAGAGTTTCTGAGAGTGTCAGAGAGTGTCAGAGACTGTCAGAGAGTGTCAGAGAATATCAGAGAGTTTCTGAGAGTGTCTGAGAGTGTCAGAGAGTGTCAGAGAGTGTCAGAGAGTGTCTGAGAGTG
The DNA here is from genome assembly GCF_036365525.1 of Heterodontus francisci. NCBI lineage: Eukaryota > Metazoa > Chordata > Chondrichthyes > Heterodontiformes > Heterodontidae > Heterodontus > Heterodontus francisci. The sequence goes on from NC_090421.1 coordinate 24,952,169, forward strand.
TCTGAGAGTGTCAGAGTGTGTCAGAGAGTGTCAGAGAGTTTCAGAGAGTGTCTGAGAGTTTCAGAGAGTGTCAGAGAGTTTCAGAGAGTGTCAGAGTGTGTCAGAGTGTGTCAGAGAGTTTCAGAGAGTTTCAGAGATTGTCAGAGAGTGTCAGAGAGTGTCAAAGAGTTTCAGAGAGTGCCAGAGCGTTTTAGAAAGTTTCAGAGAGTGTCAGAAAGGGTCAGAGAGTTTCTGAGAGTGTCACAGAGTGTCTGAGAGTGTCTGAGAGTGTCTGAGAGTGTCAGAGATTTTCAGAGAGTTTCTGAGAGTGTCACAGAGTGTCAGAGAGTGTCACAGAGTGTCAGAGAGTTTCTGAGAGTGTCAGAGAGTGTCAGAGATTGTCAGAGAGTGTCAGAGAGTTTCAGAGAGAGTCAGAGAGTGTCAGAGAGTTTCAGAGAGTTTCAGAGATTATCGCAGAGTTTCAGAGAGGTTCAGAGAGTGTCTGAGAGTATCAGAGCGTGTCAGAGAATGTCAGAGAGTGTCAGAGAATGTCAGAGAGTATCAGAGAGTTTCAGAGAGTTTCAGAGAGTGTCAGAGAGTGTCAGAGAGTGTCTGAGAGAGTCTGAGAGTGTCAGGGAGTTTCAGAGAGTTTCAGAGTGCTTCCGAGAGTGTCTGAGAGTATCAGAAAGTGTCAGAGAGTGTCAGAGAGTTTCTGAGAGTGTCTGAGAGTGTCAGGGATTGTCAGAGAGTTTCTGAGAGTGTCACAGATTGTCAGAAAGTTACTGAGAGTGTCAGAGAGTGTCAGAGAGTGTCAGAGAGTTTCAGAGAGTGTAAGAGAGTGTCAGAGTGTGTCAGAGTGTGTCAAAGAGTGTCAGAGAGTTTCAGAGATTATCGGAGAGTTTCTGAGAGTTTCTGAGAGTTTCTGAGATTGTCTGAGAGTGTCAGAGAGTGTCAGAGTGTGTCAGAGAGTTTCAGAGAGTGTCTGAGAGTGTGTGAGAGTGTCAGAGTGTGTCAGAGAGTATCAGAGAGTTTCAGAGAGTGTCTGTGAGTGTCTGAGAGTTTCAGAGAGTGTCAGAGAATTTTAGAGAGTGTCAGAGGGTGTCAGAGTGTGTCAGAGAGTTTCCGAGAGTTTCTGAGAGTGTCTGAGAGTGTCTGAGAGTGTCAGGGATTGTCGGAGAGTTTCTGAGAATGTCACAGATTGTCAGAGAGTTTCTGAGAGTGTCAGAGAGTGTCAGAGAGCGTCGGAGACTGTCAGAGAGTGTCAGAGAGTGTCAAAGAGTGTCAGAGAGTGTCTGAGAGTGTATGAGAGTGTCTGAGAGTGTCTGAGAGTGTCAGAGAGTTTCAGAGAGAGTCTGAGAGTGTCTGAGAGTTTCAGAGTGTCAGAGAGTTTCAGAGAGTGTCAGAGAGCGTCAGAGTGTGTCAGAGTGTGTCAGACAGTTTCAGAGAGATTCAGAGATTGTCAGAGAGTGTCAGAGAGTGTCAAAGAGTTTCAGAGACTGACAGAGCGTTTTAGAGAGTTTCAGAGAGTGTCAGAAAGGGTCAGAGAGTTTCTGAGAGTGTCACAGAGTGTCTGAGAGTGTCTGAGAGTGTCAGAGATTTTCAGAGAGTTTCTGAGAGTGTTACAGAGTGTCAGAGAGTGTCACAGACTGTCAGAGAGTTTCTGAGAGTGTCAGAGAGTGTCAGAGATTGTCAGAGAGTTTCAGAGAGTGTCAGAGAGTTTCAGAGAGTGTCAGAGAGTGTCAGAGAGTTTCAGAGAATGTCAGAGAGTGTCAGAGAATGTCAGAGAGTGACCGAGAGTTTCTGAGAGTGTCAGAGATTGTCAGAGATTGTCAGAGAGTGTCAGAGAGTGTCAGAGAGTTTCAGAGAGTGTCAGAGAGTGTCAGAGAGTGTCAGTGTTTCAGAGATTATCGCAGAGTTTCAGAGAGGTTCAGAGAGTGTCTGAGAGTATCAGAGAGTTTCAGAGAATGTCAGAGAGTGTCAGAGAGTTTCTAAGAGTGTCTGAGAGTGTCAGAGAGTGTCAGAGAGTATCAGAGAGCTTCAGAGAGTGTCAGAGAGTTTCAGAGAGTGTCTGAGAGAGTCTGAGAGTGTCAGGGAGTTTCAGAGAGTTTCAGAGAGCTTCAGAGAGTGTCTGAGAGTATCAGAGAGTGTCAGAGAATGTCAGAGAGTGTCAGAGAGTTTCTGAGAGTGTCTGAAAGTGTCTGAGAGTGTCAGGGATTGTCAGAGAGTTTCTGAGAATGTCACAGATTGTCAGAGAGTTTCTGGGAGTTTCTGAGAGTGTCAGAGAGTGTCAGAGACTGTCAGAGAGTGTCAGAGAGTGTCAGAGAGTGTCAGAGAGTGTCTGAGAGTGTCAGAGTGTGTCAGAGAGTGTCAGAGAGTTTCAGAGAGTGTCTGAGAGTGTCTGAGAGTTTCAGAGAGTGTCAGAGAGTGTCAGATTGTGTCAGAGTGTGTCAGAGAGTTTCAGAGAGTTTCAGAGATTTTCAGAGAGTGTCGGAGAGTGTCTGAGAGAGTCTGAGAGTTTCAGGGAGTTTCAGAGAGTTTCAGAGAGTGCCAGAGCGTTTTAGAGAGTGTCAGAGACTGTCAGAGAGTGTCAGAGAATATCAGAGAGTTTCTGAGAGTGTCTGAGAGTGTCAGAGAGTGTCAGAGAGTGTCAGAGAGTGTCTGAGAGTGTCTGAGAGTGTCAGAGTGAGTCAGAGAGTGTCAGAGAGTTTCAGAGAGTGTCTGAGAGTTTCAGAGAGTGTCAGAGAGTTTCAGAGAGTGTCAGAGTGTGTCAGAGTGTGTCAGAGAGTTTCAGAGAGTTTCAGAGATTGTCAGAGAGTGTCAGAGAGTGTCAAAGAGTTTCAGAGAGTGCCAGAGCGTTTTAGAAAGTTTCAGAGAGTGTCAGAAAGGGTCAGAGAGTTTCTGAGAGTGTCACAGAGTGTCTGAGAGTGTCTGAGAGTGTCAGAGATTTTCAGAGAGTTTCTGAGAGTGTCACAGAGTGTCAGAGAGTGTCAGAGAATATCACAGAGTTTCTGAGAGTGTCTGAGAGTGTCTGAGAGTGTCAGAGAGTGTCAGAGAGTGTCAAAGAGTGTCAGAGAGTGTATGCGAGTGTCTGAGAGTGTCTGAGAGTGTCAGAGTGTGTCAGAGAGTGTCAGAGAGTTTCAGAGAGTGTCTGAGAGTGTCTGAGATTTTCAGAGAGTGTCAGAGAGTTTCAGAGAGTGTCAGAGAGCGTCAGAGTGTGTCAGAGTGTGTCAGACAGTTTCAGAGAGTTTCAGAGATTGTCAGAGAGTGTCAGAGAGTGTCAAAGAGTTTCAGAGAGTGACAGAGCGTTTTCGAGAGTTTCAGAGAGTGTCAGAAAGGGTCAGAGAGTTTCTGAGAGTGTCACAGAGTGTCTGAGAGTGTCTGAGAGTTTCAGAGATTTGCAGAGAGTTTCTGAGAGTGTTACAGAGTTTCAGAGAGTGTCACAGAGTGTCAGAGAGTTTCTGAGAGTGTCAGAGAGTGTCAGAGATTGTCAGAGAGTGTCAGAGAGTTTCAGAGAGTGTCAGAGAGTGTCAGAGAGTTTCAGAGATTATCGCAGAGTTTCAGAGAGGTTCAGAGAGTGTCAGAGAGTGTCAGAGAGTGTCAGAGAACGTCAGAGAGTGTCAGAGAATGTCAGACAGTGTCTGAGAGTATCAGAGAGTGTCAGAGAATGTCAGAGAGTGTCAGAGAGTTTCTGAGAGTGTCTGAGAGTGTCTGAGAGTGTCAGGGATTGTCAGAGAGTTTCTGAGAATGTCACAGATTGTCAGAGAGTTTCTGAGAGTGTCAGAGAGTGTCAGAGACTGTCAGAGAGTGTCAGAGAATATCAGAGATTTTCTGAGAGTGTCTGAGAGTGTCTGAGAGTGTCAGAGAGTGTCAGAGAGTGTCAAAGTGTGTCAGAGAGTGTCTGAGAGAGTCTGAGAGTGTCAGGGAGTTTCAGAGAGTTTCAGAGAGCTTCAGAGAGTGTCTGAGAGTATCAGAGAGTGTCAGAGAATGTCAGAGAGTTTCTGAGAGTGTCTGAGAGTGTCTGAGAGTGTCAGGGATTGTCAGAGAGTTTCTGAGAATGTCACAGATTGTCAGAGAGTTTCTGAGAGTGTCAGAGAGTGTCAGAGACTGTCAGAGACTGTCAGAGTGTGTCAGAGAATATCAGAGAGTTTCTGAGAGTGTCTGAGAGTGTCTGAGAGTGTCTGAGAGTGTCAGAGAAGGTCAGAGAGCGTCAGAGAGTGTCAAAGAGTGTCTGAGAGTGTCTGAGAGTTTCTGAGAGTGTCACAGATTGTCAGAGAGTGTCTGAGAGTGTCTGAGAGTGTCAGAATGTGTCAGAGAGCGTCAAAGAGTTTCAGAGAGTGTCTGAGAGTGTCTGAGAGTTTCAGAGAGTGTCAGAGAATTTCAGAGAGTGTCAGAGAGTGTCAGAGAGTTTCAGAGAGTGTCACAGTGTGTCAGAGTGTGTCAGAGAGAGTCAGAGAGTTTCAGAGACTGTCAGAGAGTGTCGGAGAGTGTCAGAGAGTGTCAGAGAGTGTCAGAGAGTGTCAGAGAGTTTCTGAGAGTGTCAGAGATTGTCAGAGAGTGTCATAGAGTTTCAGAGAGTGTCAGAGAGTGTCAGAGATTGTCAGAGAGTTTCAGAGATTAACGCAGAGTTTCAGAGAGGTTCAGAGAGTGTCAGAGTGTTTCTGAGAGTGTCTGAGATTGTCAGAGAGTGTCAGAGAGTATCAGAGAGTTTCAGAGAGTGTCAGAGAGTTTCAGAGAGTGTCTGAGAGAGTCTGAGAGTGTCAGGGAGTTTCAGAGAGTTTCAGAGAGCTTCAGAGAGTGTCTGAGAGTATCAGAGAGTGTCAGAGAATGTCAGAGAGTGTCAGAGAGTGTCAGAGAGTTTCTGAGAGTGTCTGAGAGTGTCAGGGATTGTCAGAGAGTTTCTGAGAATGTCACAGATTGCCAGAGAGTTTCTGAGAGTGTAAGAGAGTTCCAGAGACTGTCAGAGAGTGTCAGAGAATATCAGAGAGTTTCTGAGAGTGTCTGAGAGTGTCTGAGAGTGTCAGAGAGTGTCAGAGAGTGTCAGAGAGTGTCAAAGAGTGTCAGAGAGTGTCTGAGAGTGTATGTGATTGTCTGAGAGTGTCCGAGAGTGTCAGAGTGTGTCAGAGAGTGTCAGAGAGTTTCAGAGAGTGTCTGAGAGTGTCTGAGAGTGTCAGACAGTGGCAGAGAGTGTCAGAGAGTGTCAAAGAGTGTCAGAGAGTGTCTGAGAGTGTATGTGAGTGTCAGAGATTTTCAGAGAGTGTCAGAGAGCGTCAGAGTGTGTCAGAGTGTGTCAGACAGTTTCAGAGAGTTTCAGAGATTGTCAGAGAGTGTCAGAGAGTGTCAAAGAGTGTCAGAGAGTTTCTGAGAGTGTCAGAGATTGTCAGAGAGTGTCAGAGAGTTTCAGAGAGTGTCAGAGAGTGTCAGAGAGTTTCAGAGATTATCGCAGAGTTTCAGAGAGGTTCAGAGAGTGTCTGAGAGTGTCACAGAGTGTCTGAGAGTGTCAGAGATTTTCAGAGAGTTTCTGAGAGTGTTACAGAGTGTCAGAGAGTGTCACAGAGTGTCAGAGAGTTTCTGAGAGTGTCAGAGATTGTCAGAGAGTGTCAGAGAGTTTCAGAGAGTGTCAGAGAGTGTCAGAGAGTGTCAGAGAATGTCAGAGAGTGTCAGAGAATGTCAGAGAGTGTCAGAGAGTGTCAGAGAGTTTCTGAGAGTGTCTGAGAGTGTCAGAGAGTGTCAGAGAGTATCAGAGAGTTTCAGAGAGTGTCAGAGTGTGTCAGAGAGTTTCTGAGAGTGTCAGAGATTGTCAGAGATTGTCAGAGAGTGTCAGAGAGTGTCAGAGAGTTTCAGAGAGTGTCAGAGAGTGTCAGAGAGTGTCAGAGAGTTTCAGAGATTATCGCAGAGTTTCAGAGAGGTTCAGAGAGTGTCTGAGAGTATCAGAGAGTGTCAGAGAATGTCAGAGAGTGTCAGAGAGTTTCTGAGAGTGTCTGAGAGTGTCAGAGAGTGTCAGAGAGTATCAGAGAGTTTCAGAGAGTGTCAGAGTGTTTCAGAGAGTGTCTGAGAGAGTCTGAGAGTGTCAGGGAGTTTGAGAGAGTTTCAGAGAGCTTCAGAGAGTGTCTGAGACTATCAGAGAGTGTCAGAGAATGTCAGAGAGTGTCAGAGAGTTTCTGAGAGTGTCTGAGAGTGTCTGAGAGTGTCAGGGAGTGTCAGAGAGTTTCTGAGAATGTCACAGATTGTCAGAGAGTTTCTGAGAGTTTCTGAGAGTGTCAGAGAGTGTCAGAGACTGTCAGAGAGTGTCAGAGAATATCAGAGAGTTTCTGAGAGTGTCTGAGAGTGTCAGAGAGTGTCAGAGAGTGTCAGAGAGTGTCTGAGAGTGTCTGAGAGTGTCAGAGTGTGTCAGAGAGTGTCAGAGAGTTTCAGAGAGTGTCTGAGAGTTTCAGAGAGTGTCAGAGAGTTTCAGAGAGTGTCAGAGTGTGTCAGAGTGTGTCAGAGAGTTTCAGAGAGTTTCAGAGATTGTCAGAGAGTGTCAGAGAGTGTCAAAGAGTTTCAGAGAGTGCCAGAGCGTTTTAGAAAGTTTCAGAGAGTGTCAGAAAGGGTCAGAGAGTTTCTGAGAGTGTCACAGAGTGTCTGAGAGTGTCTGAGAGTGTCTGAGAGTGTCAGAGATTTTCAGAGAGTTTCTGAGAGTGTCACAGAGTGTCAGAGAGTGTCACAGAGTGTCAGAGAGTTTCTGAGAGTGTCAGAGAGTGTCAGAGATTGTCAGAGAGTGTCAGAGAGTTTCAGAGAGAGTCAGAGAGTGTCAGAGAGTTTCAGAGAGTTTCAGAGATTATCGCAGAGTTTCAGAGAGGTTCAGAGAGTGTCTGAGAGTATCAGAGCGTGTCAGAGAATGTCAGAGAGTGTCAGAGAATGTCAGAGAGTATCAGAGAGTTTCAGAGAGTTTCAGAGAGTGTCAGAGAGTGTCAGAGAGTGTCTGAGAGAGTCTGAGAGTGTCAGGGAGTTTCAGAGAGTTTCAGAGTGCTTCCGAGAGTGTCTGAGAGTATCAGAAAGTGTCAGAGAGTGTCAGAGAGTTTCTGAGAGTGTCTGAGAGTGTCAGGGATTGTCAGAGAGTTTCTGAGAGTGTCACAGATTGTCAGAAAGTTACTGAGAGTGTCAGAGAGTGTCAGAGAGTGTCAGAGAGTTTCAGAGAGTGTAAGAGAGTGTCAGAGTGTGTCAGAGTGTGTCAAAGAGTGTCAGAGAGTTTCAGAGATTATCGGAGAGTTTCTGAGAGTTTCTGAGAGTTTCTGAGATTGTCTGAGAGTGTCAGAGAGTGTCAGAGTGTGTCAGAGAGTTTCAGAGAGTGTCTGAGAGTGTGTGAGAGTGTCAGAGTGTGTCAGAGAGTATCAGAGAGTTTCAGAGAGTGTCTGTGAGTGTCTGAGAGTTTCAGAGAGTGTCAGAGAATTTTAGAGAGTGTCAGAGGGTGTCAGAGTGTGTCAGAGAGTTTCCGAGAGTTTCTGAGAGTGTCTGAGAGTGTCTGAGAGTGTCAGGGATTGTCGGAGAGTTTCTGAGAATGTCACAGATTGTCAGAGAGTTTCTGAGAGTGTCAGAGAGTGTCAGAGAGCGTCGGAGACTGTCAGAGAGTGTCAGAGAGTGTCAAAGAGTGTCAGAGAGTGTCTGAGAGTGTATGAGAGTGTCTGAGAGTGTCTGAGAGTGTCAGAGAGTTTCAGAGAGAGTCTGAGAGTGTCTGAGAGTTTCAGAGTGTCAGAGAGTTTCAGAGAGTGTCAGAGAGCGTCAGAGTGTGTCAGAGTGTGTCAGACAGTTTCAGAGAGATTCAGAGATTGTCAGAGAGTGTCAGAGAGTGTCAAAGAGTTTCAGAGACTGACAGAGCGTTTTAGAGAGTTTCAGAGAGTGTCAGAAAGGGTCAGAGAGTTTCTGAGAGTGTCACAGAGTGTCTGAGAGTGTCTGAGAGTGTCAGAGATTTTCAGAGAGTTTCTGAGAGTGTTACAGAGTGTCAGAGAGTGTCACAGACTGTCAGAGAGTTTCTGAGAGTGTCAGAGAGTGTCAGAGATTGTCAGAGAGTTTCAGAGAGTGTCAGAGAGTTTCAGAGAGTGTCAGAGAGTGTCAGAGAGTTTCAGAGAATGTCAGAGAGTGTCAGAGAATGTCAGAGAGTGTCAGAGAATGTCAGAGAGTGACCGAGAGTTTCTGAGAGTGTCAGAGATTGTCAGAGATTGTCAGAGAGTGTCAGAGAGTGTCAGAGAGTTTCAGAGAGTGTCAGAGAGTGTCAGAGAGTGTCAGTGTTTCAGAGATTATCGCAGAGTTTCAGAGAGGTTCAGAGAGTGTCTGAGAGTATCAGAGAGTTTCAGAGAATGTCAGAGAGTGTCAGAGAGTTTCTAAGAGTGTCTGAGAGTGTCAGAGAGTGTCAGAGAGTATCAGAGAGCTTCAGAGAGTGTCAGAGAGTTTCAGAGAGTGTCTGAGAGAGTCTGAGAGTGTCAGGGAGTTTCAGAGAGTTTCAGAGAGCTTCAGAGAGTGTCTGAGAGTATCAGAGAGTGTCAGAGAATGTCAGAGAGTGTCAGAGAGTTTCTGAGAGTGTCTGAAAGTGTCTGAGAGTGTCAGGGATTGTCAGAGAGTTTCTGAGAATGTCACAGATTGTCAGAGAGTTTCTGGGAGTTTCTGAGAGTGTCAGAGAGTGTCAGAGACTGTCAGAGAGTGTCAGAGAGTGTCAGAGAGTGTCAGAGAGTGTCTGAGAGTGTCAGAGTGTGTCAGAGAGTGTCAGAGAGTTTCAGAGAGTGTCTGAGAGTGTCTGAGAGTTTCAGAGAGTGTCAGAGAGTGTCAGATTGTGTCAGAGTGTGTCAGAGAGTTTCAGAGAGTTTCAGAGATTTTCAGAGAGTGTCGGAGAGTGTCTGAGAGAGTCTGAGAGTTTCAGGGAGTTTCAGAGAGTTTCAGAGAGTGCCAGAGCGTTTTAGAGAGTGTCAGAGACTGTCAGAGAGTGTCAGAGAATATCAGAGAGTTTCTGAGAGTGTCTGAGAGTGTCAGAGAGTGTCAGAGAGTGTCAGAGAGTGTCTGAGAGTGTCTGAGAGTGTCAGAGTGAGTCAGAGAGTGTCAGAGAGTTTCAGAGAGTGTCTGAGAGTTTCAGAGAGTGTCAGAGAGTTTCAGAGAGTGTCAGAGTGTGTCAGAGTGTGTCAGAGAGTTTCAGAGAGTTTCAGAGATTGTCAGAGAGTGTCAGAGAGTGTCAAAGAGTTTCAGAGAGTGCCAGAGCGTTTTAGAAAGTTTCAGAGAGTGTCAGAAAGGGTCAGAGAGTTTCTGAGAGTGTCACAGAGTGTCTGAGAGTGTCTGAGAGTGTCAGAGATTTTCAGAGAGTTTCTGAGAGTGTCACAGAGTGTCAGAGAGTGTCACAGAGTGTCAGAGAGTTTCTGAGAGTGTCCGAGAGTGTCAGAGATTGTCAGAGAGTGTCAGAGAGTTTCAGAGAGAGTCAGAGAGTGTCAGAGAGTTTCAGAGAGTTTCAGAGATTATCGCAGAGTTTCAGAGAGGTTCAGAGAGTGTCTGAGAGTATCAGAGCGTGTCAGAGAATGTCAGAGAGTGTCAGAGAATGTCAGAGAGTATCAGAGAGTTTCAGAGAGTTTCAGAGAGTGTCAGAGAGTGTCTGAGAGAGTCTGAGAGTGTCAGGGAGTTTCAGAGAGTTTCAGAGTGCTTCAGAGAGTGTCTGAGAGTATCAGAAAGTGTCAGAGAGTGTCAGAGAGTTTCTGAGAGTGTCTGAGAGTGTCAGGGATTGTCAGAGAGTTTCTGAGAGTGTCACAGATTGTCAGAAAGTTACTGAGAGTGTCAGAGAGTGTCAGAGAGTGTCAGAGAGTTTCAGAGAGTGTAAGAGAGTGTCAGAGTGTGTCAGAGTGTGTCAAAGAGTGTCAGAGAGTTTCAGAGATTATCGGAGAGTTTCTGAGAGTTTCTGAGAGTTTCTGAGATTGTCTGAGAGTGTCAGAGAGTGTCAGAGTGTGTCAGAGAGTTTCAGAGAGTGTCTGAGAGTGTGTGAGAGTGTCAGAGTGTGTCAGAGAGTATCAGAGAGTTTCAGAGAGTGTCTGTGAGTGTCTGAGAGTTTCAGAGAGTGTCAGAGAATTTCAGAGAGTGTCAGAGTGTGTCAGAGTGTGTCAGAGAGTTTCCGAGAGTTTCTGAGAGTGTCTGAGAGTGTCTGAGAGTGTCAGGGATTGTCGGAGAGTTTCTGAGAATGTCACAGATTGTCAGAGAGTTTCTGAGAGTGTCAGAGAGTGTCAGAGAGCGTCAGAGACTGTCAGAGAGTGTCAGAGAGTGTCAAAGAGTGTCAGAGAGTGTCTGAGAGTGTATGAGAGTGTCTGAGAGTGTCTGAGAGTGTCAGAGTGTGTCAGAGAGTGTCAGAGAGTTTCAGAGAGAGTCTGAGAGTGTCTGAGAGTTTCAGAGTGTCAGAGAGTTTCAGAGAGTGTCAGAGAGCCTCAGAGTGTGTCAGAGTGTGTCAGACAGTTTCAGAGAGATTCAGAGATTGTCAGAGAGTGTCAGAGAGTGTCAAAGAGTTTCAGAGAGTGACAGAGCGTTTTAGAGAGTTTCAGAGAGTGTCAGAAAGGGTCAGAGAGTTTCTGAGAGTGTCACAGAGTGTCTGAGAGTGTCTGAGAGTGTCAGAGATTTTCAGAGAGTTTCTGAGAGTGTTACAGAGTGTCAGAGAGTGTCACAGACTGTCAGAGAGTTTCTGAGAGTGTCAGAGAGTGTCAGAGATTGTCAGAGAGTTTCAGAGAGTGTCAGAGAGTTTCAGAGAGTGTCAGAGAGTGTCAGAGAGTTTCAGAGATTATCGCAGAGTTTCAGAGAGGTTCAGAGAGTGTCAGAGAGTGTCAGAGAATGTCAGAGAGTGTCAGAGAATGTCAGAGAGTGTCCGAGAGTTTCTGAGAGTGTCAGAGATTGTCAGAGATTGTCAGAGAGTGTCAGAGAGTGTCAGAGAGTTTCAGAGAGAGTCAGAGAGTGTCAGAGAGTGTCAGTGTTTCAGAGATTATCGCAGAGTTTCAGAGAGGTTCAGAGAGTGTCTGAGAGTATCAGAGAGTTTCAGAGAATGTCAGAGAGTGTCAGAGAGTTTCTAAGAGTGTCTGAGAGTGTCAGAGAGTGTCAGAGAGTATCAGAGAGTTTCAGAGAGTGTCAGAGAGTTTCAGAGAGTGTCTGAGAGAGTCTGAGAGTGTCAGGGAGTTTCAGAGAGTTTCAGAGCGCTTCAGAGAGTGTCTGAGAGTATCAGAGAGTGTCAGAGAATGTCAGAGAGTGTCAGAGAGTTTCTGAGAGTGTCTGAAAGTGTCTGAGAGTGTCAGGGATTGTCAGAGAGTTTCTGAGAATGTCACAGATTGTCAGAGAGTTTCTGGGAGTTTCTGAGAGTGTCAGAGAGTGTCAGAGACTGTCAGAGAGTGTCAGAGAGTGTCAGAGAGTGTCAGAGAGTGTCTGAGAGTGTCAGAGTGTGTCAGAGAGTGTCAGAGAGTTTCAGAGAGTGTCTGAGAGTGTCTGAGAGTTTCAGAGAGTGTCAGAGAGTGTCAGATTGTGTCAGAGTGTGTCAGAGAGTTTCAGAGAGTTTCAGAGATTGTCAGAGACTGTCAGAGAGTGTCAGAGAGTGTCAGAGAGTGTCAGAGAGTGTCTGAGAGTGTCAGAGTGTGTCAGAGAGTGTCAGAGAGTTTCAGAGAGTGTCTGAGAGTGTCTGAGAGTTTCTGAGAGTGTCCGAGAGTGTCAGAGATTGTCAGAGAGTGTCAGAGAGTTTCAGAGAGAGTCAGAGAGTGTCAGAGAGTTTCAGAGAGTTTCAGAGATTATCGCAGAGTTTCAGAGAGGTTCAGAGAGTGTCTGAGAGTATCAGAGCGTGTCAGAGAATGTCAGAGAGTGTCAGAGAATGTCAGAGAGTATCAGAGAGTTTCAGAGAGTTTCAGAGAGTGTCAGAGAGTGTCTGAGAGAGTCTGAGAGTGTCAGGGAGTTTCAGAGAGTTTCAGAGTGCTTCAGAGAGTGTCTGAGAGTATCAGAAAGTGTCAGAGAGTGTCAGAGAGTTTCTGAGAGTGTCTGAGAGTGTCAGGGATTGTCAGAGAGTTTCTGAGAGTGTCACAGATTGTCAGAAAGTTACTGAGAGTGTCAGAGAGTGTCAGAGAGTGTCAGAGAGTTTCAGAGAGTGTAAGAGAGTGTCAGAGTGTGTCAGAGTGTGTCAAAGAGTGTCAGAGAGTTTCAGAGATTATCGGAGAGTTTCTGAGAGTTTCTGAGAGTTTCTGAGATTGTCTGAGAGTGTCAGAGAGTGTCAGAGTGTGTCAGAGAGTTTCAGAGAGTGTCTGAGAGTGTGTGAGAGTGTCAGAGTGTGTCAGAGAGTATCAGAGAGTTTCAGAGAGTGTCTGTGAGTGTCTGAGAGTTTCAGAGAGTGTCAGAGAATTTCAGAGAGTGTCAGAGTGTGTCAGAGTGTGTCAGAGAGTTTCCGAGAGTTTCTGAGAGTGTCTGAGAGTGTCTGAGAGTGTCAGGGATTGTCGGAGAGTTTCTGAGAATGTCACAGATTGTCAGAGAGTTTCTGAGAGTGTCAGAGAGTGTCAGAGAGCGTCAGAGACTGTCAGAGAGTGTCAGAGAGTGTCAAAGAGTGTCAGAGAGTGTCTGAGAGTGTATGAGAGTGTCTGAGAGTGTCTGAGAGTGTCAGAGTGTGTCAGAGAGTGTCAGAGAGTTTCAGAGAGAGTCTGAGAGTGTCTGAGAGTTTCAGAGTGTCAGAGAGTTTCAGAGAGTGTCAGAGAGCCTCAGAGTGTGTCAGAGTGTGTCAGACAGTTTCAGAGAGATTCAGAGATTGTCAGAGAGTGTCAGAGAGTGTCAAAGAGTTTCAGAGAGTGACAGAGCGTTTTAGAGAGTTTCAGAGAGTGTCAGAAAGGGTCAGAGAGTTTCTGAGAGTGTCACAGAGTGTCTGAGAGTGTCTGAGAGTGTCAGAGATTTTCAGAGAGTTTCTGAGAGTGTTACAGAGTGTCAGAGAGTGTCACAGACTGTCAGAGAGTTTCTGAGAGTGTCAGAGAGTGTCAGAGATTGTCAGAGAGTTTCAGAGAGTGTCAGAGAGTTTCAGAGAGTGTCAGAGAGTGTCAGAGAGTTTCAGAGATTATCGCAGAGTTTCAGAGAGGTTCAGAGAGTGTCAGAGAGTGTCAGAGAATGTCAGAGAGTGTCAGAGAATGTCAGAGAGTGTCCGAGAGTTTCTGAGAGTGTCAGAGATTGTCAGAGATTGTCAGAGAGTGTCAGAGAGTGTCAGAGAGTTTCAGAGAGAGTCAGAGAGTGTCAGAGAGTGTCAGTGTTTCAGAGATTATCGCAGAGTTTCAGAGAGGTTCAGAGAGTGTCTGAGAGTATCAGAGAGTTTCAGAGAATGTCAGAGAGTGTCAGAGAGTTTCTAAGAGTGTCTGAGAGTGTCAGAGAGTGTCAGAGAGTATCAGAGAGTTTCAGAGAGTGTCAGAGAGTTTCAGAGAGTGTCTGAGAGAGTCTGAGAGTGTCAGGGAGTTTCAGAGAGTTTCAGAGCGCTTCAGAGAGTGTCTGAGAGTATCAGAGAGTGTCAGAGAATGTCAGAGAGTGTCAGAGAGTTTCTGAGAGTGTCTGAAAGTGTCTGAGAGTGTCAGGGATTGTCAGAGAGTTTCTGAGAATGTCACAGATTGTCAGAGAGTTTCTGGGAGTTTCTGAGAGTGTCAGAGAGTGTCAGAGACTGTCAGAGAGTGTCAGAGAGTGTCAGAGAGTGTCAGAGAGTGTCTGAGAGTGTCAGAGTGTGTCAGAGAGTGTCAGAGAGTTTCAGAGAGTGTCTGAGAGTGTCTGAGAGTTTCAGAGAGTGTCAGAGAGTGTCAGATTGTGTCAGAGTGTGTCAGAGAGTTTCAGAGAGTTTCAGAGATTGTCAGAGAGTGTCGGAGAGTGTCTGAGAGAGTCTGAGAGTTTCAGGGAGTTTCAGAGAGTTTCAGAGAGTGCCAGAGCGTTTTAGAGAGTGTCAGAGACTGTCAGAGAGTGTCAGAGAATATCAGAGAGTTTCTGAGAGTGTCTGAGAGTGTCAGAGAGTGTCAGAGAGTGTCAGAGAGTGTCTGAGAGTGTCTGAGAGTGTCAGAGTGTGTCAGAGAGTGTCAGAGAGTTTCAGAGAGTGTCTGAGAGTTTCAGAGAGTGTCAGAGAGTTTCAGAGAGTGTCAGAGTGTGTCAGAGTGTGTCAGAGAGTTTCAGAGAGTTTCAGAGATTGTCAGAGAGTGTCAGAGAGTGTCAAAGAGTTTCAGAGAGTGCCAGAGCGTTTTAGAAAGTTTCAGAGAGTGTCAGAAAGGGTCAGAGAGTTTCTGAGAGTGTCACAGAGTGTCTGAGAGTGTCTGAGAGTGTCAGAGATTTTCAGAGAGTTTCTGAGAGTGTCACAGAGTGTCAGAGAGTGTCACAGAGTGTCAGAGAGTTTCTGAGAGTGTCAGAGAGTGTCAGAGATTGTCAGAGAGTGTCAGAGAGTTTCAGAGAGAGTCAGAGAGTGTCAGAGAGTTTCAGAGAGTTTCAGAGATTATCGCAGAGTTTCAGAGAGGTTCAGAGAGTGTCTGAGAGTATCAGAGCGTGTCAGAGAATGTCAGAGAGTGTCAGAGAATGTCAGAGAGTATCAGAGAGTTTCAGAGAGTTTCAGAGAGTGTCAGAGAGTGTCTGAGAGAGTCTGAGAGTGTCAGGGAGTTTCAGAGAGTTTCAGAGTGCTTCAGAGAGTGTCTGAGAGTATCAGAAAGTGTCAGAGAGTGTCAGAGAGTTTCTGAGAGTGTCTGAGAGTGTCAGGGATTGTCAGAGAGTTTCTGAGAGTGTCACAGATTGTCAGAAAGTTACTGAGAGTGTCAGAGAGTGTCAGAGAGTTTCAGAGAGTGTAAGAGAGTGTCAGAGTGTGTCAAAGAGTGTCAGAGAGTTTCAGAGATTATCGGAGAGTTTCTGAGAGTTTCTGAGAGTTTCTGAGATTGTCTGAGAGTGTCAGAGAGTGTCAGAGTGTGTCAGAGAGTTTCAGAGAGTGTCTGAGAGTGTGTGAGAGTGTCAGAGTGTGTCAGAGAGTATCAGAGAGTTTCAGAGAGTGTCTGTGAGTGTCTGAGAGTTTCAGAGAGTGTCAGAGAATTTCAGAGAGTGTCAGAGTGTGTCAGAGTGTGTCAGAGAGTTTCCGAGAGTTTCTGAGAGTGTCTGAGAGTGTCTGAGAGTGTCAGGGATTGTCGGAGAGTTTCTGAGAATGTCACAGATTGTCAGAGAGTTTCTGAGAGTGTCAGAGAGTGTCAGAGAGCGTCAGAGACTGTCAGAGAGTGTCAGAGAGTGTCAAAGAGTGTCAGAGAGTGTCTGAGAGTGTATGAGAGTGTCTGAGAGTGTCTGAGAGTGTCAGAGTGTGTCAGAGAGTGTCAGAGAGTTTCAGAGAGAGTCTGAGAGTGTCTGAGAGTTTCAGAGTGTCAGAGAGTTTCAGAGAGTGTCAGAGAGCCTCAGAGTGTGTCAGAGTGTGTCAGACAGTTTCAGAGAGATTCAGAGATTGTCAGAGAGTGTCAGAGAGTGTCAAAGAGTTTCAGAGAGTGACAGAGCGTTTTAGAGAGTTTCAGAGAGTGTCAGAAAGGGTCAGAGAGTTTCTGAGAGTGTCACAGAGTGTCTGAGAGTGTCTGAGAGTGTCAGAGATTTTCAGAGAGTTTCTGAGAGTGTTACAGAGTGTCAGAGAGTGTCACAGACTGTCAGAGAGTTTCTGAGAGTGTCAGAGAGTGTCAGAGATTGTCAGAGAGTTTCAGAGAGTGTCAGAGAGTTTCAGAGAGTGTCAGAGAGTGTCAGAGAGTTTCAGAGATTATCGCAGAGTTTCAGAGAGGTTCAGAGAGTGTCAGAGAGTGTCAGAGAATGTCAGAGAGTGTCAGAGAATGTCAGAGAGTGTCCGAGAGTTTCTGAGAGTGTCAGAGATTGTCAGAGATTGTCAGAGAGTGTCAGAGAGTGTCAGAGAGTTTCAGAGAGAGTCAGAGAGTGTCAGAGAGTGTCAGTGTTTCAGAGATTATCGCAGAGTTTCAGAGAGGTTCAGAGAGTGTCTGAGAGTATCAGAGAGTTTCAGAGAATGTCAGAGAGTGTCAGAGAGTTTCTAAGAGTGTCTGAGAGTGTCAGAGAGTGTCAGAGAGTATCAGAGAGTTTCAGAGAGAGTCAGAGAGTTTCAGAGAGTGTCTGAGAGAGTCTGAGAGTGTCAGGGAGTTTCAGAGAGTTTCAGAGCGCTTCAGAGAGTGTCTGAGAGTATCAGAGAGTGTCAGAGAATGTCAGAGAGTGTCAGAGAGTTTCTGAGAGTGTCTGAGAGTGTCTGAGAGTGTCAGGGATTGTCAGAGAGTTTCTGAGAATGTCACAGATTGTCAGAGAGTTTCTGGGAGTTTCTGAGAGTGTCAGAGAGTGTCAGAGACTGTCAGAGAGTGTCAGAGATTGTCAGAGAGTGTCAGAGAGTGTCTGAGAGTGTCAGAGTGTGTCAGAGAGTGTCAGAGAGTTTCAGAGAGTGTCTGAGAGTGTCTGAGAGTTTCAGAGAGTGTCAGAGAGTTTCAGAGAGTGTCAGAGAGTGTCAGATTGTGTCAGAGTGTGTCAGAGAGTTTCAGAGAGTTTCAGAGATTGTCAGAGAGTGTCGGAGAGTGTCTGAGAGAGTCTGAGAGTTTCAGGGAGTTTCAGAGAGTTTCAGAGAGTGCCAGAGCGTTTTAGAGAGTTTCAGAGAGTGTCATAAAGGGTAAGAGTGTTTCTGAGAGTGTCACAGAGTGTCTGAGAGTGTCTGAGAGTGTCAGAGATTTTCAGAGAGTTTCTGAGAGTGTCACAGAGTGTCAGAGCGTTTCACAGAGTGTCAGAGAGTTTCTGAGAGTGTCAGAGAGGGTCAGAGATTGTCAGAGAGTGTCAGAGAGTTTCTGAGAGTGTCAGAGAGGGTCAGAGATTGTCAGAGAGTGTCAGAGAGTGTCTCAGAGAGTCTGAGAGTGTCAGGGAGTTTCAGAGAGTTTCAGAGTGCTTCAGAGAGTGTCTGAGAGTATCAGAGAGTGTCAGAGAATGTCAGAGAGTGTCAGAGAGTTTCTGAGAGTGTCTGAGAGTGTCAGGGATTGTCAGAGAGTTTCTGAGAGTGTCACAGATTGTCAGAAAGTTTCTGAGAGTGTCAGAGAGTGTCAGAGAGTTTCAGAGAGTGTCAGAGAGTGTCAGAGTGTGTCAGAATGTGTCAAAGAGTGTCAGAGAGTTTCAGAGATTATCGGAGAGTTTCAGAGAGTTTCAGAGGGTGTCTGAGAATATCAGAGAGTGCCAGAGAATGTCAGAGAGTGTCAGAGAGTTTCTGAGAGTGTCTGAGATTGTCTGAGAGTGTCAGAGTGTGTCAGAGAGTATCAGAGAGTTTCAGAGAGTGTCTGAGAGTGTCTGAGAGTTTCAGAGAGTGTCAGAGAATTTCAGAGAGTATCAGAGTGTGTCAGAGAGTGTCAGAGAGTTTCTGAGAGTTTCAGAGAGTGTCAGAGAGTGTCAGAGAGTGTCAAGGAGTTTCAGAGAGTGTCAGAGCGTGTTAGAGAGTTTCGGAGAGTGTCAGAGAGTGTCAGAGATTATCGGAGAGTTTCAGAGAGTTTCAGAGAGTGTCTGAGAGTATCAGAGAGTGTCGGAGAATGTCAGAGACTGTCAGGGAGTTTCTGAGAGCGTCTGAGAGTGTCAGAGAGTGTCAGAGAGTGTCAAATAGTTTCAGAGAGTGTCAGAGCGTGTTAGACAGTTTCAGAGTGTGTCAGACAGGGTCAGAGAGTTTCTAAGAGTGCCTGAGAGCGTCACAGAGTCTCAGAGATTGTCACAGAGTGTTTGAGATTGTCAGAGAGTGTCAGAGAGTTTCAGAGAGTATCAGAGAGTGTCAGAGAGTGTCAGAGAGTGTCAGAGAGTTTCAGAGAGTTTCAGAGAGTGTCAGAGAGTGTCAGAGTGTGTCAGAGAGTTTCAGAGATTATCACAGAGTTTCAGAGAGGTTCAGAGAGTGCCTGAGAGTATCAGAGAGTGTCAGAGAGTGTCAGAGAGTGTCAGAGAGTGTCAGAGAGTATCAGAGAGTTTCAGAGAATGTCAGAGAGTTTCAGAGAGTGTCTGAGAGAGTCTGAGAGTGTCAGGGAGTTTCAGAGTGTTTCAGAGAGCTTCAGAGAGTGTCTAAGAGTATCAGAGAGTGTCAGAGAGTGTCAGAGAATGTCAGAGAGTGTCAGAGAGTTTCTGAGAGTGTCTGAGAGTGTCAGGGATTGTCAGAGAGTTTCTGAGAGTGTCACAGATTGTCAGAGAGTTTCTGAGAGTGTCAGAGAGTGGCAGAGAGTGTCAGAGAGTTTCAGAGTGTGTCAGAGAAGTGTCAGAGTTTGTCAGAGTGTTTCAGAGAGTGTCAGAGTGTTTCAGAGATTATCAGAGAGTTTCAGAGAGTTTCAGAGAGTGTCTGAGATTATCAGAGAGTGTCAGAGCATATCAGAGAGTGTCAGAGAGTTTCTGAGAGTGTCTGAGAGTGTCTGAGAGTATCAGAGAGTGTCAGAGCGTGTTAGAGAGTTTCAGAGAGTGTCAGAGAGTGTCAGAGATTATCGGAGAGTTTCAGAGAGTTTCTGAGAGTTTCAGAGAGTGTCAGAGATTGTCAGAGAGTGTCAAAGAGTTTCAGAGAGTGTCAGAGCGTCTTAGAGAGTGTCTGAGAGTGTTTGAGAGTGTCAGAGAGTGTCAGAGAGTGTCTGAGAGTGTCTGAGAGTGTCAGAGTGTGTCAGAGAGTGTCAGAGAGTTTCAGAGAGTGTCTGAGAGTGTCAGAGAGTGTCAGAGAGTGTCAGAGAGTGTCAGAGTGTTTCTGAGAGTTTCAAAGAGTGTAAAGAGTTTTAGAGAGTGTCAGAGCGTGTTAGAGAGTTTCAGAGAGTGTCAGACAGGGTCAGAGAGTTTCTGAGAGTGTTACCGAGTGTCTGAGAGTGTCTGAGAGTGTCAGGGGTTTTCAGAGAGTTTCTGAGAGTGTCACAGAGTGTCAGAGAGTGTCACAGTGTGTCAGAGAGTGCCAGAGAGGTTCAGGGTGTGTCAGAGAGTGTCAGAGAGTTTCAGAGATTATCGGAGAGTTTCAGAGAGTTTCAGAGAGTTTCTGAGAGTATCAAAGAGTGTCAGAGCATGTCGGAGAGTGTCAGAGAGTTTCAGAGAGTTTCTGAGAGTTTCTGAGAGTGTCAGAGAGTGTCAGAGATTATCGGAGAGTTTCAGAGAGTTTCAGAGAGTTTCAGAGAGTGTCTGAGAGTATCAGAGAGTGTCAGAGAATATCTGAGAGTTTCTGAGAGTGTCTGAGAGTGTCTGAGAATGTCTGAGAGTGTCAGAGAGTGTCAGAGAGTGTCAGAGAGTTTCAGAGAGTGTCTGAGATTGTCTGAGAGTGTCTGAGAGTTTCAGAGAGTGTCAGAGAATTTAAGAGAGTGTCAGAGAGTGTCAGAGAGTGTCAGAGAGTTTCAGACATGGTCAGAGAGTTTCTGAGAGTGTCACCGAGTGTCTGAGAGTGTCTGAGAGTGTCAGGGATTTTCAGAGAGTTTCTGAGAGTTTCACAGAGTGTCAGAGAGTGTCACAGTGTGTCAGAGAGCTTCTGAGAGATTCAGAGAGTATCAGATATAGTCAGAGTGTGTCAGAGAGTTTCAGAGAGTGTCAGACAGTGTCAGAGAGTGTGACAGATTGTCAGAGAGTTTCTGAGAGTGTCAGAGAGTGGCAGAGAGTGTCAGAGAGTTTCAGAGTGTGTCAGAGAAGTGTCAGAGTTTGTCAGAGCATATCAGAGAGTGTCAGAGAGTTTCTGAGAGTGTCTGAGAGTGTCTGAGAGTATCAGAGAGTGTCAGAGCGTGTTAGAGAGTTTCAGAGAGTGTCAGAGAGTGTCAGAGATTATCGGAGAGTTTCAGAGAGTTTCTGAGAGTTTCAGAGAGTGTCAGAGATTGTCAGAGAGTGTCAAAGAGTTTCAGAGAGTGTCAGAGCGTCTTAGAGAGTGTCTGAGAGTGTTTGAGAGTGTCAGAGAGTGTCAGAGAGTGTCTGAGAGTGTCTGAGAGTGTCAGAGTGTGTCAGAGAGTGTCAGAGAGTTTCAGAGAGTGTCTGAGAGTGTCAGAGAGTGTCAGAGAGTGTCAGAGAGTGTCAGAGTGTTTCTGAGAGTTTCAAAGAGTGTAAAGAGTTTTAGAGAGTGTCAGAGCGTGTTAGAGAGTTTCAGAGAGTGTCAGACAGGGTCAGAGAGTTTCTGAGAGTGTTACCGAGTGTCTGAGAGTGTCTGAGAGTGTCAGGGGTTTTCAGAGAGTTTCTGAGAGTGTCACAGAGTGTCAGAGAGTGTCACAGTGTGTCAGAGAGTGCCAGAGAGGTTCAGGGTGTGTCAGAGAGTGTCAGAGAGTTTCAGAGATTATCGGAGAGTTTCAGAGAGTTTCAGAGAGTTTCTGAGAGTATCAAAGAGTGTCAGAGCATGTCGGAGAGTGTCAGAGAGTTTCAGAGAGTTTCTGAGAGTTTCTGAGAGTGTCAGAGAGTGTCAGAGATTATCGGAGAGTTTCAGAGAGTTTCAGAGAGTTTCAGAGAGTGTCTGAGAGTATCAGAGAGTGTCAGAGAATATCTGAGAGTTTCTGAGAGTGTCTGAGAGTGTCTGAGAATGTCTGAGAGTGTCAGAGAGTGTCAGAGAGTGTCAGAGAGTTTCAGAGAGTGTCTGAGATTGTCTGAGAGTGTCTGAGAGTTTCAGAGAGTGTCAGAGAATTTAAGAGAGTGTCAGAGAGTGTCAGAGAGTGTCAGAGAGTTTCAGACATGGTCAGAGAGTTTCTGAGAGTGTCACCGAGTGTCTGAGAGTGTCTGAGAGTGTCAGGGATTTTCAGAGAGTTTCTGAGAGTTTCACAGAGTGTCAGAGAGTGTCACAGTGTGTCAGAGAGCTTCTGAGAGATTCAGAGAGTATCAGATATAGTCAGAGTGTGTCAGAGAGTTTCAGAGAGTGTCAGACAGTGTCAGAGAGTGTGACAGATTGTCAGAGAGTTTCTGAGAGTGTCAGAGAGTGGCAGAGAGTGTCAGAGAGTTTCAGAGTGTGTCAGAGAAGTGTCAGAGTTTGTCAGAGTGTTTCAGAGAGTGTCAGAGAGTTTCAGAGATTATCAGAGAGTTTCAGAGAGTTTCAGAGAGTGTCTGAGAGTATCAGAGAGTGTCAGAGCATATCAGAGAGTGTCAGAGAGTTTCTGAGAGTGTCTGAGAGTGTCTGAGAGTGTCTGAGAGTATCAGAGAGTGTCAGAGCATGTCAGAGAGTGTCAGAGAGTTTCAGAGAGTGTCAGAGCGTGTTAGAGAGTTTCAGAGAGTGTCAGAGTGTGTCAGAGATTATCGGAGAGTTTCAGAGAGTTTCTGAGAGTTTCAGAGAGTGTCAGAGAGTGTCAGAGAGTGTCAAAGAGTTTCAGAGTGTGTCAGAGCGTCTGAGAGAGTGTCTGAGAGTGTTTGAGAGTGTCAGAGAGTGTCAGAGAGTGTCTGAGAGTGTCTGAGAGTGTCACAGTGTGTCAGAGAGTGTCAGAGAGTTTCAGAGAGTGTCTGAGAGTTTCCGAGAGTGTCAGAGAATTTCAGAGTGTGTCAGAGAGTGTCAGAGAGTGTCAGAGTGTTTCTGAGAGTTTCAGAGAGTGTAAAGAGTTTCAGAGAGTGTCAGAGCGTGTTAGTGAGTTTCAGAGAGTGTCTGACAGGGTCAGAGAGTTTCTGAGAGTGTTACCGAGTGTCTTGGAGTGTCTGAGAGTGTCAGGGATTTTCAGAGAGTTTCTGAGAGTGTCACAGAGTGTCAGAGAGTGTCACAGTGTGTCAGAGAGTGCCAGAGAGGTTCAGGGTGTGTCAGAGAGTTTCAGAGATTATCGGCGAGTTTCAGAGAGTGTCTGAGAGTATTAAAGAGTGTCAGAGCATGTCAGAGAGTGTCAGAGAGTGTCAGAGAGTGTCAGAGATTATCGGAGAGTTTCAGAGAGTTTCAGAGAGTGTCTGAGAGTATCAGAGAGTGTCAGAGAATATCTGAGAGTTTCTGAGAGTGTCTGAGAGTGTCTGAAAGTGTCAGAGAGTGTCAGAGAGCTTCAGAGAGTGTCTGAGAGAGTCTGAGAGTGTCAGAATGTGTCAGAGAGTGTCAGAGAGTTTCAGAGAGTGTCTGAGATTGTCTGAGAGTGTCTGAGAGTTTCAGAGAGTGTCAGAGAATTTAAGAGAGTGTCAGAGAGTGTCAGAGAGTGTCAGAGAGTTTCAGAGAGTTTCAGAGAGTTTCTGAGAGTATCAGAGAGTGTCAGAGAATGTCAGAGACTGTCAGGGTGTTTCTGAGAGCGTCTGAGAGTGTCAGAGAGTGTCAGAGAGTGTCAGAGAGTGTCAGAGAGTTTCAGAGAGTTTCGGACAGTTTTAGAGAGTGTCTGAGAGAGTCTGAGAGTGTCAGAGAGTTTCAGATAGTTTCAGAGAGCTTCAGAGAGTGTCTGAGAGTATCAGAGTGTGTCAGAGAATGTCAGACAGTTTCTGAGAGTGTCTGAGAGTGTCTGAGAGTGTCAGAGAGTGTCAGGGATTGTCAGAGAGTTTCTGAGAGTGTCACAGATTGTCAGAGAGTTTCTGAGAGTGTCAGAGAGTGGCAGAGAGTGTCAGAGAGTTTCAGAGTGTGTCAGAGAAGTGTCAGAGTTTGTCAGAGTGTTTCAGAGAGTGTCAGAGTGTTTCAGAGATTATCAGAGAGTTTCAGAGAGTTTCAGAGAGTGTCTGAGATTATCAGAGAGTGTCAGAGCATATCAGAGAGTGTCAGAGAGTTTCAGAGAGTGTCAGAGCGTGTTAGAGAGTTTCAGAGAGTGTCAGAGAGTGTCAGAGATTATCGGAGAGTTTCAGAGAGTTTCTGAGAGTTTCAGAGTGTGTCAGAGAGTGTCAAAGAGTTTCAGAGTGTGTCAGAGCGTCTGAGAGAGTGTCTGAGAGTGTTTGAGAGTGTCAGAGAGTGTCAGAGAGTGTCTGAGAGTGTCTGAGAGTGTCTGAGAGTGTCAGGGATTTTCAGAGTGTTTCTGAGTGTGTCACAGAGTGTCAGAGAGTGTCACAGTGTGTCAGAGAGTGCCAGAGAGGTTCAGGGTGTGTCAGAGAGTGTCAGAGAGTTTCAGAGATTATCGGAGAGTTTCAGAGAGTTTCAGGGAGTTTCTGAGAGTATCAAAGAGTGTCAGAGCATGTCGGAGAGTGTCAGAGAGTTTCAGAGAGTTTCTGAGAGTTTCTGAGAGTGTCAGAGAGTGTCAGAGATTATCGGAGAGTTTCAGAGAGTTTCAGAGAGTTTCAGAGAGTGTCTGAGAGTATCAGAGAGTGTCAGAGAATATCTGAGAGTTTCTGAGAGTGTCTGAGAGTGTCTGAGAATGTCTGAGAGTGTCAGAGAGTGTCAGAGAGCTTCAGAGAGTGTCTGAGAGAGTCTGAGAGTGTCAGAATGTGTCAGAGAGTGTCAGAGAGTTTCAGAGAGTGTCTGAGATTGTCTGAGAGTGTCTGAGCGTTTCAGAGAGTGTCAGAGAATTTAAGAGAGTGTCAGAGAGTGTCAGAGAGTGTCAGAGAGTTTCAGACATGGTCAGAGAGTTTCTGAGAGTGTCACCGAGTGTCTGAGAGTGTCTGAGAGTGTCAGGGATTTTCAGAGAGTTTCTGAGAGTTTCACAGAGTGTCAGAGAGTGTCACAGTGTGTCAGAGAGCTTCTGAGAGATTCAGAGAGTATCAGATATAGTCAGAGTGTGTCAGAGAGTTTCAGAGAGTGTCAGACAGTGTCAGAGAGTGTGACAGATTGTCAGAGAGTTTCTGAGAGTGTCAGAGAGTGGCAGAGAGTGTCAGAGAGTTTCAGAGTGTGTCAGAGAAGTGTCAGAGTTTGTCAGAGTGTTTCAGAGAGTGTCAGAGAGTTTCAGAGATTATCAGAGAGTTTCAGAGAGTTTCAGAGAGTGTCTGAGAGTATCAGAGAGTGTCAGAGCATATCAGAGAGTGTCAGAGAGTTTCTGAGAGTGTCTGAGAGTGTCTGAGAGCTTCAGAGAGTGTCAGAGCATGTCAGAGAGTGTCAGAGAGTTTCAGAGAGTGTCAGAGCGTGTTAGAGAGTTTCAGAGAGTGTCAGAGAGTGTCAGAGATTATCGGAGAGTTTCAGAGAGTTTCTGAGAGTTTCAGAGAGTGTCAGAGAGTGTCAGAGGGTGTCAAAGAGTTTCAGAGTGTGTCAGAGCGTCTGAGAGAGTGTCTGAGAGTGTTTGAGAGTGTCAGAGAGTGTCAGAGAGTGTCTGAGAGTGTCTGAGAGTGTCACAGTGTGTCAGAGAGTGTCAGAGAGTTTCAGAGAGTGTCTGAGAGTTTCCGAGAGTGTCAGAGAATTTCAGAGAGTGTCAGAGAGTGTCAGAGAGTGTCAGAGTGTTTCTGAGAGTTTCAGAGAGTGTAAAGAGTTTCAGAGAGTGTCAGAGCGTGTTAGAGAGTTTCAGAGAGTGTCTGACAGGGTCAGAGATTTTCTGAGAGTGTTACCGAGTGTCTGAGAGTGTCTGAGAGTGTCAGGGATTTTCAGAGAGTTTCTGAGAGTGTCACAGAGTGTCAGAGAGTGTCACAGTGTGTCAGAGAGTGCCAGAGAGGTTCAGGGTGTGTCAGAGAGTGTCAGAGAGTTTCAGAGATTATCGGAGAGTTTCAGAGAGTTTCAGAGAGTGTCTGAGAGTATTAAAGAGTGTCAGAGCATGTCAGAGAGTGTCAGAGAGTGTCAGAGAGTGTCAGAGAGTGTCAGAGAGTTTCAGAGAGTTTCTGAGAGTTTCTGAGAGTGTCAGAGAGTGTCAGAGATTATCGGAGAGTTTCAGAGAGTTTCAGAGAGTGTCTGAGAGTATCAGAGAGTGTCAGAGAATATCTGAGAGTTTCTGAGAGTGTCTGAGAGTGTCTGAGAGTGTCAGAGAGAGTCAGAGAGCTTCAGAGAGTGTCTGAGAGAGTCTGAGAGTGTCAGAATGTGTCAGAGAGTGTCAGAGAGTTTCAGAGAGTGTCTTAGATTGTCTGAGAGTGTCTGAGAGTTTCAGAGAGTGTCAGAGAATTTAAGAGAGTGTCAGAGAGTGTCAGAGAGTGTCAGAGAGTTTCAGAGAGTTTCAGAGAGTTTCTGAGAGTATCAGAGAGTGTCAGAGAATGTCAGAGACTGTCAGGGTGTTTCTGAGAGCGTCTGAGAGTGTCAGAGAGTGTCAGAGAGTGTCAGAGAGTGTCAGAGAGTTTCAGAGAGTTTCAGAGAGTTTCGGACAGTTTCAGAGAGTGTCTGAGAGAGTCTGAGAGTGTCAGAGAGTTTCAGATAGTTTCAGAGAGCTTCAGAGAGTGTCTGAGAGTATCAGAGTGTGTCAGAGAATGTCAGACAGTTTCTGAGAGTGTCTGAGAGTGTCTGAGAGTGTCAGAGAGTGTCAGAGAGTGTCGGAGAGTGTCGGAGAGTGTAAGAGAGTGTCAGAGAGTTTCAGAGAGTGTCTGAGAGTGTCAGAGAGTGTCGAGAGAGTCAAAGAGTTTCAGAGAGTTTCAGAGAGTGTCAGAGTATGTCAGAGTGTGTCAGAGTGTGTCAGAGTGAGTCAGAGAGTGTCACAGAGTTTCCGAGAGTGTCAGAGAGTGTCAGAGAATGTCAGAGAGTGTTAGAGAGTTTCAGAGAGTGTCAGACCGTGTCAGAGGGTTTCTGAGAGAGTCAGGGAGAGTCAGAGAGTGTCAGAGATTGTCAAAGTGTTTCAGAGAGTTTCTGAGAGTGTCAGAGAGATTCAGTTTTGTCTGAGAGTGCCAGAGAGTGTCAGAGAGTGTCAGAGAGTGTCAGAGAGTTTCAGAGAGTTTCTGAGAGTTTCAGAGAGTTTCTGAGAGTTTCTGAGAGTGTCAGAGAGTGTCAGAGATTATCGGAGAGTTTCAGAGAGTTTCAGAGAGTGTCTGAGAGTATCAGAGAGTGTCAGAGAATATCTGAGAGTTTCTGAGAGTGTCTGAGAGTGTCAGAGAGTGTCAGAGAGCTTCAGAGAGTGTCTGAGAGAGTCTGAGAGTGTCAGAATGTGTCAGAGAGTGTCAGAGAGTTTCAGAGAGTGTCTTAGATTGTCTGAGAGTGTCTGAGAGTTTCAGAGAGTGTCAGAGAATTTAAGAGAGTGTCAGAGAGTGTCAGAGAGTGTCAGAGAGTTTCAGATAGTTTCAGAGAGTTTCTGAGAGTATCAGAGAGTGTCAGAGAATGTCAGAGACTGTCAGGGTGTTTCTGAGAGCGTCTGAGAGTGTCAGAGAGTGTCAGAGAGTGTCAGAGAGTTTCAGAGAGTTTCAGAGAGTTTCGGACAGTTTCAGAGAGTGTCTGAGAGAGTCTGAGAGTGTCAGAGAGTTTCAGATAGTTTCAGAGAGCTTCAGAGAGTGTCTGAGAGTATCAGAGTGTGTCAGAGAATGTCAGACAGTTTCTGAGAGTGTCTGAGAGTGTCTGAGAGTGTCAGAGAGTGTCAGAGAGTGTCAGAGAGTGTCGGAGAGTGTAAGAGAGTGTCAGAGAGTTTCAGAGAGTGTCTGAGAGTGTCAGAGAGTGTCGAGAGAGTCAAAGAGTTTCAGAGAGTTTCAGAGAGTGTCAGAGTATGTCAGAGTGTGTCAGAGTGTGTCAGAGTGAGTCAGAGAGTGTCACAGAGTTTCCGAGAGTGTCAGAGAGTGTCAGAGAATGTCAGAGAGTGTTAGAGAGTTTCAGAGAGTGTCAGACCGTGTCAGAGAGTTTCTGAGAGAGTCAGGGAGAGTCAGAGAGTGTCAGAGATTGTCAAAGTGTTTCAGAGAGTTTCTGAGAGTGTCAGATAGATTCAGTTTTGTCTGAGAGTGCCAGAGAGTGTCTGTGAGTTTCTGAGGGTTCCTGAGGGTTTCTGAGAGTGTCAGAAAGTTTCAGAGTGTGTCAGAGAATGTCACAGAGTATCAGAGATTATCGGAGAGTTTCAGAGAGTGTCAAAGAGTTTCAGAGAGTGTCAGAGAGTGTTAGAGAGTTTCAGAGAGTGTCTTAGATTGTCTGAGAGTGTCTGAGAGTTTCAGAGAGTGTCAGAGAATTTAAGAGAGTGTCAGAGAGTGTCAGAGAGTGTCAGAGAGTTTCAGAGAGTTTCAGAGAGTTTCTGAGAGTATCAGAGAGTGTCAGAGAATGTCAGAGACTGTCAGGGTGTTTCTGAGAGCGTCTGAGAGTGTCAGAGAGTGTCAGAGAGTGTCAGAGAGTGTCAGAGAGTTTCAGAGAGTTTCAGAGAGTTTCGGACAGTTTCAGAGAGTGTCTGAGAGAGTCTGAGAGTGTCAGAGAGTTTCAGATAGTTTCAGAGAGCTTCAGAGAGTGTCTGAGAGTATCAGAGTGTGTCAGAGAATGTCAGACAGTTTCTGAGAGTGTCTGAGAGTGTCTGAGAGTGTCAGAGAGTGTCAGAGAGTGTCGGAGAGTGTCGGAGAGTGTAAGAGAGTGTCAGAGAGTTTCAGAGAGTGTCTGAGAGTGTCAGAGAGTGTCGAGAGAGTCAAAGAGTTTCAGAGAGTTTCAGAGAGTGTCAGAGTATGTCAGTGTGTGTCAGAGTGTGTCAGAGTGAGTCAGAGAGTGTCACAGAGTTTCCGAGAGTGTCAGAGAGTGTCAGAGAATGTCAGAGAGTGTTAGAGAGTTTCAGAGAGTGTCAGACCGTGTCAGAGAGTTTCTGAGAGAGTCAGGGAGAGTCAGAGAGTGTCAGAGATTGTCAAAGTGTTTCAGAGAGTTTCTGAGAGTGTCAGAGAGATTCAGTTTTGTCTGAGAGTGCCAGAGAGTGTCTGTGAGTTTCTGAGGGTTCCTGAGGATTTCTGAGAGTGTCAGAAAGTTTCAGAGAGTGTCAGAGTTGGTCAGAGTGTGTCAGAGAATGTCACAGAGTATCAGAGATTATCGGAGAGTTTCAGAGAGTGTCAAAGAGTTTCAGAGAGTGTCAGAGCGTGTTAGAGAGTTTCAGAGAGTGTCAGAAAGGGTCAGAGATTCTGAGAGTGTCACAGAGTGTCACAGAGTTTCTGAGAGTGTCTGAGAGTGTCAGGTATTTTCAGAGATTTTCTGTGAGTGTCGCAGAGTGTCAGAGAGTGTCAGAGAGTTTCTGAGAGTGTCAGAGAGTGTCAGAAAGTGTCAGAGAGTGTCAGAGAGTGTCAGAGAGTGTCAAAGAGTGTCAGAGTGTGTCAGAGAGTGTCAGAGAGTTTCAGAGAATATCGGAGAGTTTCAGAGAGTTTCAGAGAGTGTCTGAGAGTATCAGAGAGTGTCAAGAGCATGTCAGAGAGAGTCTGAGAGTGTCAGAGAGTGTCAGAGAGTGTCAGAGAGTGTCTGAGATTGTCAGAGAGTGTCAGAGAGTTTCAGAGAGTGTCAGAGTTGTCAGAGAGTGTCAGAGAATATCACAGATTTTCGGAGAGTTTCAGAGAGTTTCACAGAGTGTTTGAGAGTATCAAAGAGCGTCAGAGAATATCAGAGAGTTCCTGAGAGTGTCTGAGAGTGTCACAGAGTGTCAGAGAGTTTCAGAGAGTTTCAGAGAGTGTCTGAGTTTGTCTGAGTGTGTCAGAGTGTCAGAGAATGTCTGAGAGTTTCAGAGAGTGTCTGAGATTGTCTGAGAGTGTCTGAGTGTGTCAGAGAGTGTCAGAGAGTTTCAGAGAGTGTCAGAGAGTGTCAGAGAGTGTCAGAGAGTGTCAGAGAATGTCAGAGTGTTTCTGAGAGTTTCAGAGAGTGTAAAGAGTTTCAGAGAGTGTCAGAGCGTGTTAGAGAGTTTCAGAGAGTGTCTGACAGGGACAGAGAGTTTCTGAGAGTGTTACCGAGTGTCTGAGAGTGTCTGAGAGTGTCAGGGATTTTCAGAGAGTTTCTGAGAGTGTCACAGAGTGTCAGAGAGTGTCACAGTGTGTCAGAGAGTGCCAGAGAGGTTCAGGGTGTGTCAGAGAGTGTCAGAGAGTTTCAGAGATTATCGCAGAGTTTCAGAGAGTGTCTGAGAGTATCAAAGAGTGTCAGAGCATGTCAGAGAGTGTCAGAGAGTGTGAGAGAGTGTCAGGGAGTTTCAGAGAGTTTCTGAGAGTTTCTGAGAGTGTCAGAGAGTGTCAGAGATTATCGGAGTGTTTCAGAGAGTTTCAGAGAGTTTCAGAGAGGGTCTGAGAGTATCAGAGATTGTCAGAGAATATCTGAGAGTTTCTGAGAGTGTCTGAGAGTGTCTGAGAGTGTCAGAGAGTGTCAGAGAGCTTCAGAGAGTGTCTGAGAGAGTCTGAGAGTGTCAGAATGTGTCAGAGAGTGTCAGAGAATTTCAGAGAGTGTCTGAGATTGTCTGAGAGTGTCTGAGAGTTTCAGAGAGTGTCAGAGAATTTAAGAGAGTGTCAGAGAGTGTCAGAGAGTGTCAGAGAGTTTCAGAGAGTTTCAGACATGGTCAGAGAGTTTCTGAGAGTGTCACCGAGTGTCTGAGAGTGTCTGAGAGTGTCAGGGATTTTCAGAGAGTTTCTGAGAGTTTCACAGAGAGTCAGAGAGTGTCACAGTGTGTCAGAGAGCTTCTGAGAGATTCAGAGAGTGTCAGATATAGTCAGAGTCTGTCAGAGAGTTTCAGAGAGTGTCAGACAGTGTCAGAGTGTGTCAGAGAGTTTCAGAGAGTTTCAGAGATTATCGGAGAGGTTCAGAGATTTTCAGAGAGTTTCTGAGAGTATCAGAGAGTGTCAGAGAATGTCAGAGACTGTCAGGGTGTTTCTGAGAGCGTCTGAGAGTGTCAGAGAGTGTCAGAGAGTGTCAGAGAGTTTCAGAGAGTTTCAGAGAGTTTCGGACAGTTTCAGAGAGTCTCTGAGAGAGTCTGAGAGTGTCAGAGAGTTTCAGATAGTTTCAGAGAGCTTCAGAGAGTGTCTGAGAGTATCAGAGTGTGTCAGAGAATGTCAGAGAGTGTCAGACAGTTTCTGAGAGTGTCTGAGAGTGTCTGAGAGTGTCAGAGAGTGTCAGAGAGTGTCGGAGAGTGTCGGAGAGTGTCAGAGAGTGTCAGGGAGTTTCAGAGAGTGTCTGAGAGTGTCTGAGAGTGTCAGAGAGTGTCGAGAGAGTCAAAGAGTTTCAGAGAGTTTCAGAGAGTGTCAGAGTATGTCAGAGTGTGTCAGAGTGTGTCAGAGTGAGTCAGAGAGTTTCAGAGAGTTTCAGAGAGTGTCAGAGAGTGTCAGAGAGTGTTAGAGAGGTTCAGAGAGTGTCAGACCGTGTCAGAGAGTTTCTGAGAGAGTCAGAGAGAGTCAGAGAGTGTCAGAGATTGTCAGAGTGTTTCAGAGAGTTTCTGAGAGTGTCAGAGAGATTCAGTATTGTCTGAGAGTGCCAGAGAGTGTCTGTGAGTTTCTGAGGGTTCCTGAGGGTTTCTGAGAGTGTCAGAGAGTTTCAGAGAGTGTCAGAGTTGGTCTGAGTGTTTCAGAGAATGTCACAGAGTATCAGAGATTATCGGAGAGTTTCAGAGAGTGTCAAAGAGTTTCAGAGAGTGTCAGAGCGTGTTAGAGATTTTCAGAGAGTGTCAGAAAGGGTCAGAGTTTCTGAGAGTGTCACAGAGTGTCACAGAGTGTCTGCGAGTGTCTGAGAGTGTCAGGTATTTTCAGAGATTTTCTGTGAGTGTCGCAGAGTGTCAGAGAGTGTCAGAGAGTTTCTGAGAGTGTCAGAGAGTGTCAGAAAGTGTCAGAGAGTGTCAGAGAGTGTCAAAGAGTGTCAGAGTGTGTCACAGATTGTCAGAGAGTTTCAGAGATTATCGGAGAGTTTCAGAGAGTTTCAGAGAGTGTCTGAGAGTATCAGAGAGTGTCAGAGCATGTCAGAGAGTGTCTGAGAGTGTCAGAGAGTGTCTGAGAGTGTCAGAGAGTGTCAGAGAGTTTCAGAGAGTGTCAGAGAGTGTCAGAGAGTGTCAGAGAATATCGGAGAGTTTCGGAGAGTTTCAGAGAGTTTCACAGAGTGTTTGAGAGTATCAGAGAGTGTCAGAGAATATCAGAGAGTTCCTGAGAGTGTCTGAGAGTGTCACAGAGTGTCAGAGAGTTTCAGAGAGTTTCAGAGAGTGTCTGAGTTTGTCTGAGTGTGTCAGAGTGTCAGAGAGTGTCTGAGAGTTTCAGAGAGTGTCTGAGATTGTCTGAGAGTGTCTGAGTGTGTCAGAGAGTGTCAGAGAGTTTCAGAGAGTGTCAGAGAGTGTCAGAGATTATCAGAGTGTTTCAGAGAATATCAGAGAGTTTCTGAGAGTGTCTGTGACTGTCTGAGAGTGCCTGAGAGTGTCAGAGAGCGTCAGAGAGTGTCAGAGAGTGTCAGAGAGTGTCTGAGATTGTCTGAGAGTGTCTGAGAGTGTCTGAGAGTTTCAGAGAGTGTCAGAGAGTGTCAGAGAGTGTCAGAGAGTTTCAGAGAGTGTCAGAGTGTGTCAGAGTGTGTCAAAGAGATTCAGAGAGTGTCAGAGCGTGTTAGAGAGTTTCAGAGGGTGTCAGACAGGGTCAGAGAGTGTCAGAGAGTGTCAGGGATTATCAGAGAGTTTCTGAGAGTGTCTGAGAGTGTCTGAGAGTTTCAGAGAGTGTCAGACAGGGTCAGAGAGTTTCTGAGAGTGTCACAGAGTGTCTGAGAGTGTCTGAGATTGTCTGAGAGTTTCCGGGAGTGTCAGAGAGTGTCAGAGAGTGTCACAG
This sequence comes from Heterodontus francisci, assembly GCF_036365525.1. Lineage (NCBI taxonomy): Eukaryota > Metazoa > Chordata > Chondrichthyes > Heterodontiformes > Heterodontidae > Heterodontus > Heterodontus francisci. Next base: position 24,983,519 of record NC_090421.1, read on the forward strand.
AGTTTCAGAGAGTGTCTGAGAGTGTCTGAGAGTGTCAAAGAGTTTCGAGAGTGTCAGAGAGTTTCAGAGAATGTCAGAGTGAGTCAGATAGTTTCAGAGAGTTTCAGAGAGTGTCAGAGAGGGTCAGAGAGTGTCAAAGTGTTTCAGAGAGTGTCAGAGCGTGTTAGAGAGTTTCAGAGAGTGTCAGACAGTGTCAGAGAGTTTCTGAGAGAGTCAGAGAGAGTCATTGAGTGTCAGAGAGTGTCAGAGAGATTCAGTATTGTCTGAGAGTGCCAGAGAGTGTCTGAGAGTTTTGAGGGTTTCTGAGGTTTTCTGAGAGTATCAGAGAGTTTCAGAGAGTGTCAAAGTGTGTCAGAGTGTGTCAGAGAATGTCAGAGAGTATCAGAGATTATCGGAGAGTTTCAGAGTGTTTCAGAGAGTTTCTGAGATTATCAGAGAGTGTCAGAGAGTGTCAGAGAATGTCAGACAGTGTCAGAGATCTTCTGAGAGTGTCTGAGAGTGTCAGAGAGTGTCAGACATTTTCAGAGTGTTTCAGAGAGTGTCTGAGAGTGTCTGAGAGTGTCAGAGAGTGTCAGAGATTGTCAGAGAATTTCAGAGAATGTCAGAGCGTGTCAGAGAGTGTCAGAGAGTGTCAGAGAGTGTCAGAGTGTGTCAGAATGTGTCAGAGAGTTTCAGAGAGTTTTAGAGATTGTCAGAGAGTGTCAGTGATTGTGAGAGAGTGTCAGAGAGTGTCTGAGAGTTTCAGAGAGTGTCTGAAATTGTCTGAGAGTGTCAGAGTGCCAGAGAGTGTCAGAGAGTGTCAGAGAGTGTCAGAGAGTGTCTGAGATTGTCTGAGAGTGTCTGAGAGTGTCTGAGAGTTTCAGAGAGTGTCAGAGAGTGTCAGAGAGTGTCAGAGAGTGTCAGAGAGTTTCAGAGAGTGTCAGAGTGTGTCAGAGTGTGTCAAAGAGATTCAGAGAGTGTCAGAGCGTGTCAGACAGGGTCAGAGAGGGTCAGAGAGTGTCAGGGATTATCGGAGAGTTTCAGAGAGTTTCAGAGATTGTCTGAGTGTGTCAGAGAATATCAGGGAGTTTCTGAGAGTGTCTGAGAGTGTCAGAGAGTGTCAGAGAGTTTCAGCGAGTGTCTGAGAGTGTCTGAGAGTGTCAGAGGATGTCAGAGACTGTCAGAGAGTTTCAGAGATTGTCTGAGAGTGTCTGAGAGTTTCAGAGAGTGTCAGAAAATTTCAGAGAGTGTCAGAGAGTGTCAGAGAGTTTCCCAGAGTGTCAGAGTGTGTCAGAGTGTGTCAGAGTGTGTCAGAGAGTTTCAGAGAGTTTCAGAGAGTGTCAGAGAGTGTCAGAGAGTGTCAAAGTGTTTCAGAGAATGTCAGAGCGTGTTAGAGAATTTCAGAGAGTGTCAGACAGGGTCAGAGAGTTTCTTAGAGTGTCACAGCGTGTCTGAGAGTGTCTGAGAGTATCAGGGAGTTTCAGAGAGTTTCTGAGAGTGTCACAGAGTGTCAGAGATTGTCACAGTGTGTCAGAGAGTTTCTGAGAGTTTCAGAGAGTCCAGATATTGTCAGAGAGTATCAGAGAGTGTCACAGTGTGTTAGAGAGTTTCAGAGAGTGTCAGACAGGGTCAGAGATTTTCTGAGAGTGTCACAGAGTGTCTGAGAGTGTCTGAGCGTGTCTGAGTGTGTCAGAGAGTGTCAGAGAGTTTCAGAGATTATCGGAGAGTTTCAGAGATTTTCAGAGAGTGTCTGAGAGTATCAGAGAGTGTCAGAGAATGTCAGAGACTGTCAGGGAGTTTCTGAGAGCGTCTGAGAGTGTCAGAGAGTGTCACAGTGTTTCAAAGATTTTCAGAGAGTTTCGGACAGTTTCAGAGAGTGTCTGAGTAAGTCTGAGAGTGTCAGAGAGTTTCAGATAGTTTCTGAGAGTGTCTGAGAGTGTCTGAGAGTGTCAGAGAGTGTCAGAGAGTTTCTGAGAGTATCAGAGTGTGTCAGAGAATGTCAGAGAGTGACAGACAGTTTCTGAGAGTGTCTGAGATTGTCTGAGAGTTTCAGGGAGTGTCAGAGAGTGTCACAGAGTTTCAGAGAGTGTCTGAGAGTGTCAGAGGGTTTCGAGAGTATCAGAGAGTTTCAGAGAATGTCAGAGTGAGTCAGAGAGTTTCAGAGAGTTTCAGAGAGTGTCAGAGAGGGTCAGAGAGTGTCAAAGTGTTTCAGAGAGTGTCAGAGCGTGTTAGAGAGTTTCAGAAAGTGTCAGACAGTGTCAGAGAGTTTCTGAGAGAGTCAGAGAGAGTCATTGAGTGTCAGAGAGTGTCAGAGAGATTCAGTATTGTCTGAGAGTGCCAGAGAGTGTCTGAGAGTTTTGAGGGTTTCTGAGGTTTTCTGAGAGTGTCAGAGAGTTTCAGAGAGTGTCAAAGTGTGTCAGAGAGTGTCAGAGAATGTCAGAGAGTATCAGAGATTATCGGAGAGGTTCAGAGTGTTTCAGAGAGTTTCAGAGAGTGTCAGAGAGTGTCAGAGAATGTCAGACAGTGTCAGAGATCTTCTGAGAGTGTCTGAGAGTGTCAGAGAGTGTCAGACATTTTCAGAGTGTTTCAGAGAGTGTCTGAGAGTGTCAGAGAGTGTCAGAGAATTTCAGAGAATGTCAGAGAGTGTCAGAGAGTGTCAGAGAGTGTCAGAGATTGTGAGAGAGTGTCAGAGAGTGTCTGAGAGTTTCAGAGAGTGTCTGAGATTGTCTGAGAGTGTCAGAGTGTCAGAGAGTGTCAGAGAGTGTCAGAGAGTGTCTGAGATTGTCTGAGATTATCAGAGAGTTTCAGAGATTTTCAGAGAGTGTCTGAGAGTATCAGAGAGTGTCAGAGAATGTCAGAGACTGTCAGGGAGTTTCTGAGAGCGTCTGAGAGTGTCAGAGAGTGTCACAGTGTTTCAAAGATTTTCAGAGAGTTTCGGACAGTTTCAGAGAGTGTCTGAGTAAGTCTGAGAGTGTCAGAGAGTTTCAGATAGTTTCTGAGAGTGTCTGTGAGTGTCTGAGAGTGTCAGAGAGTGTCAGAGAGTTTCTGAGAGTATCAGAGTGTGTCAGAGAATGTCAGAGAGTGACAGACAGTTTCTGAGAGTGTCTGAGATTGTCTGAGAGTTTCAGGGAGTGTCAGAGAGTGTCACAGAGTTTCAGAGAGTGTCTGAGAGTGTCAGAGAGTTTCGAGAGTATCAGAGAGTTTCAGAGAATGTCAGAGTGAGTCAGAGAGTTTCAGAGAGTTTCAGAGAGTGTCAGAGAGGGTCAGAGAGTGTCAAAGTGTTTCAGAGAGTGTCAGAGCGTGTTATAGAGTTTCAGAGAGTGTCAGACATTGTCAGAGAGTTTCTGTGAGAGTCAGAGAGAGTCATTGAGTGTCAGAGAGTGTCAGAGAGATTCAGTATTGTCTGAGAGTGCCAGAGAGTGTCTGAGAGTTTTGAGGGTTTCTGAGGTTTTCTGAGAGTGTCAGAGAGTTTCAGAGAGTGTCAAAGTGTGTCAGAGAGTGTCAGAGAATGTCAGAGAGTATCAGAGATTATCGGAGAGGTTCAGAGTGTTTCAGAGAGTTTCAGAGAGTGTCAGAGAGTGTCAGAGAATGTCAGACAGTGTCAGAGATCTTCTGAGAGTGTCTGAGAGTGTCTGAGAGTGTCAGACATTTTCAGAGTGTTTCAGAGAGTGTCTGAGAGTGTCAGAGAGTGTCAGAGAGTGTCAGAGAATTTCAGAGAATGTCATAGAGTGTCAGAGAGTGTCAGAGGGTGTCAGAGTGTGTCAGAGTGTGTCAGAGAGTATCAGAGAGTTTTAGAGAGTGTCAGAGAGTGTCAGAGATTGTGAGAGAGTGTCAGAGAGTGTCTGAGAGTTTCAGAGAGTGCCTGAGATTGTCTGAGAGTGTCAGAGTGTCAGAGAGTGTCAGAGAGTGTCAGAGAGTGTCAGAGAGTGTCAGAGAGTTTCTGAGAGTATCAGAGTGTGTCAGAGAATGTCAGAGAGTGACAGACAGTTTCTGAGAGTGTCTGAGATTGTCTGAGAGTTTCAGGGAGTGTCAGAGAGTGTCAGAGAATTTCAGAGAATGTCAGAGAGTGTCAGAGAGTGTCAGAGAGTGTCAGAGGGTGTCAGAGTGTGTCAGAGTGTGTCAGAGAGTTTCAGAGAGTTTTAGAGAGTGTCAGAGAGTGTCAGAGATTGTGAGAGAGTGTCAGAGAGTGTCTGAGAGTTTCAGAGAGTGTCTGAGATTGTCTGAGAGTGTCAGAGTGTCAGAGAGTGTCAGAGAGTGTCAGAGAGTGTCAGAGAGTTTCTGAGAGTATCAGAGTGTGTCAGAGAATGTCAGAGAGTGACAGACAGTTTCTGAGAGTGTCTGAGATTGTCTGAGAGTTTCAGGGAGTGTCAGAGAGTGTCACAGAGTTTCAGAGAGTGTCTGAGAGTGTCAGAGAGTTTCGAGAGTATCAGAGAGTTTCAGAGAATGTCAGAGTGAGTCAGTGAGTTTCAGAGAGTTTCAGAGAGTGTCAGAGAGGGTCAGAGAGTGTCAACGTGTTTCAGAGAGTGTCAGAGCGTGTTATAGAGTTTCAGAGAGTGTCAGACAGTGTCAGAGAGTTTCTGAGAGAGTCAGAGAGAGTCATTGAGTGTCAGGGAGTGTCAGAGAGATTCAGTATTGTCTGAGAGTGCCAGAGAGTGTCTGAGAGTTTTGAGGGTTACTGAGGTTTTCTGAGAGTGTCAGAGAGTTTCAGAGAGTGTCAAAGTGTGTCAGAGAGTGTCAGAGAGTGTCAGAAAGTGTCAGAGAGTGTCAGAGAGTGTCAAAGAGTGTCAGAGTGTGTCACAGATTGTCAGAGAGTTTCAGAGATTATCGGAGAGTTTCAGAGAGTTTCAGAGAGTGTCTGAGAGTATCAGAGAGTGTCAGAGCATGTCAGAGAGTGTCTGAGAGTGTCAGAGAGTGTCTGAGAGTGTCAGAGAGTGTCAGAGAGTTTCAGAGAGTGTCAGAGAGTGTCAGAGAGTGTCAGAGAATATCGGAGAGTTTCGGAGAGTTTCAGAGAGTTTCACAGAGTGTTTGAGAGTATCAGAGAGTGTCAGAGAATATCAGAGAGTTCCTGAGAGTGTCTGAGAGTGTCACAGAGTGTCAGAGAGTTTCAGAGAGTTTCAGAGAGTGTCTGAGTTTGTCTGAGTGTGTCAGAGCGTCAGAGAGTGTCTGAGAGTTTCAGAGAGTGTCTGAGATTGTCTGAGAGTGTCTGAGTGTGTCAGAGAGTGTCAGAGAGTTTCAGAGTGTGTCAGAGAGTGTCAGAGATTATCAGAGAGTTTCAGAGAATATCAGAGAGTTTCTGAGAGTGTCTGTGACTGTCTGAGAGTGCCTGAGAGTGTCAGAGAGCGTCAGAGAGTGTCAGAGAGTTTCGGAGAGTGTCTGAGATTGTCTGAGAGTGTCAGAGTGTCAGAGAGTGTCAGAGAGTGTCAGAGAGTGTCTGAGATTGTCTGAGAGTGTCTGAGAGTGTCTGAGAGTTTCAGAGAGTGTCAGAGAGTGTCAGAGAGTGTCAGAGAGTTTCAGAGAGTGTCAGAGTGTGTCAGAGTGTGTCAAAGAGATTCAGAGAGTGTCAGAGCGTGTTAGAGAGTTTCAGAGGGTGTCAGACAGGGTCAGAGAGTGTCAGAGAGTGTCAGGGATTATCAGAGAGTTTCTGAGAGTGTCTGAGAGTGTCTGAGAGTTTCAGAGAGTGTCAGACAGGGTCAGAGAGTTTCTGAGAGTGTCACAGAGTGTCTGAGAGTGTCTGAGATTGTCTGAGAGTTTCCAGGAGTGTCAGAGAGTGTCAGAGAGTGTCACAGAGTTTCAGAGAGTGTCTGAAAGTGTCTGAGAGTGTCAAAGAGTTTCGAGAGTGTCAGAGAGTTTCAGAGAATGTCAGAGTGAGTCAGATAGTTTCAGAGAGTTTCAGAGAGTGTCAGAGAGGGTCAGAGAGTGTCAAAGTGTTTCAGAGAGTGTCAGAGCGTGTTAGAGAGTTTCAGAGAGTGTCAGACAGTGTCAGAGAGTTTCTGAGAGAGTCAGAGAGAGTCATTGAGTGTCAGAGAGTGTCAGAGAGATTCAGTATTGTCTGAGAGTGCCAGAGAGTGTCTGAGAGTTTTGAGGGTTTCTGAGGTTTTCTGAGAGTATCAGAGAGTTTCAGAGAGTGTCAAAGTGTGTCAGAGTGTGTCAGAGAATGTCAGAGAGTATCAGAGATTATCGGAGAGTTTCAGAGTGTTTCAGAGAGTTTCTGAGATTATCAGAGAGTGTCAGAGAGTGTCAGAGAATGTCAGACAGTGTCAGAGATCTTCTGAGAGTGTCTGAGAGTGTCAGAGAGTGTCAGACATTTTCAGAGTGTTTCAGAGAGTGTCTGAGAGTGTCAGAGAGTGTCAGCGATTGTCAGAGAATTTCAGAGAATGTCAGAGCGTGTCAGAGAGTGTCAGAGAGTGTCAGAGAGTGTCAGAGAGTGTCAGAGTGTGTCAGAATGTGTCAGAGAGTTTCAGAGAGTTTTAGAGATTGTCAGAGAGTGTCAGTGATTGTGAGAGAGTGTCAGAGAGTGTCTGAGAGTTTCAGAGAGTGTCTGAAATTGTCTGAGAGTGTCAGAGTGCCAGAGAGTGTCAGAGAGTGTCAGAGAGTGTCAGAGAGTGTCTGAGATTGTCTGAGAGTGTCTGAGAGTGTCTGAGAGTTTCAGAGAGTGTCAGAGAGTGTCAGAGAGTGTCAGAGAGTGTCAGAGAGTTTCAGAGAGTGTCAGAGTGTGTCAGAGTGTGTCAAAGAGATTCAGAGAGTGTCAGAGCGTGTCAGACAGGGTCAGAGAGGGTCAGAGAGTGTCAGGGATTATCGGAGAGTTTCAGAGAGTTTCAGAGATTGTCTGAGTGTGTCAGAGAATATCAGGGAGTTTCTGAGAGTGTCTGAGAGTGTCTGAGAGTGTCAGAGAGTGTCAGAGAGTTTCAGCGAGTGTCTGAGAGTGTCTGAGAGTGTCAGAGGATGTCAGAGACTGTCAGAGAGTTTCAGAGATTGTCTGAGAGTGTCTGAGAGTTTCAGAGAGTGTCAGAAAATTTCAGAGAGTGTCAGAGAGTGTCAGAGAGTTTCCCAGAGTGTCAGAGTGTGTCAGAGTGTGTCAGAGTGTGTCAGAGAGTTTCAGAGAGTTTCAGAGAGTGTCAGAGAGTGTCAGAGAGTGTCAAAGTGTTTCAGAGAATGTCAGGGCGTGTTAGAGAATTTCAGAGAGTGTCAGACAGGGTCAGAGAGTTTCTTAGAGTGTCACAGCGTGTCTGAGAGTGTCTGAGAGTATCAGGGATTTTCAGAGAGTTTCTGAGAGTGTCACAGAGTGTCAGAGATTGTCACAGTGTGTCAGAGAGTTTCAGAGAGTGTCAGACAGAGTCAGAGATTTTCTGAGAGTGTCACAGAGTGTCTGAGAGTGTCTGAGCGTGTCTGAGTGTGTCAGAGAGTGTCAGAGAGTGTCAGAGATTATCGGAGAGTTTCAGAGATTTTCAGAGAGTGTCTGAGAGTATCAGAGAGTGTCAGAGAATGTCAGAGACTGTCAGGGAGTTTCTGAGAGCGTCTGAGAGTGTCAGAGAGTGTCACAGTGTTTCAAAGATTTTCAGAGAGTTTCGGACAGTTTCAGAGAGTGTCTGAGTAAGTCTGAGAGTGTCAGAGAGTTTCAGATAGTTTCTGAGAGTGTCTGAGAGTGTCTGAGAGTGTCAGAGAGTGTCAGAGAGTTTCTGAGAGTATCAGAGTGTGTCAGAGATTGTCAGAGAGTGACAGACAGTTTCTGAGAGTGTCTGAGATTGTCTGAGAGTTTCAGGGAGTGTCAGAGAGTGTCACAGAGTTTCAGAGAGTGTCTGAGAGTGTCAGAGTGTTTCGAGAGTTTCAGAGAATGTCAGAGTGAGTCAGAGAGTTTCAGAGAGTTTCAGAGAGTGTCAGAGAGGGTCAGAGAGTGTCAAAGTGTTTCAGAGAGTGTCAGAGCGTGTTAGAGAGTTTCAGAAAGTGTCAGACAGTGTCAGAGAGTTTCTGAGAGAGTCAGAGAGAGTCATTGAGTGTCAGAGAGTGTCAGAGAGATTCAGTATTGTCTGAGAGTGCCAGAGAGTGTCTGAGAGTTTTGAGGGTTTCTGAGGTTTTCTGAGAGTGTCAGAGAGTTTCAGAGAGTGTCAAAGTGTGTCAGAGAGTGTCAGAGAATGTCAGAGAGTATCAGAGATTATCGGAGAGGTTCAGAGTGTTTCAGAGAGTTTCAGAGAGTGTCAGAGAGTGTCAGAGAATGTCAGACAGTGTCAGAGATCTTCTGAGAGTGTCTGAGAGTGTCAGAGAGTGTCAGACATTTTCAGAGTGTTTCAGAGAGTGTCTGAGAGTGTCAGAGAGTGTCAGAGAGTGTCAGAGAATTTCAGAGAATGTCAGAGAGTGTCAGAGAGTGTCAGAGAGTGTCAGAGAGTGTCAGAGGGTGTCAGAGTGTGTCAGAGTGTGTCAGAGAGTTTTACAGAGTGTCAGAGATTGTGAGAGAGTGTCAGAGAGTGTCTGAGAGTTTCAGAGAGTGTCTGAGATTGTCTGAGAGTGTCAGAGTGTCAGAGAGTGTCAGAGAGTGTCAGAGAGTGTCTGAGATTGTCTGAGATTATCAGAGAGTTTCAGAGATTTTCAGAGAGTTTCTGAGAGTATCAGAGAGTGTCAGAGAATGTCAGAGACTGTCAGGGAGTTTCTGAGAGCGTCTGAGAGTGTCAGAGAGTGTCACAGTGTTTCAAAGATTTTCAGAGAGTTTCGGACAGTTTCAGAGAGTGTCTGAGTAAGTCTGAGAGTGTCAGAGAGTTTCAGATAGTTTCTGAGAGTGTCTGTGAGTGTCTGAAAGTGTCAGAGAGTGTCAGAGAGTTTCTGAGAGTATCAGAGTGTGTCAGAGAATGTCAGAGAGTGACAGACAGTTTCTGAGAGTGTCTGAGATTGTCTGAGAGTTTCAGGGAGTGTCAGAGAGTGTCACAGAGTTTCAGAGAGTGTCTGAGAGTGTCAGAGAGTTTCGAGAGTATCAGAGAGTTTCAGAGAATGTCAGAGTGAGTCAGAGAGTTTCAGAGAGTTTCAGAGAGTGTCAGAGAGGGTCAGGGAGTGTCAAAGTGTTTCAGAGAGTGTCAGAGCGTGTTATAGAGTTTCAGAGAGTGTCAGACAGTGTCAGAGAGTTTCTGTGAGAGTCAGAGAGAGTCATTGAGTGTCAGAGAGTGTCAGAGAGATTCAGTATTGTCTGAGAGTGCCAGAGAGTGTCTGAGAGTTTTGAGGGTTTCTGAGGTTTTCTGAGAGTGTCAGAGAGTTTCAGAGAGTGTCAAAGTGTGTCAGAGAGTGTCAGAGAATGTCAGAGAGTATCAGAGATTATCGGAGAGGTTCAGAGTGTTTCAGAGAGTGTCAGAGAGGGTCAGAGAGTGTCAAAGTGTTTCAGAGAGTGTCAGAGCGTGTTATAGAGTTTCAGAGAGTGTCAGACAGTGTCAGAGAGTTTCAGAGAGTGTCAGAGAGGGTCAGAGAGTGTCAAAGTGTTTCAGAGAGTGTCAGAGCGTGTTATAGAGTTTCAGAGAGTGTCAGACAGTGTCAGAGAGTTTCTGAGAGAGTCAGAGAGAGTCATTGAGTGTCAGGGAGTGTCAGAGAGATTCAGTATTGTCAGAGAGTGTCAGACAGTGTCAGAGAGTTTCTGAGAGAGTCAGAGAGAGTCATTGAGTGTCAGAGAGTGTCAGAGAATGTCAGACAGTGTCAGAGATCTTCTGAGTGTGTCTGAGAGTGTCTGAGAGTGTCAGACATTTTCAGAGTGTTTCAGAGAGTGTCTGAGAGTGTCAGAGAGTGTCAGAGAGTGTCAGAGAATTTCAGAGAATGTCAGAGAGTGTCAGAGAGTGTCAGAGAGTGTCAGAGAGTGTCAGAGGGTGTCAGAGTGTGTCAGAGTGTGTCAGAGAGTTTCAGAGAGTTTTAGAGAGTGTCAGAGAGTGTCAGAGATTGTGAGAGAGTGTCAGAGAGTGTCTGAGAGTTTCAGAGAGTGTCTGAGATTGTCTGAGAGTGTCAGAGTGTCAGAGAGTGTCAGAGAGTGTCAGAGAGTGTCAGAGAGTTTCTGAGAGTATCAGAGTGTGTCAGAGAATGTCAGAGAGTGACAGACAGTTTCTGAGAGTGTCTGAGATTGTCTGAGAGTTTCAGGGAGTGTCAGAGAGTGTCAGAGAATTTCAGAGAATGTCAGAGAGTGTCAGAGAGTGTCAGAGAGTGTCAGAGGGTGTCAGAGTGTGTCAGAGTGTGTCAGAGAGTTTCAGAGAGTTTTAGAGAGTGTCAGAGAGTGTCAGAGATTGTGAGAGAGTGTCAGAGAGTGTCTGAGAGTTTCAGAGAGTGTCTGAGATTGTCTGAGAGTGTCAGAGTGTCAGAGAGTGTCAGAGAGTGTCAGAGAGTGTCAGAGAGTTTCTGAGAGTATCAGAGTATGTCAGAGAATGTCAGAGAGTGACAGACAGTTTCTGAGAGTGTCTGAGATTGTCTGAGAGTTTCAGGGAGTGTCAGAGAGTGTCACAGAGTTTCAGAGAGTGTCTGAGAGTGTCAGAGAGTTTCGAGAGTATCAGAGAGTTTCAGAGAATGTCAGAGTGAGTCAGAGAGTTTCAGAGAGTTTCAGAGAGTGTCAGAGAGGGTCAGAGAGTGTCAAAGTGTTTCAGAGAGTGTCAGAGCGTGTTATAGAGTTTCAGAGAGTGTCAGACAGTGTCAGAGAGTTTCAGAGAGTGTCAGAGAGGGTCAGAGAGTGTCAAAGTGTTTCAGAGAGTGTCAGAGCGTGTTATAGAGTTTCAGAGAGTGTCAGACAGTGTCAGAGAGTTTCTGAGAGAGTCAGAGAGAGTCATTGAGTGTCAGGGAGTGTCAGAGAGATTCAGTATTGTCTGAGAGTGCCAGAGAGTGTCTGAGAATTTTGAGGGTTACTGAGGTTTTCTGAGAGTGTCAGAGAGTTTCAGAGAGTGTCAAAGTGTGTCAGAGAGTGTCAGAGAATGTCAGAGAGTATCAGAGATTATCGGAGAGGTTCAGAGTGTTTCAGAGAGTTTCAGAGAGTGTCAGAGAGTGTCAGAGAATGTCAGACAGTGTCAGAGATCTTCTGAGAGTGTCTGAGAGTGTCTGAGAGTGTCAGACATTTTCAGAGTGTTTCAGAGAGTGTCTGAGAGTGTCAGAGAGTGTCAGAGAGTGTCAGAGAATTTCAGAGAATGTCAGAGAGTGTCAGAGAGTGTCAGAGAGTGTCAGAGGGTGTCAGAGTGTGTCAGAGTGTGTCAGAGAGTTTCAGAGAGTTTTAGAGAGTGTCAGAGAGTGTCAGAGATTGTGAGAGAGTGTCAGAGAGTGTCTGAGAGTTTCAGAGAGTGTCTGAGATTGTCTGAGAGTGTCAGAGTGTCAGAGAGTGTCAGAGAGTGTCAGAGAGTGTCAGAGAGTGTCTGAGATTGTCTGAGAGTGTCTGAGAGTGTCAGAGAGTGTCAGAGAGTGTCAGAGAGTGTCAGAGAGTTTCAGAGAGTTTCAGAGAGTGTCAGAGTGTGTCAGAGTGTGTCAAAGAGATTCAGAGAGTGTCAGAGCGTGTTAGAGAGTTTCAGAGGGTGTCAGACAGGGTCAGAGAGTGTCAGAGAGTGTCAGGGATTATCGGAGAGTTTCAGAGAGTTTCAGAGAGTGTCTGAGTGTATCAGAGAGTGTCAGAGAATATCAGAGAGTTTCTGAGATTGTCTGAGAGTGTCTGAGAGTGTCAGAGAGTGTCAGAGAGTTTCAGCGTGTGTCTGAGAGTGTCTGAGAGTGTCAGAGGGTGTCAGAGATTGTCAGAGAGTTTCAGAGAGTGTCTGAGAGTGTCTGAGAGTTTCAGAGAGTGTCAGAGAATTTCAGAGAGTGTCAGAGAGTGTCAGAGACTTTCCCAGATTGTCAGAGTGTGTCAGAGTGTGTCAGAGTGTGTCAAAGAGTTTCAGAGAGTGTCAGAGCGTGTTGGAGAGTTTCAGAGAGTGTCAGAAAGGGTCAGAGAGTTTCTTAGAGTGTCTGAGAGTGTCTGAGAGTGTCTGAGAGTGTCAGGGATTTTCAGAGTGTTTCTGAGAGTGTCACAGAGTGTCAGAGATTGTCACAGTGTGTCAGAGAGTTTCTGAGAGTTTCAGAGAGTGCCAGATATTGTCAGAGAGTGTCAGAGAGTTTCAGAGATTATCGGAGAGTTTCAGAGATTTTCAGAGAGTGTCTGAGAGTGTCAGAGAGTGTCAGAAAATGTCAGAGACTGTCAGGGAGTTTCTGAGAGCGTCTGAGAGTGTTAGACAGTGTCAGAGTGTGTCACAGACTGTCAGAGATTGTCAGAGAGATTGCAGAGTGTGTCAGAGAGTGTCAGAGAGCTTCAGAGAGTTTCAGAGAGTTTCAGAGAGCTTCAGAGAGTGTCGGATTGTGTCAGAGAGTGTCAGAGAATGTCGGAGATTTTCTGAGAGAATCTGTGAGTGTCAGAGAGAGTCAGAGAGTTTCACAGTGTGTCACAGAGTGTCAAGGAGTTTCAGAGTGTGTCAGAGAGTGTCAGAGAGTGTCTGAGAGTGTCAGAGACTGTCAGTGAATGTCGGAGAGTTTCTGAGAGTGTCTGTGAGTGTCTGAGAGTATCAGAGAGTGTCAGAGAGTGTCAGAGAATGTCGGAGATTTTCTGAGAGTATCTGTGAGTGTAAGAGAGTGTCAGAGGGTTCTGAGAGTGTCTGAGTGTGTCAGCGAGTGTCACAGAGTGTCAGAGACTGTCAGAGAGTTTCAGAGAGTTTCACAGAGTGTCAGAGAGTGTCTGAGAGTGTCAGAGAGTGTCAGAGAGATTGCAGAGTGTGTCAGAGAGTGTCAGAGAGCTTCAGAGAGATTCAGAGAGTTTCAGAGAGCTTCAGAGAGTGTCGGAGTGTATCAGAGAGTGTCAGAGAATTTCGGAGAGTTTCTGAGAGAATCTGTGAGTGTCAGAGAGAGTCAGAGAGTTTCACAGTGTGTCACAGAGAGTCAAGGAGTTTCAGAGTGTGTCAGAGAGTGTCAGAGAGTGTCTGAGAGTGTCAGATAGTGTCAGAGAATGTCGGAGAGTTTCTGAGAGTATGTGTGAGTGTAAGAGAGTGTCAGAGGTTTCTGAGAGTTTGTGAGTGTGTCAGGGAGTGTCACAAAGTGTCAGAGACTGTTAGAGAGTTTCAGAGAGTTTCACAGAGTGTCAGAGAGTGTCAGAGAGTGTCAGAGAGTGTCAGAGAATGTCGGAGATTTTCTGAGAGTATGTGTGAGTGTAAGAGAGTGTCAGAGGGTTCTGAGAGTTTCTGAGTGTGTCAGGGAGTGTCACAGAGTGTCAGACACTGTCAGAGAGTTTCAGAGAGTTTCACAGAGTGTCAGAGAGTGTCAGAGTGTTTCAGAGATTTTCAGACAGTGTATGAGTGTGTCCGAGAGTGTCAAAGAGTTTCAGAGAGTGTCAGACAGTGTCAGAGAGTGTCAGAGAGATTCAGAGAGTGTCAGAGAGTGTCAAAGAGGTTTAGAGAGTGTCAGAGAGTTTCAGAGAGTTTCTGAGTGTGTCAGAGAGAGCCAGAGAGTTTCTGAGAGTTTCTGAGTGTGTCGGATAGTGTCAGAGAGTGTCACAGAGTGTCACAGAGTGTCAGAGAGCGTCAGAGAGTGTCAGAGAGTGTCAGAGAGTGTCAGAGAGTTTCAGTGAGTTTCCGAGAGCTCCTGAGATTGTCAGAGAGTGTCAGAAAGTTTCAGAGTGTGTCAGACAGTGTCAGAGAGTTTCAGAGAGTGTCACAGAGTGTCAGAGAGTTTCAGAGAGCTTCAGAGAGTGTCAGAGAGTGTCAGAGCGTTTCAGAGTGTGTCAGAGAGTGTCAGAGAGTGTCACAGAGTGTCAGAGAGTTTCTGAGAGTTTCTGAGAGTGTCACAGAGTGTCAGAGAGTGTCACAGAGTGTCAGAGAGTGTCACAGAGTTTCAGAGAGTGTCAGAGAGTGTCAGAGAGTTTCACAGTGTGTCACAGAGACTCAAGGAGTTTCAGAGTGTGTCAGAGAGTGTCAGAGAGTGTCTGAGAGTGTCAGAGAGTGTCAGAGAATGTCGGAGAGTTTCTGAGAGTATGTGTGAGTGTAAGAGAGTGTCAGAGGTTTCTGAGAGTTTGTGAGTGTGTCAGGGAGTGTCACAAAGTGTCAGAGACTGTTAGAGAGTTTCAGAGAGTTTCACAGAGTGTCAGAGAGTGTCAGAGAGTGTCAGAGAGTGTCAGAGAATGTCGGAGAGTTTCTGAGAGTATGTGTGAGTGTAAGAGAGTGTCAGAGGTTTCTGAGAGTTTCTGAGTGTGTCAGGGAGTGTCACAAAGTGTCAGAGACTGTTAGAGAGTTTCACAGAGTTTCACAGAGTGTCAGAGATTGTCAGAGAGTGTCAGAGAGTGTCAGAGAATGTCGGAGAGCTTCTGAGAGTATCTGTGAGTGCAAGAGAGTGTCAGAGGGTTCTGAGAGTTTCTGAGTGTGGCAGGGAGTGTCACAGAGTGTCAGACACTGTCAGAGAGTTTCAGAGAGTTTCACAGAGTGTCAGAGAGTGTCAGAGTGTTTCACAGAGTTTCAGACAGTGTATTGGTGTGTCCGAGAGTGTCAAAGAGTTTCAGAGAGTGTCAGACAGTGTCAGAGAGTGTCAGAGAGATTCAGAGAGTGTCAGAGAGTGTCAAAGAGGTTTAGAGAGTGTCAGAGAGTTTCAGAGAGTTTCTGAGTGTGTCAGAGAGAGCCAGAGAGTTTCTGAGAGTTTCTGAGTGTGTCGGATAGTGTCAGAGAGTGTCACAGAGTGTCACAGAGTGTCAGAGAGCGTCAGAGAGTGTCAGAGAGTGTCAGAGAGTGTCAGAGAGTTTCAGTGAGTTTCCGAGAGCTCCTGAGATTGTCAGAGAGTGTCAGAAAGTTTCAGAGTGTGTCAGACAGTGTCAGAGAGTTTCAGAGAGTGTCACAGAGTGTCAGAGAGTTTCAGAGAGCTTCAGAGAGTGTCAGAGAGTGTCAGAGCGTTTCAGAGTGTGTCAGAGAGTGTCACAGAGTGTCACAGAGTGTCAGAGAGTTTCTGAGAGTTTCTGAGAGTGTCACAGAGTGTCAGAGAGTGTCACAGAGTGTCAGAGAGTGTCACAGAGTTTCAGAGAGTGTCAGAGAGTGTCGGAGAGTTTCAAAGAGTTTCAGAGAGTGTCAGAGAGCTCCAGAGAGTTTCAGACAGTGTATGAGTGTGTCAAAGAGTGTCAAAGAGTTTCGGAGATTGTCAGACAGTGTCAGAGTGTGTCACAGACTGTCAGAGATTGTCAGAGAGATTGCAGAGTGTGTCAGAGAGTGTCAGAGAGCTTCAGAGAGTTTCAGAGAGTTTCAGAGAGCTTCAGAGAAAGTCGGAGTGTGTCAGAGAGTGTCAGAGA
The DNA here is from genome assembly GCF_036365525.1 of Heterodontus francisci. Classification (NCBI taxonomy): domain Eukaryota; kingdom Metazoa; phylum Chordata; class Chondrichthyes; order Heterodontiformes; family Heterodontidae; genus Heterodontus; species Heterodontus francisci. The sequence continues at coordinate 24,998,769 of NC_090421.1, forward strand.
ATGTCGGAGAGTTTCTGAGAGAATCTGTGAGTGTCAGAGAGAGTCAGAGAGTTTCACAGTGTGTCACAGAGTGTCAAGGAGTTTCAGAGTGTGTCAGAGAGTGTCAGAGAGTGTCTGAGAGTGTCAGAGACTGTCAGTGAATGTCGGAGAGTTTCTGAGAGTGTCTGTGAGTGTCTGAGAATATCAGAGAGTGTCAGAGAGTGTCAGAGAATGTCGGAGAGTTTCTGAGAGTATCTGTGAGTGTAAGAGAGTGTCAGAGGGTTCTGAGAGTGTCTGAGTCTGTCAGGGAGTGTCACAGAGTGTCGGAGAATGTCAGAGAGTTTCCGAGAGTTTCACAGAGTGTCAGAGAGTGTCTGAGAGTGTCAGAGAGTGTCAGAGAATTTCAGAGAGTGTCATAGAGAGTCAGAAAGTGTCAGAGAGTGTCACAGAGTGTCAGAGAGTTTCTGAGAGCTTCTGAGTGTTTCAGAGAGTGTCAGAGACTGTCACAGAGTGTCAGAGAGTGTCAGAGAGTGTCCGAGAGTTTCAGAGAGTTTCAGTGAGTTTACGAGAGTTTCTGAGAGTGTCAGAGAGTTTCAGAGAGTTTCTGAGAGTGTCAGAGAGTGTCAGAGACTGTCGGAGATTGCCAGAGAGTTTCTGAGATTTTCTGAGACTTTCAGAGAGTGTCAAGAGTTTCAGATAGTGTCACAGACTGTCAGAGAGCGTCAGAGAGATTGCAGAGAGTGTCAGAGAGTTTGGGAGAGATTCAGAGTTTCAGTCAGTTTCAGAGAGTGACAGAGAGTTTCAGAGAATTGTCAGAGAGTTTCAGAGTCTGTCATAGATTGTCTGAGAGTGTCAGAGAGTTTCAGAGTGTTTCAGAGAGTGTCAGAGAGTTTCAGAGAGTGTCACAGAGTGTCAGAGAGTGTCACAGAGTGTCAGAGAGTTTCTGAGATTTTCTGAGTGTTTCAGAGATTGTCAGAGAGTGTCACAGTGTGTCAGAGAGCGTCAGAGAGTGTCAGAGAGTGTCAGAGAGTGTCAGAGAGTTTCAGAGAGTTTCAGTGAGTTTCCGCGAGTTTCTGAGATTGTCAGAGAGTGTCAGAAAGTTTCACAGTGTGTCAGACAGTGTCAGAGAGTTTCAGAGAGTGTCACAGAGTTTCAGAGAGTTTCAGAGAGCTTCAGAGAGTGTCAGAGAGTGTCAGAGCGTTTCAGAGTGTGTCAGAGAGTGTCAGAGAGTGTCACAGAGTGTCAGAGAGTTTCTGAGAGTTTCTGAGTGTTTCAGAGAGTGTCAGAGACTGTCAGAGAGTGTCAGAGAGTGTCACAGAGTTTCAGAGAGTGTCAGAGAGTGTCGGAGAGTTTCAGATAGTGTCAGAGAGTTTCAGAGAGTTTCAGACAGTGTATGAGTGTGTCAGAGAGTGTCAAAGAGTTTCAGAGAGTGTCAGACATTTTCAGAGTGTTTCAGAGAGTGTCTGAGAGTGTCAGAGAGTGTCAGAGAGTGTCACAGAATGTCAGAGAGTTTCAGAGAGTTTCACAGAGAGTCAGAGAGTGTCTGAGAGGGTCAGAGAGTGTCAGAGAATTTCAGAGAGTGTCAGAGAGAGTCAGAAAGTGTCAGAGAGTGTCACAGAGTGTCAAAAAGTTTCTGAGAGTTTCTGAGTGTTTCAGAGAGTGTCAGAGAGTGTCACAGAGTGTCAGAGAGTGTCAGAGAGTGTCCGAGAGTTTCAGAGAGTTTCAGTGAGTTTACGAGAGTTTCTGAGAGTGTCAGAGAGTTTCAGAGAGTTTCTGAGAGTGTCAAAGAGTTTCAGAGAGTGTCAGAGAGTGTCAGAGAGTGTCGGAGAGTTTCTGAGAGTATCTGTGAGTGTAAGAGAGTGTCAGAGGGTTCTGAGAGTGTCTGAGTGTGTCAGGGAGTGTCACAGAGTGTCAGAGAATGTCAGAGAGTTTCAGAGAGTTTCACAGAGTGTCAGAGAGTGTCTGAGAGTGTCAGAGAGTGTCAGAGAATTTCAGAGAGTGTCAGAGAGAGTCAGAAAGTGTCAGAGAGTGTCACAGAGTGTCAGAGAGTTTCTGAGAGTTTCTGAGTGTTTCAGAGAGTGTCAGAGAGTGTCACAGAGTGTCAGAGAGTGTCAGAGAGTGTCCGAGAGTTTCAGAGAGTTTCAGTGAGTTTACGAGAATTTCTGAGAGTGTCAGAGAGTTTCAGAGAGTTTCTGAGAGTGTCAGAGAGTGTCAGAGACTGTCAGAGATTGCCAGAGAGTTTCTGAGATTTTCTGAGACTTTCAGAGAGTGTCAAGAGTTTCAGATAGTGTCACAGACTGTCAGAGAGCGTCAGAGAGATTGCAGAGAGTGTCAGAGAGTTTGGGAGAGATTCAGAGTTTCAGTCAGTTTCAGAGAGTGACAGAGAGTTTCAGAGAATTGTCAGAGAGTTTCAGAGTCTGTCAGAGATTGTCTGAGAGTGTCAGAGAGTTTCACAGAGTGTCAGAGAGTGTCTGAGAGGGTCAGAGAGTGTCAGAGAATTTCAGAGAGTGTCAGAGAGAGTCAGAAAGTGTCAGAGAGTGTCACAGAGTGTCAAAAAGTTTCTGAGAGTTTCAGAGAGTTTCTGAGATTTTCTGAGTGTTTCAGAGATTGTCAGAGAGTGTCAGAGAGCGTCAGAGAGTGTCAGAGAGTGTCAGAGAGTTTCAGAGAGTTTCAGTGAGTTTCCAAGAGTTTCTGAGATTGTCAGAGAGTGTCAGAAAGTTTCACAGTGTGTCAGACAGTGTCAGAGATTTTCAGAGATTGTCACAGAGTTTCAGAGAGTTTCAGAGAGCTTCAGAGAGTGTCAGAGAGTGTCAGAGAGTGTCACAGAGTGTCAGAGAGTTTCTGAGAGTTTCTGAGTGTTTCAGAGAGTGTCAGAGAGTGTCACAGAGTGTCAGAGAGTGTCACAGAGTTTCAGAGAGTGTCAGAGAGTGTCGGAGAGTTTCAGATAGTGTCAGAGAGTTTCAGAGAGTTTCAGACAGTGTATGAGTGTGTCAGAGAATGTCAAAGAGTTTCAGAGAGTGTCAGAGAGTGTCAAAGAGGTTTAGAGATTGTCAGAGAGTTTCAGAGAGTTTCTGAGAGTGTCAGAGAGTGCCAGAGAGTTTCTGAGAGTTTCTGAGTGTGTCGGATAGTGTCAGAGAGTGTCAGAGAGTTTCAGGGAGTGTCACAAAGTGTCAGAGAGTGTCAGAGACTTTCAGAGAGTGTCAGAGAGGGTCAGAGAGTTTCTGAGAGTCTCACAGCGTGTCAGAGAGTTTCAGAGAGCTTCAGAGTGTGTCAGAGAGTGTCTGAGAGTTTCAGAGAGTTTCAGAGAGTGTCAAAGAGTTTCAGAGAGTGTCAGAGAGTGTTGGAGAGTTTCAGAGAGTGTCTGAGCATGTCAGAGATTGCCAGAGAGTTTCTCAGAGTTTCTGAGTGCGTCAGAGAGTGTCAGAGAGTGTCAGAGAGTTTCAGAGAGTGTCACAGACTATCAGAGAGTGTCAGAGAGATTGCAGAGTGTGTCAGAGAGTGTCAGAGAGCTTCAGAGAGTGTCAGACAGTGTCAGAGTGTGTCACAGACTGTCAGAGATTGTCAGAGAGATTGCAGAGTGTGTCAGAGAGTGTCAGAGAGCTTCAGAGAGTTTCAGAGAGTTTCAGAGAGCTTCAGAGAGTGTCGGAGTGTGTCAGAGAGTGTCAGAGAATGTCGGAGAGTTTCTGAGAGAATCTGTGAGTGTCAGAGAGAGTCAGAGAGTTTCACAGTGTGTCACAGAGTGTCAAGGAGTTTCAGAGTGTGTCAGAGAGTGTCAGAGAGTATCTGAGAGTGTCAGAGACTGTCAGTGAATGTCGGAGAGTTTCTGAGAGTGTCTGTGAGTGTCTGAGAGTATCAGAGAGTGTCAGAGAGTGTCAGAGAATGTCGGAGAGTTTCTGAGAGTATCTGTGAGTGTAAGAGAGTGTCAGAGGGTTCTGAGAGTGTCTGAGTGTGTCAGGGAGTGTCACAGAGTGTCAGAGACTGTCAGAGAGTTTCAGAGAGTTTCACAGAGTGTCAGAGAGTGTCTGAGAGTGTCAGAGAGTGTCAGAGAATTTCAGAGAGTGTCAGAGAGAGTCAGAAAGTGTCAGAGAGTGTCACAGAGTGTCAGAGAGTTTCTGAGAGTTTCTGAGTGTTTCAGAGAGTGTCAGAGAGTGTCACAGAGTGTCCGATAGTTTCAGAGAGTTTCAGTGAGTTTACGAGAGTTTCTGAGAGTGTCTGAGAGTTTCAGAGAGTTTCAGAGAGTGTCAGAGACTGTCAGAGATTGCCAGAGAGTTTCTGAGATTTTCTGAGACTTTCAGAGAGTGTCAAGAGTTTCAGATAGTGTCACAGACTGTCAGAGAGCGTCAGAGAGATTGCAGAGAGTGTCAGAGAGTTTGGGAGAGATTCAGAGTTTCAGTCAGTTTCAGAGAGTTTCAGAGAGCTTCAGAGAGTGTCAGAGAGTGACAGAGAGTTTCAGAGAATTGTCAGAGAGTTTCAGAGTCTGTCAGAGATTGTCTGAGAGTGTCAGAGAGTTTCAGAGTGTTTCAGAGAGAGTCAGAGAGTGTCTGACAGTGTCAGAGAGTTTCAGAGAGTGTCACAGAGTGTCAGAGAGTGTCACAGAGTGTCAGAGAGTTTCTGAGATTTTCTGAGTGTTTCAGAGATTGTCAGAGAGTGTCACAGAGTGTCAGAGAGCATCAGAGTGTGTCAGAGAGTGTCAGAGAGTGTCAGAGAGTTTCAGAGACTTTCAGTGAGTTTCCGAGAGTTTCTGAGATTGTCAGAGAGTGTCAGAAAGTTTCAGAGTGTGTCAGACAGTGTCAGAGAGTTTCAGAGAGTGTCACAGAGTTTCGGAGAGTTTCAGAGAGCTTCAGAGAGTTTCAGAGAGTGTCAGAGCGTTGCAGAGTGCGTCAGAGAGTGTCAGAGAGTTTCTGAGAGTTTCTGAGTGTTTCAGAGTGTGTCAGAGAGTGTCACAGAGTGTCAGAGAGTGTCAGAGAGTTTGGGAGAGGTTCAGAGTTTCAGACAGTTTCAGAGAGTTTCAGAGAGCTTCAGAGAGCTTCAGAGCGTGTCAGAGAGTGACAGAGAGTTTCAGAGAATTATCAGAGAGTTTCAGAGTGTGTCAGAGATTGTCTGAGTGTGTCACAGAGTTTCGGAGTGTTTCAGGGAGTGTCAGAGAGTGTCAGAGAGTGTCTGAGAGTGTCAGAGAGTGTCAGAGAGTTTCACAGCGTGTCAGAGAGCGTCAGAGAGTGTCAGAGAGTGTCAGAGAGTTCCAGAGAGTTTCAGTGAGTTTCCGCGAGTTTCTGAGATTGTCAGAGAGTTTCAGAGAGTGTCAGAAAGTTTCAGAGTGTCAGAGCGTTTCAGAGAGAGTCAGAGAGTGTCACACAGTGTCAGAGAGTTTCTGAGAGTGTCTGAGTGTTTCAGAGAGTGCCACAGAGTGTCACAGAGTGTCAGAGAGTGTCAGAGAGTTTCAGAGACTTTCAGTGAGTTTCCGAGAGTGTCAGAGAGTGTCAGAAAGTTTCAGAGAGTGTCAGATAGTGTCAGAGAGTTTCAGAGAGCTTCAGAGAGTGTTAGAGTGTGTCTGAGAGTTTCAGAGAGTTTGAGAGAGTGTCAAAGAGTTTCAGAGAGTGTCAGAGAGTTTTGGAGAGTTTCAGAGAGTTTCAGAGAGGGTCAGAGAGTTTCAGAGAGTGTCAGAGCGTTTCAGAGAGTGTCTGAGAATGTCAGAGAGTGTCAGAGAGATTGCAGAGAGTGCCACACAGTGTCAGAGAGTTTCAGAGAGTGTCAGAGAGTGTCTGAGAGTGTCAGAGACTGGAAGAGAATGTCGGAGAGTTTCTGAGAGTATGTGTGAGTGTAAGAGAGTGTCAGAGGTTTCTGAGAGTTTCTGAGTGTGTCAGGGAGTGTCACAGAGTGTCAGAGACTGTCAGAGAGTGTTAGGGATTTCCAGAGAGTTTCACAGAGTGCCAGAGAGTGTCAGAGAGTGTCAGAGAGTGTCAGAGAGTGTCAGAGAATGTCGGAGAGTTTCTGAGAGTATCTTTGAGTGTACGAGAGTGTCAGAGGGTGTCAGAGAGATTCTGAGTGTGTCAGGGAGTTTCACAGAGTGTCAGAGAGTTTCAGAGTGTGGCAGAGAGTGGCAGCGAGTGTCAGAGAGTGTCAGAGAATGTCGGAGAGTTTCTGAGAGTATCTTTGAGTGTACGAGAGTGTCAGAGAGTGTCAGAGAGTTTCAGAGAATTGTCAGAGAGTTTCAGAGTGTGTCAGAGATTATCAGAGAGTGTCGGAGAGTGTCTGAGAGTGTCAGAGAATATCAGAGAGTTTCAGAGAGTGGCAGAGAGTGTCACAGAGTGTCAGAGAGTTTCAGAGAGTGACAGAGAGTGTCAGAGAGTTTCACAGAGTGTCAGAGAGTTTCTGAGAGTTTCTTAGTGTTTCAGAGAGTGTCAGAGAGTGTCACAGAGTGTCAGGCAGTGTCAGAGAGTGTCAGAGAGTGTCAGAGAGTTTCAGTGAGTTTCCGAGAGTGTCAGAGAGTACCAGAAAGTTTCACAGAGTGTCAGATAGTGTCAAGAGTTTCAGAGAGTGTGACAGAGTGTCAGAGAGTTTCAGAGAGCTTCAGAGAGTGTCAGAGAGTGCCAGAGAGTTTCAGTGAGTGTCAGACAGTGTCTGAGTGTGTCAGAGAGTGTCAAAGAGCTTCAGAGAGTGTCAGACAGTGTCAGAGAGATTCAGAGAGTGTCAGAGAGTTTCAGAGAGTTTCTGAGAGTGTCAGAGAGTGCCAGAGAGTTTCTGAGAGTTTCTGAGTGTGTCGGAGAGTGTCAGAGAGTGTCAGAGAGTTTCAGGGTGTGTCACAAAGTGTCAGAGAGTGTCAGAGAGAGTCAGAGAGTTTCAGAGAGTGTCAGAGAGGGTCAGAGAGTTTCAGAGAGTTTCTGAGAGTGTCACAGCGTGTCAGAGAGTTTGAGAGAGCTTCAGAGAGTGTCAGAGAGTGTCAGAGCGTTTCAGAGTGTGTCAGAGAGTTTCAGAGAGTTTCTGAGAGTTTCTGAGTGTTTCAGAGAGTGTCAGAGAGTGTCACAGAGTGTCAGAGAGTGTCAGAGAGTTTGGGAGAGGTTCAGAGTTTCAGACAGTTTCAGAGAGTTTCAGAGAGCTTCAGAGCGTGTCAGAGAGTGACAGAGAGTTTCAGAGAATTATCAGAGAGTTTCAGAGTGTGTCAGAGATTGTCTGAGTGTGTCAGAGAGTTTCGGAGTGTTTCAGGGAGTGTCAGAGAGTGTCAGAGAGTGTCTGAGAGTGTCAGAGAGTGTCAGAGAGTTTCACAGCGTGTCAGAGAGCGTCAGAGAGTGTCAGAGAGTGTCAGAGAGTTTCAGAGAGTTTCAGAGAGTTTCAGTGAGTTTCCGCGAGTTTCTGAGATTGTCAGAGAGTTTCAGAGAGTGTCAGAGAGTGTCAGAAAGTTTCAGAGAGTGTCAGAGCGTTTCAGAGAGAGTCAGAGAGTGTCACACAGTGGCAGAGAGTTTCTGAGAGTGTCTGAGTGTTTCAGAGAGTGCCACAGAGTGTCACAGAGTGTCAGAGAGTGTCAGAGAGTTTCAGAGACTTTCAGTGAGTTTCCGAGAGTGTCAGAGAGTGTCAGAAAGTTTCAGAGAGTGTCAGATAGTGTCAGAGAGTTTCAGAGAGCTTCAGAGAGTGTTAGAGTGTGTCTGAGAGTTTCAGAAAGTTTCAGAGAGTGTCAAAGAGTTTCAGAGAGTGTCAGAGAGTTTCGGAGAGTTTCAGAGAGTTTCAGAGAGGGTCAGAGAGTTTCAGAGAGTGTCTGAGAGTGTCAGAGAGTGTCAGAGAGATTGCAGAGAGTGCCACACAGTGTCAGAGAGTTTCAGAGAGTGTCAGAGAGTGTCTGAGAGTGTCAGAGACTGGAAGAGAATGTCGGAGAGTTTCTGAGAGTATGTGTGAGTGTAAGAGAGTGTCAGAGGTTTCTGAGAGTTTCTGAGTGTGTCAGGGAGTGTCACAGAGTGTCAGAGACTGTCAGAGAGTGTTAGGGAGTTCCAGAGAGTTTCACAGAGTGCCAGAGAGTGTCAGAGAGTGTCAGAGAGTGTCAGAGAGTGTCAGAGAATGTCGAAGAGTTTCTGAGAGTATCTTTGAGTGTACGAGAGTGTCAGAGGGTGTCAGAGACATTCTGAGTGTGTCAGGGAGTGTCACATAGTGTCAGAGAGTTTCAGAGAGTGGCAGAGAGTGGCAGCAAGTGTCAGAGAGTGTCAGAGAATGTCGGAGAGTTTCTGAGAGTATCTTTGAGTGTACGAGAGTGTCAGAGAGTGTCAGAGAGTTTCAGAGAATTGTCAGAGAGTTTCAGAGTGTGTCAGAGATTATCAGAGAGTGTCGGAGAGTGTCTGAGAGTGTCAGAGAATATCAGAGAGTTTCAGAGAGTGGCAGAGAGTGTCACAGAGTGTCAGAGAGTTTCAGAGAGTGACAGAGAGTGTCAGAGAGTTTCACAGAGTGTCAGAGAGTTTCTGAGAGTTTCTTAGTGTTTCAGAGAGTGTCAGAGAGTGTCACAGAGTGTCAGGCAGTGTCAGAGAGTGTCAGAGAGTGTCAGAGAGTTTCAGTGAGTTTCCGAGAGTGTCAGAGAGTACCAGAAAGTTTCACAGAGTGTCAGATAGTGTCAAGAGTTTCAGAGAGTGTGACAGAGTGTCAGAGAGTTTCAGAGAGCTTCAGAGAGTGTCAGAGAGTGCCAGAGAGTTTCCGTGAGTGTCAGACAGTGTCTGAGTGTGTCAGAGAGTGTCAAAGAGCTTCGGAGAGTGTCAGACAGTGTCAGAGAGATTCAGAGAGTGTCAGAGAGTTTCAGAGAGTTTCTGAGAGTGTCAGAGAGTGCCAGAGAGTTTCTGAGAGTTTCTGAGTGTGTCGGAGAGTGTCAGAGAGTGTCAGAGAGTTTCAGGGTGTGTCACAAAGTGTCAGAGAGTGTCAGAGAGAGTCAGAGAGTTTCAGAGAGTGTCAGAGAGGGTCAGAGAGTTTCAGAGAGTTTCTGAGAGTGTCACAGCGTGTCAGAGAGTTTGAGAGAGCTTCAGAGAGTGTTCGAGAGTGTCTGAGAGTTTCAGAGAGTTTCAGCGAGTGTCAAAGAGTTTCAGAGAGTGTCAGAGAGTGTCGGAGAGTTTCAGAGAGTTTCAGACAGTGTCAGAGAGTTTCAGAGAGTGTCGGAGAGTTTCAGAGAGTGTCTGAGCGTGTCAGAGATTGCCATAGAATTTCTGAGTGTGTCAGAGAGTGTCAGAGAGCTTCAGAGAGTGTCACAGACTGTCAGAGAGTGTCAGAGAGATTGCAGAGAGTGTCAGAGAGTGTCAGAGAGTGTCGGAGAGTTTCAGAGAGTTTCAGACAGTTTCAGAGAGTTTCAGAGAGCTTCAGAGAGTGTCGGAGAGTTTCTGAGAGAATCTGTGAGTGTCAGAGAGAGTAAGAGAGTTTCACAGCGTGTCCCAGACTGTCAGAGAGTTTCTGAGAGTGTCAGAGAGTGTCAGAGAGTGTCTGAGACTGTCAGAGACTGTCAGAGAATGTCGGAGAGTTTCTGAAAGTTTCTGTGAGTGTCTGAGAGTATCAGAGAGTGTCAGAGAGTGTCAGCGAATGTCGGAGAGTTTCTGAGAGTATGTGTGAGTGTAAGAAAGTGTCAGAGGGTTCTGAGAGTTTCTGAGTGTGTCAGGGAGTATCACAGAGTGTCAGAGACTGTCAGAGCGGGTCAGAGAGTTTCAGAGAGTTTCACAGAGTGTCAGAGAGTGTCAGAGAGTGTCAGAGAATGTCGGAGAGTTTCTGAGAGTATCTGTGAGTGTAAGAGAGTGTCAGAGGGTTCTGAGAGTTTCAGAGAGTATCTGAGAGAGTCAGAGAGTGTCAGAGAGTGTCACAGAGTGTCAGAGAGTTTCTGAGAGTTTCTGAGTGTTTCAGAGAGTGCCAGAGAGTGCCAGAGAGTGTCACAGAGTGTCAGAGAGTGTCAGAGAGCGTCAGAGAGTGTCAGAGAGCGTCAGAGAGTGTCCAAGAGTTTCAGAGAGTTTCAGTGAGTTTCCGAGAGTTTCTGAGAGTGTCAGAGAGTTTCAGAGAGTGTCAGAGAGTGTCAGAGATTGCCAGAGAGTTTCTGAGATTTTCTGAGACTTTCAGAGAGTGTCATGAGTTTCAGAGTCTGTCACAGACTGTCAGAGAGCGTCAGAGAGATTGCAGAGAGTGTCAGAGAGTTTGGGAGAGCTTCAGAGTTTCAGATAGTTTCAGAGAGTTTCAGAGAGCTTCAGAGAGTATCAGAGAGTGACAGAGAGTTTCAGAGAGTTTCAGAGTGTTTCAGAGAGTGTCAGAGAGTGTCAGAGAGTGTCAGAGAGTTTAAGAGAGTGTCAGAGAGTGTCACAGAGTGTCACAGAGTGTTAGAGAGTTTCTGAGACTTTCTGAGTGTTTCCGAGAGTGTCAGAGAGTTTCAGAGAGCTTCAGAGAGTGTCAGAGAGTGTCTGAGCGTTTCAGAGAGTGTCAGAGAGTGTCAGAGAGTGTCACAGAGTGTCAGAGAGTTTCTGAGAGTTTCTGAGGGTTTCAGAGAGTGTCAGAGAGTGTCACAGAGTGTCACAGAGTGTCACAGAATGTCAGAGATTGTCAGAGAGTTTCAGAGACTTGCATTGAGTTTCCGAGAATGTCAGAGAGTGTCAGAAAGTTTCAGAGTGTGTCACAGAGTGTCAGAGAGTTTCAGAGAGCTTCAGACAGTGTCAGAGCGTGTCAGAGAGTGTCGGAGAGTTTCAGAGAGTGTCAGAGAGTGTCAGAGAGTTTCAGAGAGTGTCAGACTGTGTCTGAGTGTGTCAGAGAGTGTCTGAGCGTTTCAGAGAGTGTCAGAGAGTATCAGAGAGTGTCACAGAGTGTCAGAGAGTTTCAGAGAGCTTCAGACAGTGTCAGAGCGTGTCAGAGAGTGTCGGAGAGTTTCAGAGAGTGTCAGAGAGTGTCAGAGAGTTTCAGAGAGTGTCAGACTGTGTCTGAGTGTGTCAGAGAGTGTCAAAGTGTTACAGAGAGTGTCAGACAGTGTCAGAGAGTGTCAGAGAGTTTCAGAGAGTTTCAGTGAGTTTCCGAGAGTTTCTGAGAGTGTCAGAGAGTTTCAGAGAGTTTCAGAGAGTGTCAGAGACCGTCAGAGTTTGCCAGAGAGTTTCTGAGATTTTCGGAGACTTTCAGAGAGTGTCAAGAGTTTCAGAGAGTGTCACAGACTGTCAGAGAGCGTCAGAGAGATTGCAGAGAGTGTCAGAGAGTTTGGGAGAGATTCAGAGTTTCAGACAGTTTCAGATAGTTTCAGAGAGCTACAGAGCGTGTCAGAGAGTGAGAGAGAGTTTCAGTGAGTTTCCGAGAGTTTCTGAGAGTTTCAGAGAATTTCAGAGAGTTTCAGAGATTGTCAGAGAGTGTCAGAAAGTTTCAGAGAGTGTCAGATAGTGTCAGAGAGCTTCAGAGAGTGTCACAGACTGTCAGAGAGTTTCAGAGAGCTTCAGAGAGTGTCAGAGAGCTTCAGAGAGTTTCAGAGAGTGTCTGAGATTGTCTGAGTGTGTCAGAGAGTGTCAGAGAGTTTCAGAGAGTTTCAGAGAATGTCAGAGAGTGTCAGAGAATGTCTGAGATTGTCAGAGAGTGTCAGAGAATGTCGGAGAGTGTGGGAGAGCTTCAGAGTTTCAGAGAGTGTCACAGACTGTCCAAGAGTGTCAGAGAGTTTCAGAGAGTGTCAGATCGTGTCAGAGAGTGTCAGAGAGATTGCAGAGAGTGTCACAGACTGTCCGAGAGTGTCAGAGAGTTTCAGAGAGTGTCAGAGAGTGTGGGAGAGCTTCAGAGTTTCAGAGAGTGTCACAGACTGTCCAAGAGTGTCAGAGAGTTTCAGAGAGTGTCAGATCGTGTCAGAGAGTGTCAGAGAGATTGCAGAGAGTGTCACAGACTGTCCGAGAGTGTCAGAGAGTTTCAGAGAGTGTCAGAGAGTGTGGGAGAGCTTCAGAGTTTCAGAGAGTGTCACAGACTGTCCAAGAGTGTCAGAGAGTTTCAGAGAGTGTCAGATCGTGTCAGAGATAGATAGAGAGTGTCTGAGAGTGTCAGAGAGTGTCAGAGAGTTTCAGAGAGTTTCAGAGAATGTCAGAGAGTGTCAGAGAATGTCTGAGATTGTCAGAGAGTGTCAGAGAATGTCGGAGAGTGTGGGAGAGCTTCAGAGTTTCAGAGAGTGTCACAGACTGTCCAAGAGTGTCAGAGAGTTTCAGAGAGTGTCAGATCGTGTCAGAGAGTGATAGAGATTGTCAGAGATTGATAGAGAGTGTCAGAGAGTGATAGAGAGTGTCTGAGAGTGTCAGAGAGTGTCTGAGAATGTCAGAGATTGTCAGCGAGTGACTGAGAGTGATAGAGATTGTCAGAGAGTGTCAGAGAGTGATTGAGAGTGTCAGAGAATGTCAGAGAGATTCACAGAGTGTCAGAGAGTGTCAGAGAGTGATAGAGAGTGATGGAAAGTGTCAGAGATTGTCAGAGAGTGTCAGAGATCGATAGAGAATGTCAGAGAAAGTCAGAGAGTGACAGAGAGTGTCAGTGAGCGTCAGAGAGTGATTGAGAGTGTCAGAGAGTGTCAGAGAGTGACAGAGAGTGATTGAGAGTGATTGAGAATGTCTGAGAGTGTCTGAGAGTGTCAGAGAGTGTCAGAGAGTGATTGAGAGTGTCTGATAGTGACAGAGAGTGTCAGAGAGTGATAGAGAGTGTCTGAGAGTGTCTGAAAGTGTCAGGGAGTGTCAGAGAGTGTCAGTGAGTGTCAGTGAGTGATAGAGAGTGTCAAAGGGTGTCAGAGAGTGTTTGAGAGTGTCAGAGAGATTCAGAGAGCGTCAGAGATTGTCTGAGAGTGCCAGAGTTTTTCAGAGAGTGAGAGAGATTGTCTGAGAGTGTCTGAGAGTGTCGGAGGGTGATAGAGAGTGTGAGAGAATGTCAGATAGTGATACAGTGAGTCTGAGAGTGTCAGAGAGTGATAGAGAGTATCAGAGAGTGTCAGCGAGTTTCTGAGAGCGCTAGAGATTGTCAGAGAATGTCAGAGTGTGATAGAGAGTGTCTGAGAGCGTCTGAGAGTGTCAGAGAGTGATAGAGAGTGTCAGAGAGTGTCAGAGAGTGATAGAGAGTGTCTGAGATCGTCTGAGAGTTTCAAAGAGTGTCAGAGAGTTTTAGTGAGTGTCAGAGAGAGTTAGAGAGTGTCTGACAGTGTCAGAGAGAGATACAGAGTGGCTGAGAGTGATAAAGTGTGTCAGAGAGTGATAGAAAGTGTCAGAGAATGTCCGAGAGTGTCAGAGAGTGTCAGAGAGAGATAGAGAGTGATAGAGAGTGTCAGAGAGTGTTTGAGAGTGTCTGCGAGTGTCAGAGAGTGATAGAAAGTGAAAAAGAGCGTCTGAGAGTGATTGAGAGTGTTTAAGAGTGTCAGAGAGTGTCAGAGAGTGATAGAGAGTGTCTGAGAATGTCAGGGAGTGTCAGAGAGTGTCAGAGAGTGTCAGAAATTAATTGAGAGTGTCTGAGAGTGATAGAGAGTGTCAGAGAGTGTCAGAGAGTGATAGAGAGTGTCTGAGAGTGTCTGAGAGTGTCAGTGAGTGTCAGTGAGTGATAGAGAGTGTCAAAGGGTGTCAGAGAGTGTCTGAAAGAGTCAGAGAGTGTCAGAGAGTGGCTGAGAGTGCCAGAGAGTTTCAGCACGTGTCAGAGATTGTCTGAGAGTGTCTGAGAGTGTCGGAGGGTGATAGAGAGTGTGAGAGAATGTCAGAGAGTGATTGAGAGTGTCTGAGAGTGTCAGACAGTGACAGAGAGTGTCTGAGAGTATCTGAGAGTGTCAGCGAGTTTCTGAGAGCGATAGAGATTGTCAGAGAATGTCAGAGAGTGGAGGCGAGTGATGGAGAGTGTCTGAGAGTGTCAGAGATTGATAGAGAGTGTCAGAGACTGATAGAGAGTGTCTGAGAGTGTCAGAGATTATCTGAGAGTGTCAGAGAGTGTCAGCGAGTGTCAGAGAGAGATAGAGAGTGTCTGAGAGTGTCAGAGAGTGATACAGAGTGTCAGAGAGGGATAGAGATTGTCAGAGATTGATAGAGAGTGTCAGAGAGTGTCAGAGAGTGATAGAGAGTGTCTGAGAGTGTCAGAGAGTGTCTGAGAGTGTCAGAGATTGTCAGCGAGTGACTGAGAGTGATAGAGATTGTCAGAGAGTGTCAGAGAGTGATTGAGAGTGTCAGAGAATGTCAGAGAGATTCACAGAGTGTCAAAGAGAGGTAGAGAGTGATGGAAAGTGTCAGAGATTGTCAGAGAGTGTCAGAGAGTGTCAGAGTTTGATAGAGAGTGTCAGAGAAAGTCAGAGAGTGACAGAGAGTGTCAGTGAGTGTCAGAGAGTGATAGAGAGTGTCAGAGAGTGATAGAGAGTGATAGAGAGTGTCTGAGAGTGACAGAGAGTGTCTGAGAGTGTCAGTGAGTTTCAGAGAGTGATAGAGAGTGTCAGAGAGTGTCAGAGAGTGATATAGAGTTTCAGAGAGTGATAGAGAGTGTCTGACAATGTCAGAGAGTGATTGAGAGTGTCAGAGAGTGATAGAGAGTGTCAGAGAGTGATAGAGAGTGTCTGAGAGTTTCAGAGAGTGAGAGAGAGATTCTGAGAGTGTCAGAGAGTGTCAGAGAATGATAAAGAGTGATAGAGAGTGTCTGAGAGTGTCAGAGTGTGTCAGAGTGTGTCAGAGAGCGAAAGAGAGTGTCAGGGAGTGATAGAGAGTTTCAGAGTGTGACAGAGAGTGTCTGAGAGTGTCTGAGTGTGTCTGAGAGTGACAGAGAGTGTCAGAGTGTGATAGAGAGTGTCTGAGAGCGTCTGAGAGTGTCAGAGAGTGATAGAGAGTGTCAGAGAGTGTCAGCGAGTGAAAGAGAGTGTCTGAGATCGACTGAGAGTTTCAAAGAGTATCAGAGAGTTTTATAGAGTGTCAGAGAGAGTTAGAGAGTGTCTGACAGTGTCAGAGAGAGATACAGAGTGGCTGAGAGTGATAAAGTGTGTCAGAGAGTGATAGAAAGTGTCAGAGAGTGTCAGAGAGAGATAGAGAGTGTCAGAGAGTGTTTGAGAGTGTCTGCGAGTGTCAGAGAGTGACAGAAAGTGAAAAAG
Organism: Heterodontus francisci; assembly: GCF_036365525.1. Classification (NCBI taxonomy): domain Eukaryota; kingdom Metazoa; phylum Chordata; class Chondrichthyes; order Heterodontiformes; family Heterodontidae; genus Heterodontus; species Heterodontus francisci. The sequence continues at coordinate 25,013,779 of NC_090421.1, forward strand.
AGCGTCTGAGAGTGATTGAGAGTGTTTAAGAGTGTCAGAGAGTGTCAGAGAGTGATAGAGTGTGTCTGAGAATGTCAGGGAGTGTCAGAGAGTGATAGGGAGTGTCTGAGAGTGTCAGAGAGTTTCAGAGAGTGTCAGAGAGTGTTAGAGATTGTCAGAGAATGTGAGAGAGTGGTAGAGAGAGGTGGAGTGTGTCAGAGAGTGATAGAGAGTGTCTGAGAATGTCAGGGTGTGTCAGAGAGTGATTAAGAGTGTCAGAGAGTGCCAGAGAGTGACAGAGAGTGATTGAGAGTGTTTGAGAATGTCTGAGAGTGTCTGAGAGTGTCAGAGAGTGATTGAGAGTGTCTGAGAGTGATAGAGTGTGTCAGAGAGTGATAGAGAGTGTCTGAGAGTGTCAGAGCTTGACAGAGAGCGATGGAGAGAGTCAAAAGTGTCAGCGAGTGATGGGGAGTGTCTGAGAGTGTCAGAGAGTGTCAGAGAGTGATTGAGAGTGTCAGAGAGTGTCAGAGAGTGACAGAGAGTGATTGAGAGTGTTTGAGAATGTCTGAGAGTGTCTGAGAGTGTCAGAGAGTGATTGAGAGTGTCTGAGAGTGATAGAGTGTGTCAGAGAGTGATAGAGAGTGTCTGAGAGTGTCTGAAAGTGTCAGGGAGTGTCAGACAGTGTCAGTGAGTGTCAGTGAGTGATAGAGAGTGTCAAAGGGTGTCAGAGAGTGTCAGAGAGTGATACAGAGTGTCAGAGAGGGATAGAGATTGTCAGAGATTGATAGAGAGTGTCAGAGAGTGTCAGAGAGTGATAGAGAGTGTCTGAGAGTGTCAGAGAGTGTCTGAGAGTGTCAGAGATTGTCAGCGAGTGACTGAGAGTGATAGAGATTGTCAGAGAGTGTCAGAGAGTGATTGAGAGTGTCAGAGAATGTCAGAGAGATTCACAGAGTGTCAAAGAGAGGTAGAGAGTGATGGAAAGTGTCAGAGATTGTCAGAGAGTGTCAGAGAGTGTCAGAGTTTGATAGAGAGTGTCAGAGAAAGTCAGAGAGTGACAGAGAGTGTCAGTGAGTGTCAGAGAGTGATAGAGAGTGTCAGAGAGTGATAGAGAGTGATAGAGAGTGTCTGAGAGTGACAGAGAGTGTCTGAGAGTGTCAGTGAGTTTCAGAGAGTGATAGAGAGTGTCAGAGAGTGTCAGAGAGTGATATAGAGTTTCAGAGAGTGATAGAGAGTGTCTGACAATGTCAGAGAGTGATTGAGAGTGTCAGAGAGTGATAGAGAGTGTCAGAGAGTGATAGAGAGTGTCTGAGAGTTTCAGAGAGTGAGAGAGAGATTCTGAGAGTGTCAGAGAGTGTCAGAGAATGATAAAGAGTGATAGAGAGTGTCTGAGAGTGTCAGAGTGTGTCAGAGTGTGTCAGAGAGCGAAAGAGAGTGTCAGGGAGTGATAGAGAGTTTCAGAGTGTGACAGAGAGTGTCTGAGAGTGTCTGAGTGTGTCTGAGAGTGACAGAGAGTGTCAGAGTGTGATAGAGAGTGTCTGAGAGCGTCTGAGAGTGTCAGAGAGTGATAGAGAGTGTCAGAGAGTGTCAGCGAGTGAAAGAGAGTGTCTGAGATCGACTGAGAGTTTCAAAGAGTATCAGAGAGTTTTATAGAGTGTCAGAGAGAGTTAGAGAGTGTCTGACAGTGTCAGAGAGAGATACAGAGTGGCTGAGAGTGATAAAGTGTGTCAGAGAGTGATAGAAAGTGTCAGAGAGTGTCAGAGAGAGATAGAGAGTGTCAGAGAGTGTTTGAGAGTGTCTGCGAGTGTCAGAGAGTGACAGAAAGTGAAAAAGAGCGTCTGAGAGTGATTGAGAGTGTTTAAGAGTGTCAGAGAGTGTCAGAGAGTGATAGAGTGTGTCTGAGAATGTCAGGGAGTGTCAGAGAGTGATAGGGAGTGTCTGAGAGTGTCAGAGAGTTTCAGAGAGTGTCAGAGAGTGTTAGAGATTGTCAGAGAATGTGAGAGAGTGGTAGAGAGAGGTGGAGTGTGTCAGAGAGTGATAGAGAGTGTCTGAGAATGTCAGGGTGTGTCAGAGAGTGATTAAGAGTGTCAGAGAGTGCCAGAGAGTGACAGAGAGTGATTGAGAGTGTTTGAGAATGTCTGAGAGTGTCTGAGAGTGTCAGAGAGTGATTGAGAGTGTCTGAGAGTGATAGAGTGTGTCAGAGATTGATAGAGAGTGTCTGAGAGTGTCAGAGCTTGACAGAGAGCGATGGAGAGAGTCAAAAGTGTCAGCGAGTGATGGGGAGTGTCTGAGAGTGTCAGAGAGTGTCAGAGAGTGATTGAGAGTGTCAGAGAGTGTCAGAGAGTGACAGAGAGTGATTGAGAGTGTTTGAGAATGTCTGAGAGTGTCTGAGAGTGTCAGAGAGTGATTGAGAGTGTCTGAGAGTGATAGAGTGTGTCAGAGAGTGATAGAGAGTGTCTGAGAGTGTCTGAAAGTGTCAGGGAGTGTCAGACAGTGTCAGTGAGTGTCAGTGAGTGATAGAGAGTGTCAAAGGGTGTCAGAGAGTGTTTGAGAGTGTCAGAGAGTGGCTGAGAGTGCCAGAGAGATTCAGAGAGCGTCAGAGATTGTCTGAGAGTGCCAGAGTTTTTCAGAGAGTGAGAGAGATTGTCTGAGAGTGTCTGAGAGTGACGGAGGGTGATAGAGAGTGTGAGAGAATGTCAGAGAGTGATAGAGTGTGTCTGAGAGAGTCAGAGAGTGATAGAGAGTGTCTGAGAGTATCTGAGAGTGTCAGCGAGTTTCTGAGAGCGATAGAGATTGTCAGAGAATGTCAGAGAGTGGTAGAGAGTGATAGAGAGTGTCTGAGAGTGTCAGAGATTGATAGAGATTGTCAAAGACTGATAGAGAGTGTCTGAGAGTGTCAGAGAGTATCTGAGAGTGTCAGAGAGAGAGAGAGAGTGTCTGAGAGTGTCAGAAAGTGATACAGAGTGTCAGAGAGTGATAGAGAGTGTCAGAGAGTGATAGAGAGTGTCTGAGAATGTCAGAGATTGTCACAGAGTGTCAGAGAGTGTCAGAGAATGATAGAGAGTGACAGAGAGTGTCAGAGAGTTTCACAGAGTGATCGAGAGTGTCAGAGATGTCAGAGAGTGATAGAGAGTGTCTGAGATCGTCTGAGAGTGTCAGAGAGTGTCAGAGAGTTATTGAATGTGTCAGAGAGTGATTGAGAGTGATTGAGAATGTCTGAGAGTGTCTGAGAGTGTCAGAGAGTGTCAAGAGAGTGAGAGAGATTGTCAGAGAATGTCAGAGAGTGGTAGAGAGAGATAGAGTGTGTCAGAGAGTGACCGAGAGTGATACAGAGTGTCAGAGAGTGTCAGAGAGCGTCAGAGCTTGTCAGAGATTGATAGGGAGTGTCTGAGAATGTTTGAGAGTGTCAGAGAGTGATTGAGAGTGTCGGAGGGTGATCGAGAGTGATTGAGAATGTCTGAGAGTGTCTGAGAGTCTCAGAGAGTGTCAGAGATTGATTGAGAGTGTCTGAGAGTGATAGAGAGTGTCAGAGAGTGTCAGAGAGTGTCTGAGATTGTCTGAGAGTGTCAGTGAGTGTCAGTGAATGATAGAGAGTGTCAAAGGGTGTCAGAGAGTGTCTGAAAGTGTCAGAGAGTGTCAGAGAGTGGCTGAGAGTGCCAGAGAGTTTCAGAACGTGTCAGAGATTGTCTGAGAGTGTCTGAGAGTGTCGGAGGGTGATAGAGAGTGTGAGAGAATGTCAGAGATTGATAGAGAGTGTCTGAGAGTGTCAGAGAGTGATAGAGAGTGTCTGAGAGTATCTGAGAGTGTCAGCAAGTTTCTGAGAGCGATAGAGATTGTCAGAGAATGTCAGAGAGTGGTAGCGAGTGATAGAGAGTGTCTGAGAGTGTCAGAGATTGATAGAGTGTGTCAGAGACTGATAGAGAGTGTCTGAGAGTGTCAGAGATTATCTGAGAGTGTCAGAGAGTGTCAGCGAGTGTCAGAGAGAGATAGAGAGTGTCTGAGAGTGTCAGAGAGTGATACAGAGTGTCAGAGAGTGATAGAGATTATCAGAGATTGATAGAGAGTGTCAGAGAGTGTCAGAGAGTGATAGAGAGTGTCTGAGAGTGTCAGTGAGTGTCTGAGAGTGTCAGAGATTGTCAGCGAGTGACTGAGAGTGATAGAGATTGTCAGAGAGTGTCAGAGAGTGATTGAGAGTGTCAGAGAATGTCAGAGAGATTCACAGAGTGTCAGAGAGTGTCAGAGAGTGATAGAGAGTGATAGAGAGTGTCAGAGATTGTCAGAGAGTGTCAGAGAGTGTCAGAGTTTGATAGAGAGTGTCTGAGAGTGTCAGAGAGTGTCAGAGAGTGTCAGAGAGTTTTAGAGAGTGTCAGAGAGAGTTAGAGAGTGTCTGACAGTGTCAGAGAGAGATACAGAGTGGCTGAGAGTGATAAAGTGTGTCAGAGAGTGATAGAAAGTGTCAGAGAATGTCCGAGAGTGTCAGAGAGTGTCAGAGAGAGATAGAGAGTGATAGAGAGTGTCAGAGAGTGTTTGAGAGTGTCTGCGAGTGTCAGAGAGTGATAGAAAGTGAAAAAGAGCGTCTGAGAGTGATTGAGAGTGTTTAAGAGTGTCAGAGAGTGTCAGAGAGTGATAGAGAGTGTCTGAGAATGTCAGGGAGTGTCAGAGAGTGTCAGAGAGTGTCAGAGATTAATTGAGAGTGTCTGAGAGTGATAGAGAGTGTCAGAGAGTGTCAGAGAGTGATAGAGAGTGTCTGAGAGTGTCTGAGAGTGTCAGTGAGTGTCAGTGAGTGATAGAGAGTGTCAAAGGGTGTCAGAGAGTGTCTGAAAGAGTCAGAGAGTGTCAGAGAGTGGCTGAGAGTGCCAGAGAGTTTCAGCACGTGTCAGAGATTGTCTGAGAGTGTCTGAGAGTGTCGGAGGGTGATAGAGAGTGTGAGAGAATGTCAGAGAGTGATTGAGAGTGTCTGAGAGTGTCAGACAGTGACAGAGAGTGTCTGAGAGTATCTGAGAGTGTCAGCGAGTTTCTGAGAGCGATAGAGATTGTCAGAGAATGTCAGAGAGTGGAGGCGAGTGATGGAGAGTGTCTGAGAGTGTCAGAGATTGATAGAGAGTGTCAGAGACTGATAGAGAGTGTCTGAGAGTGTCAGAGATTATCTGAGAGTGTCAGAGAGTGTCAGCGAGTGTCAGAGAGAGATAGAGAGTGTCTGAGAGTGTCAGAGAGTGATACAGAGTGTCAGAGAGGGATAGAGATTGTCAGAGATTGATAGAGAGTGTCAGAGAGTGTCAGAGAGTGATAGAGAGTGTCTGAGAGTGTCAGAGAGTGTCTGAGAGTGTCAGAGATTGTCAGCGAGTGACTGAGAGTGATAGAGATTGTCAGAGAGTGTCAGAGAGTGATTGAGAGTGTCAGAGAATGTCAGAGAGATTCACAGAGTGTCAAAGAGAGGTAGAGAGTGATGGAAAGTGTCAGAGATTGTCAGAGAGTGTCAGAGAGTGTCAGAGTTTGATGGAGAGTGTCAGAGAAAGTCAGAGAGTGACAGAGAGTGTCAGTGAGTGTCAGAGAGTGATAGAGAGTGTCAGAGAGTGATAGAGAGTGATAGAGAGTGTCTGAGAGTGACAGAGAGTGTCTGAGAGTGTCAGTGAGTGTCAGAGAGTGATAGAGAGTGTCAGAGAGTGTCAGAGAGTGATATAGAGTTTCAGAGAGTGATAGAGAGTGTCAGAGAGTGATAGAGAGTGTCAGAGAGTGATAGAGAGTGTCTGAGAGTTTCAGAGAGTGAGAGAGAGATTCTGAGAGTGTCAGAGAGTGTCAGAGAATGATAAAGAGTGATAGAGAGTGTCTGAGAGTGTCAGAGTGTGTCAGAGTGTGTCAGAGAGCGAAAGAGAGTGTCAGGGAGTGATAGAGAGTTTCAGAGTGTGACAGAGAGTGTCTGAGAGTGTCTGAGTGTGTCTGAGAGTGACAGAGAGTGTCAGAGTGTGATAGAGAGTGTCTGAGAGCGTCTGAGAGTGTCAGAGAGTGTCAGAGAGTGATAGAGAGTGTCAGAGAGTGTCAGCGAGTGAAAGAGAGTGTCTGAGATCGTCTGAGAGTTTCAAAGAGTATCAGAGAGTTTTATAGAGTGTCAGAGAGAGTTAGAGAGTGTCTGACAGTGTCAGAGAGAGATACAGAGTGGCTGAGAGTGATAAAGTGTGTCAGAGAGTGATAGAAAGTGTCAGAGAGTGTCAGAGAGAGATAGAGAGTGTCAGAGAGTGTTTGAGAGTGTCTGCGAGTGTCAGAGAGTGATAGAAAGTGAAAAAGAGCGTCTGAGAGTGATTGAGAGTGTTTAAGAGTGTCAGAGAGTGTCAGAGAGTGATAGAGTGTGTCTGAGAATGTCAGGGAGTGTCAGAGAGTGATAGGGAGTGTCTGAGAGTGTCAGAGAGTTTCAGAGAGTGTCAGAGAGTGTTAGAGATTGTCAGAGAATGTGAGAGAGTGGTAGAGAGAGGTGGAGTGTGTCAGAGAGTGAGAGAGAGTGTCTGAGAATGTCAGGGTGTGTCAGAGAGTGATAGGGAGTGTCTGAGAGTGTCAGAGAGTTTCAGAGAGTGTCAGAGAGCGTCAGAGCTTGACAGAGAGCGATGGAGAGAGTCAAAAGTGTCAGCGAGTGATGGGGAGTGTCTGAGAGTGTCAGAGAGTGTCAGAGAGTGATTGAGAGTGTCAGAGAGTGTCAGAGAGTGACAGAGAGTGATTGAGAGTGTTTGAGAATGTCTGAGAGTGTCTGAGAGTGTCAGAGAGTGATTGAGAGTGTCTGAGAGTGATAGAGTGTGTCAGAGAGTGATAGAGAGTGTCTGAGAGTGTCTGAAAGTGTCAGGGAGTGTCAGACAGTGTCAGTGAGTGTCAGTGAGTGATAGAGAGTGTCAAAGGGTGTCAGAGAGTGTTTGAGAGTGTCAGAGAGTGTCAGAGAGTGGCTGAGAGTGCCAGAGAGATTCAGAGAGCGTCAGAGATTGTCTGAGAGTGCCAGAGTTTTTCAGAGAGTGAGAGAGATTGTCTGAGAGTGTCTGAGTGTCGGAGGGTGATAGAGAGTGTGAGAGAATGTCAGAGAGTGATAGAGTGTGTCTGAGAGAGTCAGAGAGTGATAGAGAGTGTCTGAGAGTATCTGAGAGTGTCAGCGAGTTTCTGAGAGCGATAGAGATTGTCAGAGAATGTCAGAGAGTGGTAGAGAGTGATAGAGAGTGTCTGAGAGTGTCAGAGATTGATAGAGATTGTCAAAGACTGATAGATAGTCTCTGAGAGTGTCAGAGAGTATCTGAGAGTGTCAGAGAGTGTCAGAGAGAGAGAGAGAGTGTCTGAGAGTGTCAGAAAGTGATACAGAGTGTCAGAGAGTGATAGAGAGTGTCAGAGAGTGTCAGAGAGTGATAGAGAGTGTCTGAGAATGTCAGAGATTGTCACAGAGTGTCAGAGAGTGTCAGAGAATGATAGAGAGTGACAGAGAGTGTCAGAGAGTTTCACAGAGTGATCGAGAGTGTCAGAGATGTCAGAGAGTGATAGAGAGTGTCTGAGATCGTCTGAGAGTGTCAGAGAGTGTCAGAGAGTTATTGAATGTGTCAGAGAGTGATTGAGAGTGATTGAGAATGTCTGAGAGTGTCTGAGAGTGTCAGAGAGTGTCAAGAGAGTGAGAGAGATTGTCAGAGAATGTCAGAGAGTGGTAGAGAGAGATAGAGTGTGTCAGAGAGTGACCGAGAGTGATACAGAGTGTCAGAGAGTGTCAGAGAGCGTCAGAGCTTGTCAGAGATTGATAGGGAGTGTCTGAGAATGTTTGAGAGTGTCAGAGAGTGATTGACAGTGTCGGAGGGTGATCGAGAGTGATTGAGAATGTCTGAGAGTGTCTGAGAGTCTCAGAGAGTGTCAGAGATTGATTGAGAGTGTCTGAGAGTGATAGAGAGTGTCAGAGAGTGTCAGAGAGTGATAGAGAGTGTCTGAGATTGTCTGAGAGTGTCAGTGAGTGTCAGTGAATGATAGAGAGTGTCAAAGGGTGTCAGAGAGTGTCTGAAAGTGTCAGAGAGTGTCAGAGAGTGGCTGAGAGTGCCAGAGAGTTTCAGAACGTGTCAGAGATTGTCTGAGAGTGTCTGAGAGTGTCGGAGGGTGATAGAGAGTGTGAGAGAATGTCAGAGATTGATAGAGAGTGTCTGAGAGTCTCAGAGAGTGATAGAGAGTGTCTGAGAGTATCTGAGAGTGTCAGCAAGTTTCTGAGAGCGATAGAGATTGTCAGAGAATGTCAGAGAGTGGTAGCGAGTGATAGAGAGTGTCTGAGAGTGTCAGAGATTGATAGAGTGTGTCAGAGACTGATAGAGAGTGTCTGAGAGTGTCAGAGATTATCTGAGAGTGTCAGAGAGTGTCAGCGAGTGTCAGAGAGAGATAGAGAGTGTCTGAGAGTGTCAGAGAGTGATACAGAGTGTCAGAGAGTGATAGAGATTGCCAGAGATTGATAGAGAGTGTCAGAGAGTGTCAGAGAGTGATAGAGAGTGTCTGAGAGTGTCAGTGAGTGTCTGAGAGTGTCAGAGATTGTCAGCGAGTGACTGAGAGTGATAGAGATTGTCAGAGAGTGTCAGAGAGTGATTGAGAGTGTCAGAGAGAGTTAGAGAGTGTCTGAGAGTGTCAGAGAGAGATACAGAGTGGCTGAGTGTGATAAAGTGTGTCAGAGAGTGTCAGAGAGTGACAGAAAGTTTCAGAGAATGTCAGAGAGTGTCAGAGAGTGTCAGAGAAAGATAGAGAGTGATCGAGAGTGTCAGAGAGTGACTGAGAATGTCAGAGAGTGGCAGAGAGTGATTGAGAATGTCTGAGAGTGTCAGAGAGTGATAGAGAGTGTCTGAGAGTGTCAGAGAGTGATTGAGAGAGTCAGAGAGTGTCAGAGAGTGATAGAGAGTGTCTGAGAATGTCAGGGAGTGTCAGAGAGTGATGGGGAGTGTCTGAGAGTGTCAGAGAGTGTCAGAGAGTGTTAGAGATTGTCAGAGAATGTCAGAGAGTGGTATAGAGAGATAAAGTGTGTCAGAGAGTGACTGAGAGTGATAGAGAGTGTCAGAGAGTGTCAGAGCGCGTCAGAGCTTGTCAGAGAGTGATAGAGAGAGTCAAGAGTGTCAGAGAGTGATAGGGAGTGTCAGAGAGTGATTGAGAGTGATTGAGAATGTCTCAGAGTGTCTGAGAGTGTCAGAGTGTGATTGAGAGTGTCAGAGAGTGTCAGAGAGTGATTGAGAGTGATTGAGAGTGTCTCAGAGTGATTGAGAGTGTCAGAGAGTGATTGAGAGTGTCTGAGAGTGATAGAGAGTGTCAGAGAGTGATAGAGAGTGTCTGAGAGTGTCAGAGAGTGTCAGCGCGAGATAGAGTGTGTCTGAGAGTGTCAGAGAGTGATACAGAGTGTCTGAGAGTGATAACGTGTGTCAGAGAGAGATAGAGAATGTCAGAGAGTGTCAGAGAGTGTCAGAGAGTGATAGAGAGTGTCTGAGAGTGATAAAGTGTGTCAGAGAGTGATAGAGAATGTCAGAGAGTGTCAGAGAGTGATAGAGAGTGATAGAGATTGTCAGAGTGTGACTGAGAGTGTCAGAGAGTGTCAGAGAGCGATTTAGAATGTCTGAGAGTGTCTGAGAGTGTCAGAGAGTGATAGAAAGTGAGATAGAGCGTCTGAGAGTGATTGAGAGTGTTTAAGAGTGTCAGAGAGTGTCAGAGAGTGATAGAGCTTGTCAGAGTGTGATCGTGACAGTCAGACAGTGTCAGAGAGTGATAAGGAATGTCTGAGAGTGTCAGAGAGTGATTGAGAGTGTCTGAGAGTGTCAGAGAGAGATCGAGAGCGTCTGAGAACGTCAGAGAGTGTCAGAGAGTGATTGAGTGTGTCAGAGAGTGATTGAGAGTGATTGAGAATGTCTGAGAGTGTCCGAGAGTGTCAGAGAGTGTCAGCGAGTGTCAGAGAGTGATAGAGATTGTCAGAGAATGTCAGAGAGTTGTAGAGAGAGATAGAGTGTGTCAGAGAGTGACCGAGAGTGATAGAGAGTTTCAGAGAGTGTCAGAGACCGTCAGAGCTTGTCAGAGAGTGATAGAGAGAGTCAAGAGTGTCAGAGAGTGATAGGGAGTGTCTGAGAGAGTCAGAGAGTGCTTGAGAGTGTCAGAGAGCGTCAGAGAGTGATTGAGAGTGTCTGAGAGTGTCAGAGAGTGACTGAGAGTTTCAGAGAGTGTCAGAGAATGTCAGAGAGTGATAGCGAGTGTCTGAGAGTGATAGAGAGTGTCTGAGAGTGTCTGAAAGTGTCAGGGAGTGTCTGAGAGTGTCAGAGAGTGTCAGAGAGTGATCGAGAGTGTCAGAGAGTGTCAGAGAGTGTCAGAGAGTGATAGAGAGTGTCTGAGAGCGTCTGAGAGTGTCAGAGAGTAATAGAGTGTGTCTGAGAGTGTCAGAGAATGTCAGCGAGAGATTGAGAGTGTCTGAGAGTGTCAGAGAGTGATACAGAGTGTCTGAGAGTGATAAAGTGTGTCAGAGAGAGATAGAGAATGTCAGAGAGTGTCAGAGAGTCTCTGAGAGTGTCAGAGAGTGATAGAGAGTGTCTGAGAGTGATAAAGTGTGTCAGAGAGAGATAGAGAATGTCAGAGAGTGTCAGAGAGTGATAGAGAGTGTCTGAGAATGTCAGAGAGTGTCAGAGAGTGACTGAGAGTGTCTGAGAGTGTCTGAGAGTGTCAGAGAGTGATAGAAAGTGATATAGCGCGTCTGAAAGTGATTGAGAGTGTTTAAGAGTGTCAGAGAGTGTCAGCGAGTGTGAGAGAGTGTCTGAGATCGTCTGAGAGATTCAAAGAGTGTCAGAGAGTTTTAGAGAGTGTCAGAGAGTGTTAGAGAGTGTCTGACAGTGTCAGAGAGAGATACAGAGTGGCTGAGAATGATAAAGTGTGTCAGAGAGTGATAGAAAGTGTCAGAGAATGTCAGAGAGTGTCAGAGAGTGTCAGAGAGAGATAGAGAGTGATAGAGAGTGTCAGAGAGTGTTTGAGAGTGTCTGCGAGTGTCAGAGAGTGATAGAAAGTGAAAAAGAGCGTCTGAGAGTGATTGAGAGTGTTTAAGAGTGTCAGAGAGTTATAGAGTGTGTCTGAGAATGTCAGGGAGTGTCAGAGAGTGATAGGGAGTGTCTGAGAGTGTCAGAGAGTTTCAGAGAGTGTCAGAGAGCGTCAGAGCTTGACAGAGAGCGATGGAGAGAGTCAAAAGTGTCAGCGAGTGATGGGGAGTGTCTGAGAGTGTCAGAGAGTGTCAGAGAGTGATTGAGAGTGTCAGAGAGTGTCAGAGAGTGACAGAGAGTGATTGAGAGTGTTTGAGAATGTCTGAGAGTGTCTGAGAGTGTCAGAGAGTGTCAGAGAGTGATTGAGAGTGTCTGAGAGTGATAGAGTGTGTCAGAGAGTGATAGAGAGTGTCTGAGAGTGTCTGAAAGTGTCGGGGAGTGTCAGAGAGTGTCAGTGAGTGTCAGTGAGTGATAGAGAGTGTCAAAGGGTGTCAGAGAGTGTTTGAGAGTGTCAGAGAGTGTCAGAGAGTGTCAGAGAGTGGCTGAGAGTGCCAGAGAGATTCAGAGAGCGTCAGAGATTGTCTGAGAGTGCCAGAGTTTTTCAGAGAGTGAGAGAGATTGTCTGAGAGTGTCTGAGAGTGTCTGAGAGTGTCGGAGGGTGATAGAGAGTGTGAGAGAATGTCAGAGAGTGATAGAGTGTGTCTGAGAGAGTCAGAGAGTGATAGAGAGTGTCTGAGAGTATCTGAGAGTGTCAGCGAGTTTCTGAGAGCGATAGAGATTGTCAGAGAATGTCAGAGAGTGGTAGAGAGTGATGGAGAGTGTCTGAGAGTGTCAGAGATTGATAGAGATTGTCAAAGACTGATAGAGAGTGTCGGAGAGTGTCAGAGAGTATCTGAGAGTGTCAGAGAGTGTCAGAGAGAGAGAGAGAGTGTCTGAGAGTGTCAGAAAGTGATACAGAGTGTCAGAGAGTGATAGAGAGTGTCAGAGAGTGTCAGAGAGTGATAGAGAGTGTCTGAGAATGTCAGAGATTGTCACAGAGTGTCAGAGAGTGTCAGAGAATGATAGAGAGTGACAGAGAGTGTCAGAGAGTTTCACAGAGTGATCGAGAGTGTCAGAGATGTCAGAGAGTGATAGAGAGTGTCTGAGATCGTCTGAGAGTGTCAGAGAGTGTCAGAGAGTTATTGAATGTGTCAGAGAGTGATTGAGAGTGATTGAGAATGTCTGAGAGTGTCTGAGAGTGTCAGAGAGTGTCAAGAGAGTGAGAGAGATTGTCAGAGAATGTCAGAGAGTGGTAGAGAGAGATAGAGCGTGTCAGAGAGTGACCGAGAGTGATACAGAGTGTCAGAGAGTGTCAGAGAGCGTCAGAGCTTGTCAGAGATTGATAGGGAGTGTCTGAGAATGTTTGAGAGTGTCAGAGAGTGATTGAGAGTGTCGGAGGGTGATCGAGAGTGATTGAGAATGTCTGAGAGTGTCTGAGAGTCTCAGAGAGAATCAGAGATTGATTGAGAGTGTCTGAGAGTGATAGAGAGTGTCAGAGAGTGTCAGAGAGTGATAGAGAGTGTCTGAGATTGTCTGAGAGTGTCAGTGAGTGTCAGTGAATGATAGAGAGTGTCAAAGGGTGTCAGAGAGTGTCTGAAAGTGTCAGAGAGTGTCAGAGAGTGGCTGAGAGTGCCAGAGAGTTTCAGAACGTGTCAGAGATTGTCTGAGAGTGTCTGAGAGTGTCGGAGGGTGATAGAGAGTGTGAGAGAATGTCAGAGAGTGATAGAGAGTGTCTGAGAGTGTCAGAGAGTGATAGAGAGTGTCTGAGAGTATCTGAGAGTGTCAGCAAGTTTCTGAGAGCGATAGAGATTGTCAGAGAATGTCAGAGAGTGGTAGCGAGTGATAGAGAGTGTCTGAGAGTGTCAGAGATTGATAGAGTGTGTCAGAGACTGATAGAGAGTGTCTGAGAGTGTCAGAGATTATCTGAGAGTGTCAGAGAGTGTCAGCGAGTGTCAGAGAGAGATAGAGAGTGTCTGAGAGTGTCAGAGAGTGATACAGAGTGTCAGAGAGTGATAGAGATTGTCAGAGATCGATAGAGAGTGTCAGAGAGTGTCAGAGAGTGATAGAGAGTGTCTGAGAGTGTCAGTGAGTGTCTGAGAGTGTCAGAGATTGTCAGCGAGTGACTGAGAGTGATAGAGATTGTCAGAGAGTGTCAGAGAGTGATTGAGAGTGTCAGAGAATGTCAGAGAGATTCACAGAGTGTCAGAGAGTGTCAGAGAGTGATAGAGAGTGTCAGAGATTGTCAGAGAGTGTCAGAGAGTGTCAGAGTTTGATAGAGAGTGTCTGAGAGTGTCAGAGAGTGTCAGAGAGTGTCAGCGAGTGATAGAGAGTGTCTGAGAGCATCTGAGAGTGTCAGAGAGTGTCAGAGAGATTTAGAGAGTGTCAGATAGTGTCAGAGAGTGTCAGAGAGTGGTAGGGACTGATAGAGAGTGACAGAGAGTGTCAGAGAGTGACAGAGAGTGTCACAGTGTGATAGAGAGTGTCTGAGAGCGTCTGAGAGTGTCAGAGAGTGTCAGAGACTGATAGGGAATGTGTGAGATCGTCTGAGAGTGTCAGAGAGTGTCAGAGAGTTTTAGAGAGTGTCAGAGAGTGTCAGAGAGAGTTAGAGAGTGTCTGAGAGTGTCAGAGAGAGATACAGAGTGGCTGAGTGTGATAAAGTGTGTCAGAGAGTGTCAGAGAGTGACAGAAAGTTTCAGAGAATGTCAGAGAGTGTCAGAGAGTGTCAGAGAAAGATAGAGAGTGATCGAGAGTGTCAGAGAGTGACTGAGAATGTCAGAGAGTGGCAGAGAGTGATTGAGAATGTCTGAGAGTGTCAGAGAGTGATAGAGAGTGTCTGAGAGTGTCAGAGAGTGATTGAGAGAGTCAGAGAGTGTCAGAGAGTGATAGAGAGTGTCTGAGAATGTCAGGGAGTGTCAGAGAGTGATGGGGAGTGTCTGAGAGTGTCAGAGAGTGTCAGAGAGTGTTAGAGATTGTCAGAGAATGTCAGAGAGTGGTATAGAGAGATAAAGTGTGTCAGAGAGTGACTGAGAGTGATAGAGAGTGTCAGAGAGTGTCAGAGAGCGTCAGAGCTTGTCAGAGAGTGATAGAGAGAGTCAAGAGTGTCAGAGAGTGATAGAAAGTGAGATAGAGCGTCTGAGAGTGATTGAGAGTGTTTAAGAGTGTCAGAGAGTGTCAGAGAGTGATAGAGCTTGTCAGAGTGTGATCGTGACAGTCAGACAGTGTCAGAGAGTGATAAGGAATGTCTGAGAGTGTCAGAGAGTGATTGAGAGTGTCTGAGAGTGTCAGAGAGAGATCGAGAGCGTCTGAGAACGTCAGAGAGTGTCAGAGAGTGATTGAGTGTGTCAGAGAGTGATTGAGAGTGATTGAGAATGTCTGAGAGTGTCCGAGAGTGTCAGAGAGTGTCAGCGAGTGTCAGAGAGTGATAGAGATTGTCAGAGAATGTCAGAGAGTTGTAGAGAGAGATAGAGTGTGTCAGAGAGTGACCGAGAGTGATAGAGAGTTTCAGAGAGTGTCAGAGACCGTCAGAGCTTGTCAGAGAGTGATAGAGAGAGTCAAGAGTGTCAGAGAGTGATAGGGAGTGTCTGAGAGAGTCAGAGAGTGCTTGAGAGTGTCAGAGAGCGTCAGAGAGTGATTGAGAGTGTCTGAGAGTGTCAGAGAGTGACTGAGAGTTTCAGAGAGTGTCAGAGAATGTCAGAGAGTGATAGCGAGTGTCTGAGAGTGATAGAGAGTGTCTGAGAGTGTCTGAAAGTGTCAGGGAGTGTCTGAGAGTGTCAGAGAGTGTCAGAGAGTGATCGAGAGTGTCAGAGAGTGTCAGAGAGTGTCAGAGAGTGATAGAGAGTGTCTGAGAGCGTCTGAGAGTGTCAGAGAGTAATAGAGTGTGTCTGAGAGTGTCAGAGAATGTCAGCGAGAGATTGAGAGTGTCTGAGAGTGTCAGAGAGTGATACAGAGTGTCTGAGAGTGATAAAGTGTGTCAGAGAGAGATAGAGAATGTCAGAGAGTGTCAGAGAGTCTCTGAGAGTGTCAGAGAGTGATAGAGAGTGTCTGAGAGTGATAAAGTGTGTCAGAGAGAGATAGAGAATGTCAGAGAGTGTCAGAGAGTGATAGAGAGTGTCTGAGAATGTCAGAGAGTGTCAGAGAGTGACTGAGAGTGTCTGAGAGTGTCTGAGAGTGTCAGAGAGTGATAGAAAGTGATATAGCGCGTCTGAAAGTGATTGAGAGTGTTTAAGAGTGTCAGAGAGTGTCAGCGAGTGTGAGAGAGTGTCTGAGATCGTCTGAGAGATTCAAAGAGTGTCAGAGAGTTTTAGAGAGTGTCAGAGAGTGTTAGAGAGTGTCTGACAGTGTCAGAGAGAGATACAGAGTGGCTGAGAATGATAAAGTGTGTCAGAGAGTGATAGAAAGTGTCAGAGAATGTCAGAGAGTGTCAGAGAGTGTCAGAGAGAGATAGAGAGTGATAGAGAGTGTCAGAGAGTGTTTGAGAGTGTCTGCGAGTGTCAGAGAGTGATAGAAAGTGAAAAAGAGCGTCTGAGAGTGATTGAGAGTGTTTAAGAGTGTCAGAGAGTTATAGAGTGTGTCTGAGAATGTCAGGGAGTGTCAGAGAGTGATAGGGAGTGTCTGAGAGTGTCAGAGAGTTTCAGAGAGTGTCAGAGAGCGTCAGAGCTTGACAGAGAGCGATGGAGAGAGTCAAAAGTGTCAGCGAGTGATGGGGAGTGTCTGAGAGTGTCAGAGAGTGTCAGAGAGTGATTGAGAGTGTCAGAGAGTGTCAGAGAGTGACAGAGAGTGATTGAGAGTGTTTGAGAATGTCTGAGAGTGTCTGAGAGTGTCAGAGAGTGTCAGAGAGTGATTGAGAGTGTCTGAGAGTGATAGAGTGTGTCAGAGAGTGATAGAGAGTGTCTGAGAGTGTCTGAAAGTGTCGGGGAGTGTCAGAGAGTGTCAGTGAGTGTCAGTGAGTGATAGAGAGTGTCAAAGGGTGTCAGAGAGTGTTTGAGAGTGTCAGAGAGTGTCAGAGAGTGTCAGAGAGTGGCTGAGAGTGCCAGAGAGATTCAGAGAGCGTCAGAGATTGTCTGAGAGTGCCAGAGTTTTTCAGAGAGTGAGAGAGATTGTCTGAGAGTGTCTGAGAGTGTCTGAGAGTGTCGGAGGGTGATAGAGAGTGTGAGAGAATGTCAGAGAGTGATAGAGTGTGTCTGAGAGAGTCAGAGAGTGATAGAGAGTGTCTGAGAGTATCTGAGAGTGTCAGCGAGTTTCTGAGAGCGATAGAGATTGTCAGAGAATGTCAGAGAGTGG
Source organism: Heterodontus francisci (assembly GCF_036365525.1). NCBI lineage: Eukaryota > Metazoa > Chordata > Chondrichthyes > Heterodontiformes > Heterodontidae > Heterodontus > Heterodontus francisci. Next base: position 25,030,053 of record NC_090421.1, read on the forward strand.
TAGAGAGTGATGGAGAGTGTCTGAGAGTGTCAGAGATTGATAGAGATTGTCAAAGACTGATAGAGAGTGTCGGAGAGTGTCAGAGAGTATCTGAGAGTGTCAGAGAGTGTCAGAGAGAGAGAGAGAGTGTCTGAGAGTGTCAGAAAGTGATACAGAGTGTCAGAGAGTGATAGAGAGTGTCAGAGAGTGTCAGAGAGTGATAGAGAGTGTCTGAGAATGTCAGAGATTGTCACAGAGTGTCAGAGAGTGTCAGAGAATGATAGAGAGTGACAGAGAGTGTCAGAGAGTTTCACAGAGTGATCGAGAGTGTCAGAGATGTCAGAGAGTGATAGAGAGTGTCTGAGATCGTCTGAGAGTGTCAGAGAGTGTCAGAGAGTTATTGAATGTGTCAGAGAGTGATTGAGAGTGATTGAGAATGTCTGAGAGTGTCTGAGAGTGTCAGAGAGTGTCAAGAGAGTGAGAGAGATTGTCAGAGAATGTCAGAGAGTGGTAGAGAGAGATAGAGCGTGTCAGAGAGTGACCGAGAGTGATACAGAGTGTCAGAGAGTGTCAGAGAGCGTCAGAGCTTGTCAGAGATTGATAGGGAGTGTCTGAGAATGTTTGAGAGTGTCAGAGAGTGATTGAGAGTGTCGGAGGGTGATCGAGAGTGATTGAGAATGTCTGAGAGTGTCTGAGAGTCTCAGAGAGAATCAGAGATTGATTGAGAGTGTCTGAGAGTGATAGAGAGTGTCAGAGAGTGTCAGAGAGTGATAGAGAGTGTCTGAGATTGTCTGAGAGTGTCAGTGAGTGTCAGTGAATGATAGAGAGTGTCAAAGGGTGTCAGAGAGTGTCTGAAAGTGTCAGAGAGTGTCAGAGAGTGGCTGAGAGTGCCAGAGAGTTTCAGAACGTGTCAGAGATTGTCTGAGAGTGTCTGAGAGTGTCGGAGGGTGATAGAGAGTGTGAGAGAATGTCAGAGAGTGATAGAGAGTGTCTGAGAGTGTCAGAGAGTGATAGAGAGTGTCTGAGAGTATCTGAGAGTGTCAGCAAGTTTCTGAGAGCGATAGAGATTGTCAGAGAATGTCAGAGAGTGGTAGCGAGTGATAGAGAGTGTCTGAGAGTGTCAGAGATTGATAGAGTGTGTCAGAGACTGATAGAGAGTGTCTGAGAGTGTCAGAGATTATCTGAGAGTGTCAGAGAGTGTCAGCGAGTGTCAGAGAGAGATAGAGAGTGTCTGAGAGTGTCAGAGAGTGATACAGAGTGTCAGAGAGTGATAGAGATTGTCAGAGATCGATAGAGAGTGTCAGAGAGTGTCAGAGAGTGATAGAGAGTGTCTGAGAGTGTCAGTGAGTGTCTGAGAGTGTCAGAGATTGTCAGCGAGTGACTGAGAGTGATAGAGATTGTCAGAGAGTGTCAGAGAGTGATTGAGAGTGTCAGAGAATGTCAGAGAGATTCACAGAGTGTCAGAGAGTGTCAGAGAGTGATAGAGAGTGTCAGAGATTGTCAGAGAGTGTCAGAGAGTGTCAGAGTTTGATAGAGAGTGTCTGAGAGTGTCAGAGAGTGTCAGAGAGTGTCAGCGAGTGATAGAGAGTGTCTGAGAGCATCTGAGAGTGTCAGAGAGTGTCAGAGAGATTTAGAGAGTGTCAGATAGTGTCAGAGAGTGTCAGAGAGTGGTAGGGACTGATAGAGAGTGACAGAGAGTGTCAGAGAGTGACAGAGAGTGTCACAGTGTGATAGAGAGTGTCTGAGAGCGTCTGAGAGTGTCAGAGAGTGTCAGAGACTGATAGGGAATGTGTGAGATCGTCTGAGAGTGTCAGAGAGTGTCAGAGAGTTTTAGAGAGTGTCAGAGAGTGTCAGAGAGAGTTAGAGAGTGTCTGAGAGTGTCAGAGAGAGATACAGAGTGGCTGAGTGTGATAAAGTGTGTCAGAGAGTGTCAGAGAGTGACAGAAAGTTTCAGAGAATGTCAGAGAGTGTCAGAGAGTGTCAGAGAAAGATAGAGAGTGATCGAGAGTGTCAGAGAGTGACTGAGAATGTCAGAGAGTGGCAGAGAGTGATTGAGAATGTCTGAGAGTGTCAGAGAGTGATAGAGAGTGTCTGAGAGTGTCAGAGAGTGATTGAGAGAGTCAGAGAGTGTCAGAGAGTGATAGAGAGTGTCTGAGAATGTCAGGGAGTGTCAGAGAGTGATGGGGAGTGTCTGAGAGTGTCAGAGAGTGTCAGAGAGTGTTAGAGATTGTCAGAGAATGTCAGAGAGTGGTATAGAGAGATAAAGTGTGTCAGAGAGTGACTGAGAGTGATAGAGAGTGTCAGAGAGTGTCAGAGAGCGTCAGAGCTTGTCAGAGAGTGATAGAGAGAGTCAAGAGTGTCAGAGAGTGATAGGGAGTGTCAGAGAGTGATTGAGAGTGATTGAGAATGTCTCAGAGTGTCTGAAAGTGTCAGAGTGTGATTGAGAGTGTCAGAGAGTGTCAGAGAGTGATTGAGAGTGATTGAGAGTGTCCCAGAGTGATTGAGAGTGTCAGAGAGTGATTGAGAGTGTCTGAGAGTGATAGAGAGTGTCAGAGAGTGATAGAGAGTGTCTGAGAGTGTCTGAGAGTGTCAGGGAGTGTCAGAGAGCGTCTGAGAGTGTCAGAGAGTGTCAGAGACTGATAGGGAATGTGTGAGATCGTCTGAGAGTGTCAGAGAGTGTCAGAGAGTTTTAGAGAGTGTCAGAGAGTGTCAGAGAGAGTTAGAGAGTGTCTGAGAGTGTCAGAGAGAGATACAGAGTGGCTGAGTGTGATAAAGTGTGTCAGAGAGTGTCAGAGAGTGACAGAAAGTTTCAGAGAATGTCAGAGAGTGTCAGAGAGTGTCAGAGAAAGATAGAGAGTGATCGAGAGTGTCAGAGAGTGACTGAGAATGTCAGAGAGTGGCAGAGAGTGATTGAGAATGTCTGAGAGTGTCAGAGAGTGATAGAGAGTGTCTGAGAGTGTCAGAGAGTGATTGAGAGAGTCAGAGAGTGTCAGAGAGTGATAGAGAGTGTCTGAGAATGTCAGGGAGTGTCAGAGAGTGATGGGGAGTGTCTGAGAGTGTCAGAGAGTGTCAGAGAGTGTTAGAGATTGTCAGAGAATGTCAGAGAGTGGTATAGAGAGATAAAGTGTGTCAGAGAGTGACTGAGAGTGATAGAGAGTGTCAGAGAGTGTCAGAGAGCGTCAGAGCTTGTCAGAGAGTGATAGAGAGAGTCAAGAGTGTCAGAGAGTGATAGGGAGTGTCAGAGAGTGATTGAGAGTGATTGAGAATGTCTCAGAGTGTCTGAAAGTGTCAGAGTGTGATTGAGAGTGTCAGAGAGTGTCAGAGAGTGATTGAGAGTGATTGAGAGTGTCTCAGAGTGATTGAGAGTGTCAGAGAGTGATTGAGAGTGTCTGAGAGTGATAGAGAGTGTCAGAGAGTGATAGAGAGTGTCTGAGAGTGTCTGAGAGTGTCAGGGAGTGTCAGAGAGTGTCAGAGAGTGTCAGAGAGTGATAGAGAGTGTCTGAGAGTGTCAGAGAGTGTCAGCGCGAGATAGAGTGTGTCTGAGAGTGTCAGAGAGTGATACAGAGTGTCTGAGAGTGATAACGTGTGTCAGAGAGAGATAGAGAATGTCAGAGAGTGTCAGAGAGTGTCAGAGAGTGATAGAGATTGTCTGAGAGTGATAAAGTGTGTCAGAGAGTGATAGAGAATGTCAGAGAGTGTCAGAGAGTGATAGAGAGTGATAGAGATTGTCAGAGTGTGACTGAGAGTGTCAGAGAGTGTCAGAGAGCGATTGAGAATGTCTGAGAGTGTCTGAGAGTGTCAGAGAGTGATAGAAAGTGAGATAGAGCGTCTGAGAGTGATTGAGAGTGTTTAAGAGTGTCAGAGAGTGTCAGAGAGTGATAGAGCTTGTCAGAGTGTGATCGTGACAGTCAGACAGTGTCAGAGAGTGATAAGGAATGTCTGAGAGTGTCAGAGAGTGATTGAGAGTGTCTGAGAGTGTCAGAGAGAGATCGAGAGCGTCTGAGAACGTCAGAGAGTGTCAGAGAGTGATTGAGTGTGTCAGAGAGTGATTGAGAGTGATTGAGAATGTCTGAGAGTGTCCGAGAGTGTCAGAGAGTGTCAGCGAGTGTCAGAGAGTGATAGAGATTGTCAGAGAATGTCAGAGAGTTGTAGAGAGAGATAGAGTGTGTCAGAGAGTGACCGAGAGTGATAGAGAGTTTCAGAGAGTGTCAGAGACCGTCAGAGCTTGTCAGAGAGTGATAGAGAGAGTCAAGAGTGTCAGAGAGTGATGGGGAGTGTCTGAGAGAGTCAGAGAGTGATTGAGAGTGTCAGAGAGCGTCAGAGAGTGATTGAGAGTGTTTGAGAGTGTCAGAGAGTGTCAGAGAGTGACTGAGAGTTTCAGAGAGTGTCAGAGAATGTCAGAGAGTGATAGCGAGTGTCTGAGAGTGATAGAGAGTGTCTGAGAGTGTCTGAAAGTGTCAGGGAGTGTCTGAGAGTGTCAGAGAGTGTCAGAGAGTGATCGAGAGTGTCAGAGAGTGTCAGAGAGTGTCAGAGAGTGATAGAGAGTGTCTGAGAGCGTCTGAGAGTGTCAGAGAGTAATAGAGTGTGTCTGAGAGTGTCAGAGAATGTCAGCGAGAGATTGAGAGTGTCTGAGAGTGTCAGAGATTGTCAGAGAGTGACTGAGAGTGTCTGAGAGTGTCTGAGAGTGTCAGAGAGTGATAGAAAGTGATATAGAGCGTCTGAAAGTGATTGAGAGTGTTTATGAGTGTCAGAGAGTGTCAGCGAGTGAAAGAGAGTGTCTGAGATCGTCTGAGAGTTTCACAGAGTGTCAGAGAGTTTTAGAGAGTGTCAGAGAGCTTTAGAGAGTGTCTGACAGTGTCAGAGAGTGATAGAGAGTGTCTGAGAGTGATAAAGTGTGTCAGAGAGAGATAGAGAATATCAGAGAGTGTCAGAGAGTGATAGAGAGTGTCTGAGAACGTCAGAGAGTGTCAGAGAGTGACTGAGAGTGTCTGAGAGTGTCAGAGAGTGATAGAAAGTGATATAGAGCGTCTGAAAGTGATTGAGAGTGTTTAAGAGTGTCAGAGAGTGTCAGCGAGTGAAAGAGAGTGTCTGAGATCGTCTGAGAGTTTCAAAGAGTGTCAGAGAGTTTTAGAGAGTGTCAGAGAGAGTTAGAGAGTGTCTGACAGTGTCAGAGAGAGATACAGATTGGCTGAGAGTGATAAAGTGTGTCAGAGAGTGATAGAAAGTGTCAGAGAATGTCAGAGAGTGTCAGAGAGTGTCAGAGAGAGATAGAGAGTGATAGAGAGTGTCAGAGAGTGTTTGAGAGTGTCTGCGAGTGTCAGAGAGTGATAGAAAGTGAAAAAGAGCGTCTGAGAGTGATTGAGAGTGTTTAAGAGTGTCAGAGAGTGTCAGAGAGTGATAGAGTGTGTCTGAAAATGTCAGGGAGTGTCAGAGAGTGATAGGGAGTGTCTGAGAGTGTCAGAGAGTTTCAGAGAGTGTCAGAGAGTGTTAGAGATTGTCAGAGAATGTGAGAGAGTGGTAGAGAGAGGTAGAGTGTGTCAGAGAGTGATAGAGAGAGTCTGAGAATGTCAGGGTGTGTCAGAGAGTGATAGGGAGTGTCTGAGAGTGTCAGAGAGTTTCAGAGAGTGTCAGAGAGCGGCAGAGCTTGACAGAGAGCGATGGAGAGAGTCAAAAGTGTCAGCGAGTGATGGGGAGTGTCTGAGAGTGTCAGAGAGTGTCAGAGAGTGATTGAGAGTGTCAGAGAGTGTCAGAGAGTGACAGAGAGTGATTGAGAGTGTTTGAGAATGTCTGAGAGTGTCTGAGAGTGTCAGAGAGTGTCAGAGAGTGATTGAGAGTGTCTGAGAGTGATAGAGTGTGTCAGAGAGTGATAGAGAGTGTCTGAGAGTGTCTGAAAGTGTCAGGGAGTGTCAGAGAGTGTCAGTGAGTGATAGAGAGTGTCAAAGGGTGTCAGAGAGTGTTTGAGAGTGTCAGAGAGTGTCAGAGAGTGGCTGAGAGTGCCAGAGAGATTCAGAGAGCATCAGAGATTGTCTGAGAGTGCCAGAGTTTTTCAGAGAGTGAGAGAGATTGTCTGAGAGTGTCTGAGAGTGTCGGAGGGTGATAGAGAGTGTGAGAGAATGTCAGAGATTGATAGAGTGTGTCTGAGAGAGTCAGAGAGTGATAGAGAGTGTCTGAGAGTATCTGAGAGTGTCAGCGAGTTTCTGAGAGCGATAGAGATTGTCAGAGAATGTCAGAGAGTGGTAGAGAGTGATAGAGAGTGTCTGAGAGTGTCAGAGATTGATAGAGACTGTCAAAGACTGATATAGAGTGTCTGAGAGTGTCAGAGAGTATCTGAGAGTGTCAGAGAGTGTCAGAGAGAGAGAGAGAGTGTCTGAGAGTGTCAGAAAGTGATACAGAGTGTCAGAGAGTGATAGAGAGTGTCAGAGAGTGTCAGAGAGTGATAGAGAGTGTCTGAGAATGTCAGAGATTGTCACAGAGTGTCAGAGAGTGTCAGAGAATGATAGAGAGTGACAGAGAGTGTCAGAGAGTGTCATAGAGTGATCGAGAGTGTCAGAGATGTCAGAGAGTGATAGAGAGTGTCTGAGATCGTCTGAGAGTGTCAGAGAGTGTCAGAGAGTTATTGAATGTGTCAGAGAGTGATTGAGAGTGATTGAGAATGTCTGAGAGTGTCTGAGAGTGTCAGAGAGTGTCAGAGAGTGAGAGAGATTGTCAGAGAATGTCAGAGAGTGGTAGAGAGAGATAGAGTGTGTCAGAGAGTGACCGAGAGTGATACAGAGTGTCAGAGAGTGTCAGAGAGCGTCAGAGCTTGTCAGAGATTGATAGGGAGTGTCTGAGAATGTTTGAGAGTGTCAGAGAGTGATTGAGAGTGTCGGATAGTGATAGAGAGTGATTGAGAATGTCTGAGAGTGTCTGAGAGTGTCAGAGAGTGTCAGAGATTGATTGAGAGTGTCTGAGAGTGATAGAGAGTGTCTGAGATTGTCTGAGAGTGTCAGTGATTGTCAGTGAATGATAGAGAGTGTCAAAGGGTGTCAGAGAGTGTCTGAAAGTGTCAGAGAGTGTCAGAGAGTGGCTGAGAGTGCCAGAGAGTTTCAGAACGTGTCAGAGATTGTCTGAGAGTGTCTGAGAGTTTCGGAGGGTGATAGAGAGTGTGAGAGAATATCAGAGAGTGATAGAGAGTGTCTGAGAGTGTCAGAGAGTGATAGAGAGTGTCTGAGAGTATCTGAGAGTGTCAGCAAGTTTCTGAGAGCGATAGAGATTGTCAGAGAATTGTCAGAGAGTGATTGAGAGTGTCAGAGAATGTCAGAGAGATTCACAGAGTGTCAGAGAGTGTCAGAGTTTGATAGAGAGTGTCTGAGAGTGTCTGAGAGTGTCAGTGAGTGTCTGAGAGTGTCAGAGATTGTCAGCGAGTGACTGAGAGTGATAGAGATTGTCAGAGAGTGTCAGAGAGTGATTGAGAGTGTCAGAGAATGTCAGAGAGATTCACAGAGTGTCAGAGAGTGTCAGAGTTTGATAGAGAGTATCTGAGAGTGTCAGAGAGTGTCAGCGAGTGATAGAGAGTGTCTGATAGCATTTGAGAGTGTCAGAGAGTGTCAGAGAGTGTCAGAGAGATTTAGAGAGTGTCAGATAGTGTCAGAGAGTGTCAGAGAGTGGTAGGGTCTGATAGAGAGTGACAGAGAGTGTCAGAGAGTGACAGAGAGTGTCACAGTGTGATAGAGAGCGTCTGAGAGTGTCAGAGAGTGTCAGAGAGTGATAGGGAATGTGTGAGATCGTCTGAGAGTGTCAGAGAGTGTCAGAGAGTTTTAGAGAGTGTCTGAGAATGTCAGGGTGTGTCAGAGAGTGATAGGGAGTGTCTGAGAGTGTCAGAGAGTTTCAGAGAGTTATTGAATGTGTCAGAGAGTGATTGAGAGTGATTGAGAATGTCTGAGAGTGTCTGAGAGTGTCAGAGAGTGTCAGAGAGTGAGAGAGATTGTCAGAGAATGTCAGAGAGTGGTAGAGAGAGATAGAGTTTGTCAGAGAGTGACCGAGAGTGATACAGAGTGTCAGAGAGTGTCAGAGAGCGTCAGAGCTTGTCAGAGATTGATAGGGAGTGTCTGCGAATGTTTGAGAGTGTCAGAGAGTGATTGAGAGTGTCGGAGGGTGATAGAGAGTGATTGAGAATGTCTGAGAGTGTCTGAGAGTGTCAGAGAGTGTCAGAGATTGATTGAGAGTGTCTGAGAGTGATAGAGAGTGTCTGAGATTGTCTGAGAGTGTCAGTGAGTGTCAGTGAATGATAGAGAGTGTCAAAGGGTGTCAGAGAGTGTCTGAAAGTGTCAGAGAGTGTCAGAGAGTGGCTGAGAGTGCCAGAGAGTTTCAGAACGTGTCAGAGATTGTCTGAGAGTGTCTGAGAGTGTGGGAGGGTGATGGAGAGTGTGAGAGAATATCAGAGAGTGATAGAGAGTGTCTGAGAGTGTCAGAGAGTGATAGAGAGTGTCTGAGAGTATCTGAGAGTGTCAGCAAGTTTCTGAGAGCGATCGAGATTGTCTGAGAGTGTCAGAGAGTGATATAGAGTGTCAGAGAGTGTTAGAGATTGTCAGAGATCGATAGAGAGTGTCAGAGAGTGTCAGAGATTGATAGAGAGTGTCTGAGAGTGTCAGTGAGTGTCTGAGAGTGTCAGAGATTGTCAGCGAGTGACTGAGAGTGATAGAGATTGTCAGAGAGTGTCAGAGAGTGATTGAGAGTGTCAGAGAATGTCAGAGAGATTCACAGAGTGTCAGAGAGTGATAGAGAGTGATAGAGAGTGATAGAGAGTGTCAGAGATTGTCAGAGAGTGTCAGAGAGTGTCAGAGTTTGATAGAGAGTGTCTGAGAGTGTCAGAGAGTGTCAGAAAGTGTCAGCGAGTGATAGAGAGTGTCTGAGAGCATCTGAGAGTGTCAGAGAGTGTCAGAGAGATTTAGAGAGTGTCAGATAGTGTCAGAGAGTGTCAGAGAGTGGTAGGGACTGATAGAGAGTGACAGAGAGTGTCAGAGAGTGACATAGAGTGTCACAGTGTGATAGAGAGCGTCTGAGAGTGTCAGAGAGTGTCAGAGGGTGATAGGGAATGTGTGAGATCGTCTGAGAGTGTCAGAGAGTGTCAGAGAGTTTTAGAGAGTGTCAGAGAGTGTCAGAGAGAGTTAGAGAGTGTCAGAGAGTGTCAGAGAGAGATACAGAGTGGCTGAGTGTGATAAAGTGTGTCAGAGAGTGTCAGAGAGTGACAGAAAGTGTCAGAGAATGTCAGAGAGTGTCAGAGAGTGTCAGAGAGTGGCAGAGAGTGATTGAGAATGTCTGAGAGTGTCAGAGAGTGATAGAGAGTGTCTGAGAGTGTCAGAGAGTGATTGAGAGAGTCAGAGAGTGTCAGAGAGTGATAGAGAGTGTCTGAGAATGTCAGGGAGTGTCAGAGAGTGATGGGGAGTGTCTGAGAGTGTCAGAGAGTGTCAGAGAGTGTTAGAGATTGTCAGAGAATGTCAGAGAGTGGTATAGAGAGATAAAGTGTGTCAGAGAGTGACTGAGAGTGATAGAGAGTGTCAGAGAGTGTCAGAGAGCGTCAGAGCTTGTCAGAGAGTGATAGAGAGAGTCAAGAGTGTCAGAGAGTGATAGGGAGTGTCAGAGAGTGATTGAGAGTGATTGAGAATGTCTCAGAGTGTCTGAGAGTGTCAGAGTGTGATTGAGAGTGTCAGAGAGTGATTGAGAGTGATTGAGAGTGTCTCAGAGTGATTGAGAGTGTCAGAGAGTGATTGAGAGTGTCTGAGAGTGATAGAGAGTGTCAGAGAGTGATAGAGAGTGTCTGAGAGTGACTGAGAGTGTCAGGGAGTGTCAGAGAGTGTCAGAGAGTGATAGAGAGTGTCTGAGAGTGTCAGAGAGTGTCAGCGCGAGATAGAGTGTGTCTGAGAGTGTCAGAGAGTGATACAGAGTGTCTGAGAGTGATAACGTGTGTCAGAGAGAGATAGAGAACGTCAGAGAGTGTCAGAGTGTGTCAGAGAGTGATAGAGAGTGTGTGAGAGTGATAAAGTGTGTCAGAGAGTGATAGAGAATGTCAGAGAGTGTCAGAGAGTGATAGAGAGTGATAGAGATTGTCAGAGTGTGACTGAGAGTGTCAGAGAGTGTCAGAGAGCGATTGAGAATGTCTGAGAGTGTCTGAGAGTGTCAGAGAGTGATAGAAAGTGAGATAGAGCGTCTGAGAGTGATTGAGAGTGTTTAAGAGTGTCAGAGAGTGTCAGAGAGTGATAGAGCTTGTCAGAGTGTGATAGTGACAGTCAGACAGTGTCAGAGAGTGATAAGGAATGTCTGAGAGTATCAGAGAGTGATTGAGAGTGTCTGAGAGTGTCAGAGAGTGATTGAGTGTGTCAGAGAGTGATTGAGAGTGATTGAGAATGTCTGAGAGTGTCCGAGAGTGTCAGAGAGTGTCAGCGAGTGTCAGCGAGTGTCAGAGAGTGATAGAGATTGTCAGAGAATGTCAGAGAGTTGTAGAGAGAGATAGAGTGTGTCAGAGAGTGACCGAGAGTGATAGAGAGTTTCAGAGAGTGTCAGAGACCGTCAGAGCTTGTCAGAGAGTGATAGAGAGAGTCAAGAGTGTCAGAGAGTGATAGGGAGTGTCTGAGAGAGTCAGAGAGTGATTGAGAGTGTCAGAGAGCGTCAGAGAGTGATTGAGAGTGTCTGAGAGTGTCAGAGAGTGTCAGAGAGTGACTGAGAGTTTCAGAGAGTGTCAGAGAGTGTCAGAGAGTGATGGAGAGTGTCTGAGAGTGTCTGAAAGTGTCAGGGAGTGTCTGAGAGTGTCAGAGAGTGTCAGAGAGTGATCGAGAGTGTCAGAGAGTGTCAGAGAGTGTCAGAGAGTGATGGAGAGTGTCTGAGAGCGTCTGAGAGTGTCAGAGAGTAATAGAGTGTGTCTGAGAGTGTCAGAGAATGTCAGCGAGAGATTGAGAGTGTCTGAGAGTGTCAGAGAGTGATACAGAGTGTCTGAGAGTGATAAAGTGTGTCAGAGAGAGATAGAGAATGTCAGAGAGTGTCAGAGAGTGTCTGAGAGTGTCAGAGAGTGATAGAGAGTGTCAGAGAGTGATAGGCAGTGTCTGAGAGTGTCAGAGAGTGATAGAGAGTGTCAGAGAGTGTCTGAGAGTGTCAGAGAGTGATAGAGAGTGTCAGAGAGTGATAGGGAGTGTCTGAGAGTGTCAGAGAGTGATAGAGTGTGTCAGAGAGTGATAGAGAGTGTCTGAGAGTGATAAAGAGTGTCAGAGAGAGATAGAGAATGTCAGAGAGTGTCAGAGAGTGATAGAGAGTGTCTGAGAATGTCAGAGAGTGTCAGAGAGTGACTGAGAGTGTCAGAGTGTGTCAGAGAGTGATTGAGAATGTCTGAGAGTGTCTGAGAGTGTCAGAGAGTGATAGAAAGTGATATAGAGCGTCTGAAAGTGATTGAGAGTGTTTAAGAGTTTCAGAGAGTGTCAGAGAGTGATCGAGAGTGATAGACAGTGTCTGAGAGTGTCTGAGAGTGTCACAGAGTGATGGAGACTGTCAGAGAGTGTCTGAGAGTGTCAGAAAGTGTCAGAGAGTGATAGAGAGTGTCTGAGAGTGATAGAGATTGTCTGAGAGTGTCTGAGAGTGTCAGAGAGTGTCAGAGAGTGTCAGAGAGTGTCAGAGAGTGATAGAGAGTTTCAGAGAGTGATAGAGAGTGTCTGAGAGTGATAGAGAGTGTCAGAGAGTGTCAGAGAGTGATAGAGAGTTTCAGAGAGTGATAGAGAGTGTCTGAGAGTGATAGAGAGTGTCAGAGAGTGTATGAGAGTGTCAGAGAGTGATAGAGAGTGTCAGAGAGTGATAGGGAGTGTCTGAGAGTGTCAGAGAGTGATAGAGAGTGTCAGAGAGTGATAGAGAGTGTCAGAGAGTGATAGGGAGTGTCAGAGTGTGTCAGAGAGTGATAGGGAGTGTCTGAGAGTGTCAGAGAGTGATAGAGAGTGTCAGAGAGTGATAGAGAGTGTCAGAGAGTGATAGAGAGTGTCAGAGAGTGATAGGGAGTGTCTGAGAGTGTCAGAGAGTGATAGAGAGTGTCAGAGAGTGATAGAGAGTGTCAGAGAGTGATAGGGAGTGTCAGAGAGTGTCAGAGAGTGATAGGGAGTGTCTGAGAGTGTCAGAGAGTGATAGATAGTGTCAGAGAGTGATAGAGAGTGTCAGAGAGTGATAGGGAGTGTCTGAGAGTGTCAGAGAGTGTCAGAGAGTGACAGAGTGTGTCAGAGAGCAATAGAGAGTGATATAGTGTGTCTGAGAGTGTCATAGAGTGATCGAGAGAGTCAAAGAGAGTCAGAGTGTGATAGAGTGTGTCAGAGAGTGATATTGAGTGATAGAGAGTTTCAGAGAGTGTCATTGAGTGATAGAGAGTGTCAGAGAGTTTCAGAGAGTGATAGAGAGCGTCAGAGAGTGATAGAGAGTGTCAGAAAGTGATAGAGAGTGATAGAGAGTGTCAGAGAGTGATAGAGAGTGATAGAGAGTGTCTGAGAGTTTCAGAGAGTGTCAGAGTGTGTCAGAGAGTGATATTGAGTGATAGATTGTTTCAGAGAGTGTCATTGAGTGATAGAGAGTGTTAGAGAGTTTCAGAGAGTGATAGAGAGTGTCAGAGAGTGATAGAGAGTGTCAGAAAGTGATAGTGACTGATAGAGAGTGTCAGAGAGTGATAGATAGTGTCAGAGAGTGTCTGAGGGTGTCAGATATTGTCAGAGAGTGTCAGAGAGTGATAGAGAGTGATAGGGTGTGTCAGAGAGTGTCATTGAGTGTCAGAGAGTGTCAGAGAGTTTCAGAGTGTGATAGAGAGTGTCATAGAGTGATGGAGCGTGATAGAGAGTTTCAGAGAGTGATAGAGAGTGTCAGAGAGTGATAGAGAGTGTCAGTGAGTTTCAGAGATTGATAGAGAGTTATAGTGAGTGTCTGAGAGCGTCGGAGAGTGTCAGAGAGTGTCAGAGAGTGTCAGAGAGTAATAGAGAGTGTCAGAGAGAGTCATTGAGTGACAGAGAGTGTCAGAGAGTGTCAGAGAGTGATAGAGAGTGTCAGAGAGTGATAGAGTGTGTCTGAGAATGTCAGAGAGTGATAGAGAGTGTCAGAGAGTGATAGAGAGTGTTTGAGAGTGTCAGAGAGCGTCAGAGTGTGATAGAGAGTGTTTGAGAGTGTCAGAGAGCGTCAGAGTGTGATAGAGGGTGATAGAGAGTGTCTGAGAGTGACAGAGAGTGTCTGCGAGTGGCAGTGAGTGTCAGAGAGTGATAGAGAGTGTCAGAGAGTGTCAGAGAGTGATATAGAGTTTCAGAGAGTGATGGAGAGTGTCTGAGAATGTCAGAGAGTGATAGAGAGTTTCAGAGAGTGATAGAGAGTGTTAGAGAGTTTCAGAGAGTGATAGAGAGTGTCAGAGAGTGATAGAGAGTGTCAGAAAGTGATAGTGACTGATAGAGAGTGTCAGAGAGTGATAGAGAGTGTCAGCGAGTGTCTGAGGGTGTCAGATATTGTCAGAGAGTGTCAGAGAGTGATAGAGAGTGATAGGGTGTGTCAGAGAGTGTCATTGAGTGTCAGAGAGTGTCAGAGAGTTTCAGAGTGTGATAGAGAGTGTCATAGAGTGATGGAGCGTGATAGAGAGTTTCAGAGAGTGATAGAGAGTTTCAGAGAGTGATAGAGAGTGTCAGAGAGTTTCAGAGATTGATAGAGAGTTATAGTGAGTGTCTGAGAGCGTCGGAGAGTGTCAGAGAGTGTCAGAGAGTGTCAGAGAGTAATAGAGAGTGTCAGAGAGAGTCATTGAGTGACAGAGAGTGTCAGAGAGTGTCAGAGAGTGATAGAGAGTGTCAGAGAGTGATAGAGTGTGTCTGAGAATGTCAGAGAGTGATAGAGAGTGTCAGAGAGTGATAGAGAGTGTTTGAGAGTGTCAGAGAGCGTCAGAGTGTGATAGAGAGTGTTTGAGAGTGTCAGAGAGCGTCAGAGTGTGATAGAGGGTGATAGAGAGTGTCTGAGAGTGACAGAGAGTGTCTGCGAGTGGCAGTGAGTGTCAGAGAGTGACAGAGAGTGTCAGAGAGTGTCAGAGAGTGATATAGAGTTTCAGAGAGTGATGGAGAGTGTCTGAGAATGTCAGAGAGTGACAGAGAGTTTCAGAGAGTGATAGAGAATGTCTGAGAGTGTCAGAGAGTGTTAGAGATTGTCAGAGAATGTCAGAGAGTGGTATAGAGAGCGAAAGAGAGTGTCAGGCAGTGATAGAGAGTTTCAGAGTGTGATAGAGAGTGTCTGAGAGTGTCTGAGAGTGACAGAGTGTGTCTGAAAGTGACGGAGAGTGTCTGAGAGTGTCAGAGTGTCAGAGAGTGATAGAGAGTGACAGAGAGTGTCTGAGAGTGAAAGAGAATGTCTGAGAGTGTCAGTGAGTGTCAGAGAGTGATAGAGAGTGTCTGAGAGTGTCTGAGATTGTCAGAGAGTGTCAGAGAGTGAGAGAGAGAGATAGAGAGTGTCTGAGAGTGTCAGAGAGTGATAAAGATTGATAGAGAGTGTCAGAGAGTGATAGAGAGTGATAGGGAGTTTCAGAGAGTGTCATTGAGTTTCAGAGATTGTCAGAGAATTTCAGAGAGTGATATAGAGTGTCAGAGAGTGATAGAGAGTGATAGAGAGTGATAGTGAGTGTCTGAGAGTGATCGAGAGTGTCAGAGAGTGATAGAGAGTGATAGAGAGTGTCTGAGAGTGTCTGAGATTGTCAGAGAGTGTCAGAGAGTGTCAGAGAGTGTCAGACAGTGAGAGAGAGAGATAGAGAGTGTCTGAGAGTGTCAGAGAATGATAAAGATTGATGGAGAGAGTCAGAGAGTGATAGAGAGTGATAGGGAGTTTCAGAGAGTGTCATTGAGTTTCAGAGAGTGTCAGAGAGTTTCAGAGAGTGATATAGAGTGTCAGAGAGTGATAGAGAGTGATAGAGAGTGATAGTGAGTGTCTGAGAGTGATCGAGAGTGTCGGAGAGTGATAGAGAGTGATAGTGAGTGTCTGAGAGTGTCAGAGAGTGATAGAGAGTGATGGAGAGTGATAGAGTGTGATAGAGAGTGTCAGAGAGTGTCAGAGAGTGATAGAGAGAGTCAGAGAGAAATAGAGAGTGTCTGAGAGTGTCTGAGAGTGATAGAGAGTGTCTGAGTGTGTCAGAGAGTGATAGAGAGAGTCAGAGAGAAATAGAGAGTGTCTGAGAGTGTCAGAGAGTGATAGAGCTTGTCAGAGTGTGATAGTGACAGTCAGACAGTGTCAGAGAGTGATAAGGAATGTCTGAGAGTATCAGAGAGTGATTGAGAGTGTCTGAGAGTGTCAGAGAGTGATTGAGTGTGTCAGAGAGTGATTGAGAGTGATTGAGAATGTCTGAGAGTGTCCGAGAGTGTCAGAGAGTGTCAGCGAGTGTCAGCGAGTGTCAGAGAGTGATAGAGATTGTCAGAGAATGTCAGAGAGTTGTAGAGAGAGATAGAGTGTGTCAGAGAGTGACCGAGAGTGATAGAGAGTTTCAGAGAGTGTCAGAGACCGTCAGAGCTTGTCAGAGAGTGATAGAGAGAGTCAAGAGTGTCAGAGAGTGATAGGGAGTGTCTGAGAGAGTCAGAGAGTGATTGAGAGTGTCAGAGAGCGTCAGAGAGTGATTGAGAGTGTCTGAGAGTGTCAGAGAGTGTCAGAGAGTGACTGAGAGTTTCAGAGAGTGTCAGAGAATGTCAGAGAGTGATAGCGAGTGTCTGAGAGTGATAGAGAGTGTCTGAGAGTGTCTGAAAGTGTCAGGGAGTGTCTGAGAGTGTCAGAGAGTGTCAGAGAGTGATCGAGAGTGTCAGAGAGTGTCAGAGAGTGTCAGAGAGTGATGGAGAGTGTCTGAGAGCGTCTGAGAGTGTCAGAGAGTGTCAGAGAGTGTCAGAGAGTTTCAGAGTGTGATAGAGAGTGTCATAGAGTGATGGAGCGTGATAGAGAGTTTCAGAGAGTGATAGAGAGTTTCAGAGAGTGATAGAGAGTGTCAGAGAGTTTCAGAGATTGATAGAGAGTTATAGTGAGTGTCTGAGAGCGTCGGAGAGTGTCAGAGAGTGTCAGAGAGTGTCAGAGAGTAATAGAGAGTGTCAGAGAGAGTCATTGAGTGACAGAGAGTGTCAGAGAGTGTCAGAGAGTGATAGAGAGTGTCAGAGAGTGATAGAGTGTGTCTGAGAATGTCAGAGAGTGATAGAGAGTGTCAGAGAGTGATAGAGAGTGTTTGAGAGTGTCAGAGAGCGTCAGAGTGTGATAGAGAGTGTTTGAGAGTGTCAGAGAGCGTCAGAGTGTGATAGAGGGTGATAGAGAGTGTCTGAGAGTGACAGAGAGTGTCTGCGAGTGGCAGTGAGTGTCAGAGAGTGACAGAGAGTGTCAGAGAGTGTCAGAGAGTGATATAGAGTTTCAGAGAGTGATGGAGAGTGTCTGAGAATGTCAGAGAGTGACAGAGAGTTTCAGAGAGTGATAGAGAATGTCTGAGAGTGTCAGAGAGTGTTAGAGATTGTCAGAGAATGTCAGAGAGTGGTATAGAGAGCGAAAGAGAGTGTCAGGCAGTGATAGAGAGTTTCAGAGTGTGATAGAGAGTGTCTGAGAGTGTCTGAGAGTGACAGAGTGTGTCTGAAAGTGACGGAGAGTGTCTGAGAGTGTCAGAGTGTCAGAGAGTGATAGAGAGTGACAGAGAGTGTCTGAGAGTGAAAGAGAATGTCTGAGAGTGTCAGTGAGTGTCAGAGAGTGATAGAGAGTGTCTGAGAGTGTCTGAGATTGTCAGAGAGTGTCAGAGAGTGAGAGAGAGAGATAGAGAGTGTCTGAGAGTGTCAGAGAGTGATAAAGATTGATAGAGAGTGTCAGAGAGTGATAGAGAGTGATAGGGAGTTTCAGAGAGTGTCATTGAGTTTCAGAGATTGTCAGAGAATTTCAGAGAGTGATATAGAGTGTCAGAGAGTGATAGAGAGTGATAGAGAGTGATAGTGAGTGTCTGAGAGTGATCGAGAGTGTCAGAGAGTGATAGAGAGTGATAGAGAGTGTCTGAGAGTGTCTGAGATTGTCAGAGAGTGTCAGAGAGTGTCAGAGAGTGTCAGACAGTGAGAGAGAGAGATAGAGAGTGTCTGAGAGTGTCAGAGAATGATAAAGATTGATGGAGAGAGTCAGAGAGTGATAGAGAGTGATAGGGAGTTTCAGAGAGTGTCATTGAGTTTCAGAGAGTGTCAGAGAGTTTCAGAGAGTGATATAGAGTGTCAGAGAGTGATAGAGAGTGATAGAGAGTGATAGTGAGTGTCTGAGAGTGATCGAGAGTGTCGGAGAGTGATAGAGAGTGATAGTGAGTGTCTGAGAGTGTCAGAGAGTGATAGAGAGTGATGGAGAGTGATAGAGTGTGATAGAGAGTGTCAGAGAGTGTCAGAGAGTGATAGAGAGAGTCAGAGAGAAATAGAGAGTGTCTGAGAGTGTCTGAGAGTGATAGAGAGTGTCTGAGTGTGTCAGAGAGTGATAGAGAGAGTCAGAGAGAAATAGAGAGTGTCTGAGAGTGTCAGAGAGTGATAGAGCTTGTCAGAGTGTGATAGTGACAGTCAGACAGTGTCAGAGAGTGATAAGGAATGTCTGAGAGTATCAGAGAGTGATTGAGAGTGTCTGAGAGTGTCAGAGAGTGATTGAGTGTGTCAGAGAGTGATTGAGAGTGATTGAGAATGTCTGAGAGTGTCCGAGAGTGTCAGAGAGTGTCAGCGAGTGTCAGCGAGTGTCAGAGAGTGATAGAGATTGTCAGAGAATGTCAGAGAGTTGTAGAGAGAGATAGAGTGTGTCAGAGAGTGACCGAGAGTGATAGAGAGTTTCAGAGAGTGTCAGAGACCGTCAGAGCTTGTCAGAGAGTGATAGAGAGAGTCAAGAGTGTCAGAGAGTGATAGGGAGTGTCTGAGAGAGTCAGAGAGTGATTGAGAGTGTCAGAGAGCGTCAGAGAGTGATTGAGAGTGTCTGAGAGTGTCAGAGAGTGTCAGAGAGTGACTGAGAGTTTCAGAGAGTGTCAGAGAATGTCAGAGAGTGATAGCGAGTGTCTGAGAGTGATAGAGAGTGTCTGAGAGTGTCTGAAAGTGTCAGGGAGTGTCTGAGAGTGTCAGAGAGTGTCAGAGAGTGATCGAGAGTGTCAGAGAGTGTCAGAGAGTGTCAGAGAGTGATGGAGAGTGTCTGAGAGCGTCTGAGAGTGTCAGAGAGTAATAGAGTGTGTCTGAGAGTGTCAGAGAATGTCAGCGAGAGATTGAGAGTGTCTGAGAGTGTCAGAGAGTGATACAGAGTGTCTGAGAGTGATAAAGTGTGTCAGAGAGAGATAGAGAATGTCAGAGAGTGTCAGAGAGTGTCTGAGAGTGTCAGAGAGTGATAGAGAGTGTCAGAGAGTGATAGGCAGTGTCTGAGAGTGTCAGAGAGTGATAGAGAGTGTCAGAGAGTGTCTGAGAGTGTCAGAGAGTGATAGAGAGTGTCAGAGAGTGATAGGGAGTGTCTGAGAGTGTCAGAGAGTGATAGAGTGTGTCAGAGAGTGATAGAGAGTGTCTGAGAGTGATAAAGAGTGTCAGAGAGAGATAGAGAATGTCAGAGAGTGTCAGAGAGTGATAGAGAGTGTCTGAGAATGTCAGAGAGTGTCAGAGAGTGACTGAGAGTGTCAGAGTGTGTCAGAGAGTGATTGAGAATGTCTGAGAGTGTCTGAGAGTGTCAGAGAGTGATAGAAAGTGATATAGAGCGTCTGAAAGTGATTGAGAGTGTTTAAGAGTTTCAGAGAGTGTCAGAGAGTGATCGAGAGTGATAGACAGTGTCTGAGAGTGTCTGAGAGTGTCACAGAGTGATGGAGACTGTCAGAGAGTGTCTGAGAGTGTCAGAAAGTGTCAGAGAGTGATAGAGAGTGTCTGAGAGTGATAGAGATTGTCTGAGAGTGTCTGAGAGTGTCAGAGAGTGTCAGAGAGTGTCAGAGAGTGATAGAGAGTTTCAGAGAGTGATAGAGAGTGTCTGAGAGTGATAGAGAGTGTCAGAGAGTGTCAGAGAGTGATAGAGAGTTTCAGAGAGTGATAGAGAGTGTCTGAGAGTGATAGAGAGTGTCAGAGAGTGTATGAGAGTGTCAGAGAGTGATAGAGAGTGTCAGAGAGTGATAGGGAGTGTCTGAGAGTGTCAGAGAGTGATAGAGAGTGTCAGAGAGTGATAGAGAGTGTCAGAGAGTGATAGGGAGTGTCAGAGTGTGTCAGAGAGTGATAGGGAGTGTCTGAGAGTGTCAGAGAGTGATAGAGAGTGTCAGAGAGTGATAGAGAGTGTCAGAGAGTGATAGAGAGTGTCAGAGAGTGATAGGGAGTGTCTGAGAGTGTCAGAGAGTGATAGAGAGTGTCAGAGAGTGATAGAGAGTGTCAGAGAGTGATAGGGAGTGTCAGAGAGTGTCAGAGAGTGATAGGGAGTGTCTGAGAGTGTCAGAGAGTGATAGATAGTGTCAGAGAGTGATAGAGAGTGTCAGAGAGTGATAGGGAGTGTCTGAGAGTGTCAGAGAGTGTCAGAGAGTGTCAGAGAGTGACAGAGTGTGTCAGAGAGCAATAGAGAGTGATATAGTGTGTCTGAGAGTGTCATAGAGTGATCGAGAGAGTCAAAGAGAGTCAGAGTGTGATAGAGTGTGTCAGAGAGTGATATTGAGTGATAGAGAGTTTCAGAGAGTGTCATTGAGTGATAGAGAGTGTCAGAGAGTTTCAGAGAGTGATAGAGAGCGTCAGAGAGTGATAGAGAGTGTCAGAAAGTGATAGAGAGTGATAGAGAGTGTCAGAGAGTGATAGAGAGTGATAGAGAGTGTCTGAGAGTTTCAGAGAGTGTCAGAGTGTGTCAGAGAGTGATATTGAGTGATAGATTGTTTCAGAGAGTGTCATTGAGTGATAGAGAGTGTTAGAGAGTTTCAGAGAGTGATAGAGAGTGTCAGAGAGTGATAGAGAGTGTCAGAAAGTGATAGTGACTGATAGAGAGTGTCAGAGAGTGATAGAGAGTGTCAGAGAGTGTCTGAGGGTGTCAGATATTGTCAGAGAGTGTCAGAGAGTGATAGAGAGTGATAGGGTGTGTCAGAGAGTGTCATTGAGTGTCAGAGAGTGTCAGAGAGTTTCAGAGTGTGATAGAGAGTGTCATAGAGTGATGGAGCGTGATAGAGAGTTTCAGAGAGTGATAGAGAGTTTCAGAGAGTGATAGAGAGTGTCAGAGAGTTTCAGAGATTGATAGAGAGTTATAGTGAGTGTCTGAGAGCGTCGGAGAGTGTCAGAGAGTGTCAGAGAGTGTCAGAGAGTAATAGAGAGTGTCAGAGAGAGTCATTGAGTGACAGAGAGTGTCAGAGAGTGTCAGAGAGTGATAGAGAGTGTCAGAGAGTGATAGAGTGTGTCTGAGAATGTCAGAGAGTGATAGAGAGTGTCAGAGAGTGATAGAGAGTGTTTGAGAGTGTCAGAGAGCGTCAGAGTGTGATAGAGAGTGTTTGAGAGTGTCAGAGAGCGTCAGAGTGTGATAGAGGGTGATAGAGAGTGTCTGAGAGTGACAGAGAGTGTCTGCGAGTGGCAGTGAGTGTCAGAGAGTGATAGAGAGTGTCAGAGAGTGTCAGAGAGTGATATAGAGTTTCAGAGAGTGATGGAGAGTGTCTGAGAATGTCAGAGAGTGACAGAGAGTTTCAGAGAGTGATAGAGAATGTCTGAGAGTGTCAGAGAGTGTTAGAGATTGTCTGAAAGTGACGGAGAGTGTCTGAGAGTGTCAGAGTGTCAGAGAGTGATAGAGAGTGACAGAGAGTGTCTGAGAGTGAAAGAGAATGTCTGAGAGTGTCAGTGAGTGTCAGAGAGTGATAGAGAGTGTCTGAGAGTGTCTGAGATTGTCAGAGAGTGTCAGAGAGTGTCAGAGAGTGTCAGAGAGTGAGAGAGAGAGATAGAGAGTGTCTGAGAGTGTCAGAGAGTGATAAAGATTGATAGAGAGTGTCAGAGAGTGATAGAGAGTGATAGGGAGTTTCAGAGAGTGTCATTGAGTTTCAGAGATTGTCAGAGAATTTCAGAGAGTGATATAGAGTGTCAGAGAGTGATAGAGAGTGATAGAGTGTGATAGTGAGTGTCTGAGAGTGATCGAGAGTGTCACAGAGTGATAGAGAGTGATAGAGAGTGTCTGAGAGTGTCTGAGATTGTCAGAGAGTGTCAGAGAGTGTCAGAGAGTGTCAGACAGTGAGAGAGAGAGATAGAGAGTGTCTGAGAGTGTCAGAGAATGATAAAGATTGATGGAGAGAGTCAGAGAGTGATAGAGAGTGATAGGGAGTTTCAGAGAGTGTCATTGAGTTTCAGAGAGTGTCAGAGAGTTTCAGAGAGTGATATAGAGTGTCAGAGAGTGATAGAGAGTGATAGAGAGTGATAGTGAGTGTCTGAGAGTGATCGAGAGTGTCGGAGAGTGATAGAGAGTGATAGTGAGTGTCTGAGAGTGTCAGAGAGTGATAGAGAGTGATGGAGAGTGATAGAGTGTGATAGAGAGTGTCAGAGAGTGTCAGAGAGTGATAGAGAGAGTCAGAGAGAAATAGAGAGTGTCTGAGAGTGTCTGAGAGTGATAGAGAGTGTCTGAGTGTGTCAGAGAGTGATAAAGATTGATAGAGAGTGTCAGAGAGTGATAGAGAGTGATAGGGAGTTTCAGAGAGTGTCATTGAGTTTCAGAGATTGTCAGAGAATTTCAGAGAGTGATATAGAGTGTCAGAGAGTGATAGAGAGTGATAGAGTGTGATAGTGAGTGTCTGAGAGTGATCGAGAGTGTCACAGAGTGATAGAGAGTGATAGAGAGTGTCTGAGAGTGTCTGAGATTGTCAGAGAGTGTCAGAGAGTGTCAGAGAGTGTCAGACAGTGAGAGAGAGAGATAGAGAGTGTCTGAGAGTGTCAGAGAATGATAAAGATTGATGGAGAGAGTCAGAGAGTGATAGAGAGTGATAGGGAGTTTCAGAGAGTGTCATTGAGTTTCAGAGAGTGTCAGAGAGTTTCAGAGAGTGATATAGAGTGTCAGAGAGTGATAGAGAGTGATAGAGAGTGATAGTGAGTGTCTGAGAGTGATCGAGAGTGTCGGAGAGTGATAGAGAGTGATAGTGAGTGTCTGAGAGTGTCAGAGAGTGATAGAGAGTGATGGAGAGTGATAGAGTGTGATAGAGAGTGTCAGAGAGTGTCAGAGAGTGATAGAGAGAGTCAGAGAGAAATAGAGAGTGTCTGAGAGTGTCTGAGAGTGATAGAGAGTGTCTGAGTGTGTCAGAGAGTGTCAGAGAGTGATAGAGAGTGATAGAGAGTGTCAGAGAGTGTCATAGAGTGATAGAGAGTGTCAGAGAGTGTCAGAGAGCGTCAGAGAGTGTCAGAGAGTGATAGAGAGTTTCTGAGGTGTCTGAGAGTGACAGAGAGTGTCTGCGAGTGTCAGTGAGTGTCAGAGAGTGAAATAGAGTGTCTGAGAGTATCTGAGTGTGTCAGAGAGTGATAGAGATTGATAGAGAGTGTATGAGACTGTCAGAGAGTGACTGAGAGTGTCAGAGAGTGTCAGAGAGTGATAGAGAGTGTCTGAGAGTGTCAGAGAGTGTCAGAGTTTCTGAGAGTGTCAGAGAGTGTCTGAGAGTGTCAGAGAGTGTCAGAGTGTGTCAGAGAGAGTCAGAGAGTGATTGAGAGTGTATGAGAGTGTCAGAGAGAGTCTGAGAGTGATTGAGAGTGTCTGAGAGTGTCTGAGAGTGTCTGAGTGTGATAGAGAGTGATAGAGAATGTCTGAGAGAGTCAGAGAGTGTCTGAGAGTGTCAGACAGTGTTAGAGAGTGATAGAGAGTGTCAGAGAGTGTCAGAGAGTGTCAGAGAGTGATAGAGAGTGTCTGAGAGTGATAGAGATTGTCTGAGAGTGTCTGAGAGTGTCTGAGAGTGATAGAGATTGTCTGAGAGTGTCTGAGAGTGTCTGAGAGTGATTGGGAGTGTCTGAAAGTGTCTCAGAGTGATAGAGAGGAATAGAGAGTGATAGAGAGTGTCAGAGAGTGTCATAGAGTGTCATAGAGTGATAGAGAGTTTCTGAGGTGTCTGAGAGAGTCTGAGAGTGTCTGAGAGTGATAGAGAGTGATAGAGAGTGATAGAGAGTGATAGAGAGCGTCAGAGAGTGTCAGAGAGTGTCAGAGAGTGATAGAGAGTTTCTGAGGTGTCTGAGAGTGACAGAGAGTGTCTGCGAGTGTCAGTGAGTGTCAGAGAACGATATAGAGTGTCTGAGAGTGTCTGAGAGTGTCAGAGAGTGATAGAGAGTGTCAGAGAGTGTCAGAGTGTGTCAGAGTGTGTCAGAGAGTGATAGAGATTGACAGAGAGTGTATGAGACTGTCAGAGAGTGACTGAGAGAGTCAGAGAGTGATAGAGAGTGTCTGAGAGTGTCAGAGAGTGTCTGAGAGTGTCAGAGAGTGTCAGAGAGTGATAGAGAGTGTCAGAGAGTGATAGACAGTGATAGAGAGTGTCTGAGAGTGTCAGAGAGTGTCTGAGAGTGTCAGGTAGTGTCAGAGAGTGATAGAGAGTGTCTGAGAGTGATAGAGATTGTCTGAGAGTGTCTGAGAGTGTCTGAGAGAGTCTGAGAGTGATTGAGAGTGTCTGAGAGTGTCTGAGAGTGACAGGTAGTGTCTGAGAGTGATAGAGATTGTCTGAGAGTGTCTGAGAGTGTCTGAGAGAGTCTGAGAGTGATTGAGAGTGTCTGAGAGTGTCTGAGATTGTCTGAGAGTGATAGAGAGTGATAGAGATTGTCTGAGAGTGTCTGAGAGTGTCTGAGAGAGTCTGAGAGTGATTGAGAGTGTCTGAGAGTGTCTGAGATTGTCTGAGAGTGATAGAGATTGTCTGAGAGTGTCTGAGAGTGTCTGAGAGAGTCTGAGAGTGATTGAGAGTGTCTGAGAGTGTCTGAGAGTGTCAGGTAGTGTCTGAGAGTGATAGAGATTGTCTGAGAGTGTCTGAGAGTGTCTGAGAGAGTCTGAGAGTGATTGAGAGTGTCTGAGAGTGTCTGAGATTGTCTGAGAGTGATAGAGAGTGATAGAGATTGTCTGAGAGTGTCTGAGAGTGTCTGAGAGAGTCTGAGAGTGATTGAGAGTGTCTGAGAGTGTCTGAGATTGTCTGAGAGTGATAGAGAGTGATAGTGAGTGTCTGAGAGTGTCAGAGAGTGTCAGAGAGTGTCAGAGAGTGATAGAGAGTGTCAGAGAGTGATAGAGAGTGTCAGAGAGTGATAGAGATTGTCTGAGAGTGTCTGAGAGTGTCTGAGAGTGATTGGGAGTGTCTGAGAGTGTCTGAGAGTGTCATAGAGTGTCATAGAGTGATAGAGAGTTTCAGAGAGCGTCAGAGAGCGTCAGAGAGTGTCAGAGAGTGTCAGAGAGTGATAGAGAGTTTCTGAGGTGTCTGAGAGTGACAGAGAGTGTCTGCGAGTGTCAGTGAGTGCCAGAGAGTGATATAGAGTGTCTGAGAGTGTCTGAGAGTGTCAGAGAGTGATAGAGATTGTCAGAGTGTGTCAGAGAGTGATAGAGAGTGTCTGAGAGTGTCAGAGAGTGATAGAGAGTGTCTGAGAGTGTCAGAGAGTGTCAGAGTGTGTCAGAGTGTGTCAGAGAGTGATAGAGATTGATAGAGAGTGTAGGAGAGTGTCAGAGAGTGTCTGAGAGTGTCAGAGAGTGTCAGAGAATGATAGAGAGTGCCTGAGAGTGTCAGAGAGGGACTGAGAGAGTCAGAGAGTGTCAGCGAGTGATAGAGAGTGTCTGAGAGTGTCAGATAGGGTCAGAGTGTGACAGAGAGAGTCAGAGAGTGATTGAGAGTGTCTGAGAGTGTCAGAGAGTGATAGAGAGTGATAGAGAGTGATGGAGAGTGCCAGAGAGTGTCAGAGAGTGTCTGAGAGAGTCTGAGAGTGTCAGAGACTGTCAGAGTGTATCAGAGAGTGATAGAGAGTGATAGAGAGTGTCTGAGTGTGTCAGAGAGTGTCAGAGAGAGATAGAGAGTGATAGAGAGTGTCAGAGAGTGGCATGGAGTGATAGAGCGTGTCAGAGAGTGTCAGAGAGTGTCAGAGAGTTTCAGAGAGTGATAGAGAGTTTCTGAGGTGTCTGAGAGTGACAGAGAGTGTCAGAGTGTGTCAGAGAGTGATAGAGATTGATAGAGAGTGTAGGAGAGTGTCAGAGAGTGTCTGAGAGTGTCAGAGAGTGTCAGAGAATGATAGAGAGTGCCTGAGAGTGTCAGAGAGGGTCTGAGAGTGTCAGAGAGTGATAGAGAGTGTCTGAGAGTGATAGAGAGTGTCTGAGAGTGTATGAGAGTGTCAGAGAGTGTCAGAGAGTGTCAGAGAATGATAGAGAGTGCCTGAGAGTGACAGAGAGTGTCTGAGAGTGTCAGAGAGTGTCAGAGTGTGTCAGAGTGTGTCAGAGAGAGTCAGAGAGTGATTGAGAGTGTCTGAGAGTGTCAGAGAGTGTCTGAGAGTGTCAGAGAGTGATGGAGAGAGTCAGAGAGTGATAGAGAGTGATAGAGAGTGTCTGAGAGTGTCAGAGAGTGTCTGAGAGTGTCAGGGAGTGTCAGAGAGTGATAGAGATTGTCTGAGAGTGATAGAGATTGTCTGAGAGTGTCTGAGAGTGTCTGAGAGTGTCTGAGAGTGATAGAGAGTGAAAGAGAGTGTCTGAAAGTGTCAGAGAGTGTCTGAGAGTGTCAGAGAGTGTCAGAGAGTGATAGAGAGTGTCTGAGAGTGTCAGAGAGTGTCAGAGAGTGATAGAGAGTGTCTGAGAGTGATAGAGATTGTCTGAGAGTGTCTGTGAGTGATTGAGAGTGTCTGAGAGTGTCTGAGAGTGTCTGAGAGTGATAGCGTGATAGAGAGTGATAGAGAGTGTCTGAGAGTGTCTGAGAGTGTCAGAGAGTGATAGAGATTGTCTGAGAGTGTCAGAGAGTGCCTGAGAGTGTCTGAGAGTGATAGAGAGTGATAGAGAGTGTCTGAGAGTGTCTGAGAGTGTCAGACAGTGATAGAGAGTGTCAGAGAGTTTTAGAGAGTGTCTGAGAGTGATAGAGATTGTCTGAGAGTGTCTGTGAGTGATTGAGAGTGTCTGAGAGTGTCTGAGAGTGTCTGAGAGTGATAGCGTGATAGAGAGTGATAGAGTGTGTCTGAGAGTGTCTGAGAGTGTCAGAGAGTGATAGAGATTGTCTGAGAGTGTCTGAGAGTGCCTGAGAGTGTCTGAGAGTGATAGAGAGTGATAGAGAGTGTCTGAGAGTGTCTGAGAGTGTCAGACAGTGATAGAGAGTGTCAGAGAGTTTTAGAGAGTGTCTGAGAGTGTCAGCGAGTGTCAGAGAGTGATAGAGAGTGTCTGAGAGTGATAGAGACTGTCTGAGAGTGTCTGAGAGTGTCTGTGAGTGATTGAGAGTGTCAGACAGTGATAGAGAGTGTCAGAGAGTTTTAGAGAGTGTCTGAGAGTGTCAGCCAGTGTCAGAGAGTGATAGAGAGTGTCTGAGAGTGATAGAGACTGTCTGAGAGTGTCTGAGAGTGTCTGTGAGTGATTGAGAGTGTCAGAGAGTGTCAGAGCGTGTCAGAGAGTAATAGAGAGTGATAGAGAGTGTCAGAGAGAGTCAGAGAGTGATCGAGAGTGACAAAGAGTGTCAGAGAGTGATGGAGAGTGATTGAATGTGTCTGAGAGTGTCAGAGTGCTTCAGAGAATAATAGAGAGTGATAGAGAGTGTCAGAGAGAGTCGCAGAGTGATCGAGAGTGTCAGAGAGTGTCTGAGAGTGATAGAGATTTTCTGAGAGGGTTCAGAGATTGAGAGAGAGTGTCAGAGATTGTCAGAGAGTGTCAGAGAGTGATAGAGAGTGTCTGGGAGTGTCAGAGAGTGTCTGAGAGTGTCAGAGAGTGTCAGAGAGTGATAGAGAGTGTCTGAGAGTGATAGAGAGTGTCTGAGAGTGTCAGAGAGTGTCAGAGTGTGTCAGAGCGAGTCAGAGAGTGATTGAGATTGTCTGAGAGTGTCTGAGAGTGTCAGAGAGTGTCAGAGAGTGATAGAGAGTGTCAGAGAGTGATAGAGAGTGTCTGAGAGTGTCAGAAAGTGTCTGAGAGTGTCAGAGAGTGATAGAGACTGTCAGAGAGTGATGGAGAGTGTCTGAGATTGTCAGAGAGAGTCAGAGAGTGTCAGAGTGTGTCAGAGAGCAATAGAGAGTGATAGAGAGTGTCTGAGAGTGTCATAGAGTGATCGAGAGAGTCAAAGAGAGTCAGAGAGTGATAGAGAGTGATTGAATGTGTCTGAGAGTGTCAGAGAGTGTCAGAGTGTGTCAGAGTGTGTCAGAGAGTGATATTGAGTGATAGAGAGTTTCAGAGAGTGTCATTGAGTGATAGAGAGTGTCAGAGAGTTTCGGAGTGTGATAGAGAGTGTCAGAGAGTGATAGAGCGTGATCGAGAGTTTCAGAGAGTGTCAGAGAGTTTCAGAGTGTGATAGAGAGTGTCAGAGAGTGATAGAGCGTGATAGAGAGTTTCAGAGAGTGTCAGAGAGTAATAGAGAGTGTCAGAGAGTGTCATTGAGTGACAGAGAGTGTCAGAGAGTGATAGAGAGTGTCTGAGAATGTCAGAGAGTGATAGAGAGTGTCAGAGAGTGATAGAGAGTGTCTGAGACTGTCAGAGAGTGTCAGAGCGTGATAGAGTGATTGAGTGTGTCTGAGAGTGTCAGTGAGTGTCAGAGTTAGTAAGAAAGTGTCAGAGAGTGATATATAGTGTCTGAGAGTGTCAGAGAGCGTCAGAGTGTGATATCGAGTGATAGAGAGTGTCTGAGAGTGACAGAGCGTTTCTGAGAATGTCAGTGAGTGTCAGAGAGTGATAGAGAGTGGCAGAGAATGTCAGAGAGTGATAAAGAGTTTCAGAGAGTGATAGAGAGTGTCTGAGAATGTCAGAGAGTGATAGAGAGTGTCAGAGAGTGGTAGAGAGTGTCTGAGAGTTTCAGAGAGTGAGAGAGAGATTCTGAGAGTGTCAGAGAGTGTCAGAGAGTGACAGAGAGTGACAGAGAGTGTCTGAGAGTGTCAGAGAGTGTCAGAGTGTGTCAGAGAGCAAAAGAGAGTGTCAGGGAGTGATAGAGAGTTTCAGAGTGTGATAGAGAGTGTCTGAGAGTGTCTGAGAGTGACAGAGAGTGTCTGAGAGTGACGGAGAGTGTCTGAGAGTGTCAGAGTGTCAGAGAGTGATAGAGAGTGACAGAGAGTGTCTGAGAGTGACAGGGAATGTCTGAGAGTGTCAGTGAGTGTCAGTGAGTGATAGAGAGTGTCTGAGAGTGTCTGAGATTGTCAGAGAGTGTCTGAGAGTGTCTGAGAGTGTCAGAGAGTGTCAGAGTGTGTCAGAGTGTGTCAGAGAGAGTCAGAGAGTGATTGAGAGTGTCTGAGAGTGTCAGAGAGTGTCTGAGAGTGTCAGAGAGTGATGGAGAGAGTCAGAGAGTGATAGAGAGTGATAGAGAGTGTCTGAGAGTGTCAGAGAGTGTCTGAGAGTGTCAGGGAGTGTCAGAGAGTGATAGAGATTGTCTGAGAGTGATAGAGATTGTCTGAGAGTGTCTGAGAGTGTCTGAGAGTGTCTGAGAGTGATAGAGAGTGAAAGAGAGTGTCTGAAAGTGTCAGAGAGTGTCTGAGAGTGTCAGAGAGTGTCAGAGAGTGATAGAGAGTGTCTGAGAGTGTCAGAGAGTGTCAGAGAGTGATAGAGAGTGTCTGAGAGTGATAGAGATTGTCTGAGAGTGTCTGTGAGTGATTGAGAGTGTCTGAGAGTGTCTGAGAGTGTCTGAGAGTGATAGCGTGATAGAGAGTGATAGAGAGTGTCTGAGAGTGTCTGAGAGTGTCAGAGAGTGATAGAGATTGTCTGAGAGTGTCAGAGAGTGCCTGAGAGTGTCTGAGAGTGATAGAGAGTGATAGAGAGTGTCTGAGAGTGTCTGAGAGTGTCAGACAGTGATAGAGAGTGTCAGAGAGTTTTAGAGAGTGTCTGAGAGTGATAGAGATTGTCTGAGAGTGTCTGTGAGTGATTGAGAGTGTCTGAGAGTGTCTGAGAGTGTCTGAGAGTGATAGCGTGATAGAGAGTGATAGAGTGTGTCTGAGAGTGTCTGAGAGTGTCAGAGAGTGATAGAGATTGTCTGAGAGTGTCTGAGAGTGCCTGAGAGTGTCTGAGAGTGATAGAGAGTGATAGAGAGTGTCTGAGAGTGTCTGAGAGTGTCAGACAGTGATAGAGAGTGTCAGAGAGTTTTAGAGAGTGTCTGAGAGTGTCAGCGAGTGTCAGAGAGTGATAGAGAGTGTCTGAGAGTGATAGAGACTGTCTGAGAGTGTCTGAGAGTGTCTGTGAGTGATTGAGAGTGTCAGACAGTGATAGAGAGTGTCAGAGAGTTTTAGAGAGTGTCTGAGAGTGTCAGCCAGTGTCAGAGAGTGATAGAGAGTGTCTGAGAGTGATAGAGACTGTCTGAGAGTGTCTGAGAGTGTCTGTGAGTGATTGAGAGTGTCAGAGAGTGTCAGAGCGTGTCAGAGAGTAATAGAGAGTGATAGAGAGTGTCAGAGAGAGTCAGAGAGTGATCGAGAGTGACAAAGAGTGTCAGAGAGTGATGGAGAGTGATTGAATGTGTCTGAGAGTGTCAGAGTGCTTCAGAGAATAATAGAGAGTGATAGAGAGTGTCAGAGAGAGTCGCAGAGTGATCGAGAGTGTCAGAGAGTGTCTGAGAGTGATAGAGATTTTCTGAGAGGGTTCAGAGATTGAGAGAGAGTGTCAGAGATTGTCAGAGAGTGTCAGAGAGTGATAGAGAGTGTCTGGGAGTGTCAGAGAGTGTCTGAGAGTGTCAGAGAGTGTCAGAGAGTGATAGAGAGTGTCTGAGAGTGATAGAGAGTGTCTGAGAGTGTCAGAGAGTGTCAGAGTGTGTCAGAGCGAGTCAGAGAGTGATTGAGATTGTCTGAGAGTGTCTGAGAGTGTCAGAGAGTGTCAGAGAGTGATAGAGAGTGTCAGAGAGTGATAGAGAGTGTCTGAGAGTGTCAGAAAGTGTCTGAGAGTGTCAGAGAGTGATAGAGACTGTCAGAGAGTGATGGAGAGTGTCTGAGATTGTCAGAGAGAGTCAGAGAGTGTCAGAGTGTGTCAGAGAGCAATAGAGAGTGATAGAGAGTGTCTGAGAGTGTCATAGAGTGATCGAGAGAGTCAAAGAGAGTCAGAGAGTGATAGAGAGTGATTGAATGTGTCTGAGAGTGTCAGAGAGTGTCAGAGTGTGTCAGAGTGTGTCAGAGAGTGATATTGAGTGATAGAGAGTT
Organism: Heterodontus francisci; assembly: GCF_036365525.1. NCBI lineage: Eukaryota > Metazoa > Chordata > Chondrichthyes > Heterodontiformes > Heterodontidae > Heterodontus > Heterodontus francisci. The sequence continues at coordinate 25,060,235 of NC_090421.1, forward strand.
TCAGAGAGTGTCATTGAGTGATAGAGAGTGTCAGAGAGTTTCGGAGTGTGATAGAGAGTGTCAGAGAGTGATAGAGCGTGATCGAGAGTTTCAGAGAGTGTCAGAGAGTTTCAGAGTGTGATAGAGAGTGTCAGAGAGTGATAGAGCGTGATAGAGAGTTTCAGAGAGTGTCAGAGAGTAATAGAGAGTGTCAGAGAGTGTCATTGAGTGACAGAGAGTGTCAGAGAGTGATAGAGAGTGTCTGAGAATGTCAGAGAGTGATAGAGAGTGTCAGAGAGTGATAGAGAGTGTCTGAGACTGTCAGAGAGTGTCAGAGCGTGATAGAGTGATTGAGTGTGTCTGAGAGTGTCAGTGAGTGTCAGAGTTAGTAAGAAAGTGTCAGAGAGTGATATATAGTGTCTGAGAGTGTCAGAGAGCGTCAGAGTGTGATATCGAGTGATAGAGAGTGTCTGAGAGTGACAGAGCGTTTCTGAGAATGTCAGTGAGTGTCAGAGAGTGATAGAGAGTGGCAGAGAATGTCAGAGAGTGATAAAGAGTTTCAGAGAGTGATAGAGAGTGTCTGAGAATGTCAGAGAGTGATAGAGAGTGTCAGAGAGTGGTAGAGAGTGTCTGAGAGTTTCAGAGAGTGAGAGAGAGATTCTGAGAGTGTCAGAGAGTGTCAGAGAGTGACAGAGAGTGACAGAGAGTGTCTGAGAGTGTCAGAGAGTGTCAGAGTGTGTCAGAGAGCAAAAGAGAGTGTCAGGGAGTGATAGAGAGTTTCAGAGTGTGATAGAGAGTGTCTGAGAGTGTCTGAGAGTGACAGAGAGTGTCTGAGAGTGACGGAGAGTGTCTGAGAGTGTCAGAGTGTCAGAGAGTGATAGAGAGTGACAGAGAGTGTCTGAGAGTGACAGGGAATGTCTGAGAGTGTCAGTGAGTGTCAGTGAGTGATAGAGAGTGTCTGAGAGTGTCTGAGATTGTCAGAGAGTGTCAGAGAGTGAGAGAGAGAGATAAAGATTGATAGAGAGTGTCAGAGAGTGATAGAGAGTGATAGAGAGTGTCTGAGAGAGTCAGAGAGTATCAGAGCGTGATAGAGAGTGATAGGGAGTGTCAGAGAGTGTCATTGAGTTTCAGAGAGTGTCAGAGAGTTTTAGAGAGTGATATAGAGTGTCAGAGAGTGATAGAGAGTGACAGTGAGTGTCTGAGAGTGATCAAGAGTGTCAGAGAGTGATAGAGAGTGTCTGAGAATGTCAGAGAGTGATAGAGAGTGTCTGAGAATGTCAGAGAGTGATAGAGAGTGTCAGAGAGTGATAGAGAGTGTCTGAGAGTTTCAGAGATTGAGAGAGTGATTCTGAGAGTTTCAGAGAGTGTCAGAGAGTGATAGAGAGTGTTAGAGAGTGTCTGAGCGTGTCAGAGAGTGGCAGCGTGTGTCAGAGAGCGAAAGAGAGTGTTAGGGAGTGATAGAGAGTTTCAGAGTGTGATAGAGAGTGTCTGAGAGTGTCTGAGAGTGTCTGAGAGTGACAGAGAGTGTCTGAGAGTGACGGAGAGTGTCTGAGAGTGACAGAGAGTGTCTGAGAGTGTCAGTGAGTGTCAGGGAGTGATAGAGAGTTTCAGAGTGTGATAGAGAGTGTCTGAGAGTGTCTGAGAGTGTCAGAGTGTCAGAGAGTGACAGAGAATGTCTGAGAGTGTCAGTGAGTGTCAGAGAGTGATAGAGAGTGTCTGAGTGTGTCTGAGATTGTCAGAGAGTGTCAGAGAGTGAGAGAGAGAGATAGAGAGTGTCTGAGAGTGTCAGAGAGTGATCAAGATTGATAGAGAGTGTCAGAGAGTGATAGAGAGTGATAGAGAGTGTATGAGAGAGTCAAGGAGAGTCAGAGAGTGTCAGAGAGTGATAGAGAGTAATAGGGAGTGTCAGAGAGTGTCATTGAGTTTCAGAGAGTGTCAGAGAGTTTCAGAGATTGATAGAGAGTGATAAAGAGTGATGGAGAGTGCCAGAGAGTGTCAGAGAGTGTCTGAGAGAGTCTGAGAGTGTCAGAGACTGTCAGAGTGTATCAGAGAGTGATAGAGAGTGATAGAGAGTGTCTGAGTGTGTCAGAGAGTGTCAGAGAGTGATAGAGAGTGATAGAGAGTGTCAGAGAGTGTCATGGAGTGATAGAGTGTGTCAGAGAGTGTCAGAGAGCGTCAGAGAGTGTCAGAGAGTGTCAGAGAGTGTCAGAGAGTTTCAGAGAGTGATAGAGAGTTTCTGAGGTGTCTGAGAGTGACAGACAGTGTCAGAGTGTGTCAGAGAATGATCGAGAGTGTCTGAGACTGTCAGAGAGTGTCAGAGTGTGTCAGAGTGTGTCAGAGAGTGATAGAGATTGATAGAGAGTGTATGAGAGTGTCAGAGAGTGTCTGAGAGTGTCAGAGAGTGTCAGAGAGTGTCAGAGAATGATATAGAGTGCCTGAGAGTGTCAGAGAGGGTCTGAGAGTGTCAGAGAGTGATAGAGATTGTCAGAGAGTGATAGAGAGTGTCTGAGAGTGATAGAGAGTGTCTGAGAGTGTCAGAGAGTGGCAGAGTGTGTCAGAGTGTGTCAGAGAGCGTCAGAGAGTGATTGAGAGTGTCTGAGAGTGTCAGAGAGTGTCTGAGAGTGTCAGAGAGTGTCAGAGAGTGATGGAGAGAGTCAGAGAGTGATAGAGAGTGATAAAGAGTGTCTGAGAGTGTCAGAGAGTGTCTGAGAGTGTCAGGGAGTGTCAGAGAGTGATAGAGATTGTCTGAGAGTGTCTGAGAGTGTCTGAGAGTGTCTGAAAGTGATTGAGAGTGTCTGAGAGTGTCTGAGAGTGATAGAGAGTGATAGAGAGTGTCTGAGAGTGTCAGAGAGTGTCTGAGAGTTGCAGAGAGTGTCAGAGAGTGACAGAGAGTGTCTGAGAGTGTCAGAGAGTGTCAGAGAGTGATAGAGAGTGTCTGAGAGTGATAGAGATTCTCTGAGAGTGTCTGAGAGTGTCTGTGAGTGATTGAGAGTGTCTGAGAGTGACAGAGAGTGTCTGAGAGTGATAGCGTGATAGAGAGTGCTAGAGAGTGTCTGAGAGTGTCTGAGAGTGTCAGAGAGTGATAGAGATTGTCTGAGAGTGTCTGAGAGTGCCTGAGAGTGTCTGAGAGTGATAGAGAGTGATAGAGAGTGTCTGAGAGTGTCTGAGAGTGTCAGAGAGTGATAGAGAGTGTCAGAGAGTTTTAGAGAGTGTCAGAGAGTGTCAGAGTGTGTCAGAGAGTAATAGAGAGTGATCGAGAGTGTCAGAGAGTGTCATGGAGTGATCGAGAGTGACAAAGAGTGTCAGAGAGTGATGGAGAGTGATTGGATGTGTCTGAGAGTGTCAGAGTGCTTCAGAGAATAATAGAGAATGATAGAGAGTGTCAGAGAGAGTCGCAGAGTGATCGAGAGTGTCAGAGAGTGTCTGAGAGTGATAGAGATAGTCTGAGATTGTCAGAGAGAGTCAGAGAGCGTCAGAGTGTGTCAGAGAGCAATAGAGAGTGATAGAGAGTGTCTGAGAGTGTCATAGAGTGATCGAGAGAGTCAAAGAGAGTCAGAGAGTGATAGAGAGTGATTGAATGTGTCTGAGAGTGTCAGAGAGTGTCAGAGAGTGACAGAGAGTGTCTGAGAGTGTCAGAGAGTGTCAGAGAGTGATAGAGAGTGTCTGAGAGTGATAGAGATTGTCTGAGAGTGTCTGTGAGTGATTGAGAGTGTCTGAGAGTGTCTGAGAGTGTGTGAGAGTGTCTGAGAGTGATAGCGTGATAGAGAGTGATAGAGAGTGTCTGAGAGTGTCTGAGAGTGTCAGAGAGTGATAGAGATTGTCTGAGAGTGTCTGAGAGTGCCTGAGAGTGTCTGAGAGTGATAGAGAGTGATAGAGAGTGTCAGAGAGTTTTAGAGAGTGTCAGAGAGTGTCAGAGTGTGTCAGAGAGTAATAGAGAGTGATCGAGAGTGTCAGAGAGTGTCATGGAGTGATCGAGAGTGACAAAGAGTGTCAGAGAGTGATGGAGAGTGATTGGATGTGTCTGAGAGTGTCAGAGTGCTTCAGAGAATAATAGAGAGTGATAGAGAGTGTCAGAGAGAGTCGCAGAGTGATCGAGAGTGTCAGAGAGTGTCTGAGAGTGATAGAGAGAGTCTGAGATTGTCAGAGAGAGTCAGAGAGTGTCAGAGTGTGTCAGAGAGCAATAGAGAGTGATAGAGAGTGTCTGAGAGTGTCATAGAGTGATCGAGAGAGTCAAAGAGAGTCAGAGAGTGATAGAGAGTGATTGAATGTGTCTGAGAATGTCAGAGAGTGATAGAGAGTGTCAGAGAGTGATAGAGAGTGTCTGAGACTGTCAGAGAGTAATAGAGAGTGTCAGAGAGTGTCATTGAGTGAGAGAGAGTGTCAGAGAGTGTCAGAGAGTGATAGAGAGTTTCTGAGAATGTCAGAGAGTGATAGAGAGTGTCAGAGAGTGATAGAGAGTGTCTGAGACTGTCAGAGAGTGTCAGAGCGTGATAGAGTGATTGAGTGTGTCTGAGAGTGTCAGTGAGTGTCAGAGTGTGTAAGAAAGTGTCAGAGAGTGATAGATAGTGTCTGAGAGTGTCAGAGAGCGTCAGAGTGTGATAGCGAGTGATAGAGAGTGTCTGAGAGTGACAGAGAGTTTCTGAGAATGTCAGTGAGTGTCACAGAGTGATATAGAGTGGCAGAGAGTGTCAGAGAGTGATAAAGAGTTTCAGAGAGTGATAGAGAGTGTCTGAGAATGTCAGAGAGTGATAGAGAGAGTCAGAGAGTGGTAGAGAGTGTCTGAGAGTTTCAGAGAGTGAGAGAGAGATTCTGAGAGTGTCAGAGAGTGTCAGAGAGTGATAGAGAGTGACAGAGAGTGTCTGAGAGTGTCAGAGAGTGTCAGAGTGTGTCAGAGAGCAAAAGAGAGTGTCAGGGAGTGATAGAGAGTTTCAGAGTGTGATAGAGAGTGTCTGAGAGTGTCTGAGAGTGACAGAGAGTGTCTGAGAGTGACGGAGAGTGTCTGAGAGTGTCAGAGTGTCAGAGAGTGATAGAGAGTGACAGAGAGTGTCTGAGAGTGACAGGGAATGTCTGAGAGTGTCAGTGAGTGTCAGTGAGTGATAGAGAGTTTCTGAGAGTGTCTGAGATTGTCAGAGAGTGTCAGAGAGTGAGAGAGAGAGATAAAAATTGATAGAGAGTGTCAGAGAGTGATAGAGAGTGATAGAGAGTGTCTGAGAGAGTCAGAGAGTGTCAGAGCGTGATAGAGAGTGATAGGGAGTGTCAGAGAGTGTCATTGAGTTTCAGAGAGTGTCAGAGAGTTTCAGAGAGTGATATAGAGTGTCAGAGAGTGATAGAGAGTGATAGAGAGTGATAGTGAGTGTCTGAGAGTGATCAAGAGTGTCAGAGAGTGATAGAGAGTGTCTGAGAATGTCAGAGAGTGATAGAGAGTGTCTGAGAATGTCAGAGAGTGATAGAGAGTGTCAGAGAGTGATAGAGAGTGTCTGAGAGTTTCAGAGATTGAGAGAGAGATTCTGAGAGTTTCAGAGAGTGTCAGAGAGTGATAGAGAGTGTTAGAGAGTGTCTGAGCGTGTCAGAGAGTGTCAGCGTGTGTCAGAGAGCGAAAGAGAGTGTCAGGGAGTGATAGAGAGTTTCAAAGTGTGATAGAGAGTGTCTGCGAGTGTCTGAGAGTGTCTGAGAGTGACAGAGATTGTCTGAGAGTGACGGAGAGTGTCTGAGAGTGACAGAGAGTGTCTGAGAGTGTCAGTGAGTGTCAGGGAGTGATAGAGAGTTTCAGAGTGTGATAGAGAGTATCTGAGAGTGTCTGAGAGTGTCAGAGTGTCAGAGAGTGACAGAGAATGTCTGAGAGTGTCAGTGAGTGTCAGAGAGTGATAGAGATTGTCTGAGAGTGTCTGAGAGTGTCTGAGAGTGTCAGAGAGTGATCAAGATTGATAGAGAGTGTCAGAGAGTGATAGAGAGTGTATGAGAGAGTCAAGGAGAGTCAGAGAGTGTCAGAGAGTGATCAAGATTGATAGAGAGTGTCAGAGAGTGATAGAGAGTGTATGAGAGAGTCAAGGAGAGTCAGAGAGTGTCAGAAAGTGATAGAGAGTAATAGGGAGTGTCAGAGAGTGTCATTGAGTTTCAGAGAGTGTCAGAGAGTTTCAGAGATTGATAGAGAGTGATAGAGAGTGATGGAGAGTGCCAGAGAGTTTCAGAGAGTGTCTGAGAGAGTCTGAGAGTGTCAGAGACTGTCAGAGTGTATCAGAGAGTGATAGAGAGTGATAGAGAGTGTCTGAGTGTGTCAGAGAGTGTCAGAGAGTGATAGAGAGTGATAGAGAGTGTCAGAGAGTGTCATGGAGTGATAGAGTGTGTCAGAGAGTGTCAGAGAGTGTCAGAGAGTGTCAGAGAGTTTCAGAGAGTGATAGAGAGTTTCTGAGGTGTCTGAGAGTGACAGAGAGTGTCAGAGTGTGTCAGAGAGTGATCGAGAGTGTCTGAGACTGTCAGAGAGTGTCAGAGTGTGTCAGAGTGTGACAGAGAGTGATAGAGATTGATAGAGAGTGTATGAGAGTGTCAGAGAGTGTCTGAGAGTGTCAGAGAGTGTCAGAGAATGATAGAGAGTGCCTGAGAGTGTCAGAGAGGGTCTGAGAGTGTCAGAGAGTGATAGAGAGTGTCTGAGAGTGATAGAGAGTGTCAGAGAGTGTCAGAGAGTGTCTGAGAGTGTCAGAGAGTGTCTGAGAGTGTCAGAGAGGGTCTGAGATTGTCAGAGAGTGTCTGAGAGTGATAGAGAGTGTCTGAGAGTGATAGAGAGTGTCTGAGAGTGTCAGAGAGTGGCAGAGTGTGTCAGAGTGTGTCAGAGAGAGTCAGAGAGTGATTGAGAGTGTCTGAGAGTGTCAGAGAGTGTCTGAGAGTGTCAGAGAGTGTCAAAGAGTGACAGAGAGAGTCAGAGAGTGATAGAGAGTGATAAAGAGTGTCTGAGAGTGTCAGAGAGTGTCTGAGAGTGTCAGGGAGAGTCAGAGAGTGATAGAGATTGTCTGAGAATGTCTGAGTGTCTGAGAGTGTCTGAGAGTGATTGAGAGTGTCTGAGAGTGTCTGAGAGTGTCAGAGAGTGTCAGAGAGTGATAGAGATTGTCTGAGAGTGTCTGAGAGTGTCTGAGAGTGTCTGAGAGTGATTGAGAGTGTCTGAGAGTGTCTGAGAGTGTCTGAGAGTGATAGAGAGTGATAGAGAATGTCTGAGAGTGTCAGAGAGTGTCAGAGAGTGACAGAGAGTGTCTGAGAGTGTCAGAGAGTGTCAGAGAGTGATAGAGAGTGTCTGAGAGTGATAGAGATTGTCTGAGAGTGTCTGAGAGTGTCTGTGAGTAATTGAGAGTGTCTGAGAATGTCTGAGAGTGTCTGAGAGTGATAGCGTGATAGAGAGTGATAGAGAGAGTCAGAGAGTGATAGAGAGTGATTGAATGTGTCTGAGAGTGTCTGAGAGTGTCAGAGAGTGATAGAGATTGTCTGAGAGTGTCTGAGAGTGTCTGAGAGTGTCTGAGAGTGATAGAGAGTGATAGAGAGTGTCTGAGAGTGTCAGAGAGTGTCTGAGAGTGTCAGAGAGTGTCAGAGAGTGACAGAGAGTGTCTGAGAGTGTCAGAGAGTGTCAGAGAGTGATAGAGAGTGTCTGAGAGTGATAGAGATTGTCTGAGAGTGTCTGAGAGTGTCTGTGAGTGATTGAGAGTGTCTGAGAGTGTCTGAGAGTGTCTGAGAGTGATAGCGTGATAGAGAGTGATAGAGAGAGTCAGAGAGTGATAGAGAGTGATTGAATGTGTCTGAGAGTGTCAGAGAGTGTCAGAGAGTGATAGAGAGTGTCTGAGAGTGATAGAGATTGCCTGAGAGTGTCTGTGAGTGATTGAGAGTGTCTGAGAGTGTCTGAGAGTGTCAGAGAGTGATAGAGATTGTCTGAGAGTGTCTGAGAGTGCCTGAGAGTGTCTGAGAGTGATAGAGAGTGATAGTGAGTGTCTGAGAGTGTCTGAGAGTGTCAGAGAGTGATAGAGAGTGTCAGAGAGTTTTAGAGAGTGTCAGAGAGTGTCAGAGTGTGTCAGAGAGTAATAGAGAGTGATCGAGATTGTCAGAGAGTGTCATGGAGTGATCGAGAGTGACATAGAGTGTCAGAGAGTGATGGAGAGTGATTGGATGTGTCTGAGAGTGTCAGAGTGCTTCAGAGAATAATAGAGAGTGATAGAGAGTGTCAGAGAGAGTCGCAGAGTGACCGAGAGTGTCAGAGAGTGTCTGAGAGTGATAGAGAGAGTCTGAGATTGTCAGAGAGAGTCAGAGAGTGTCAGAGTGTGTCAGAGAGCAATAGAGAGTGATAGAGAGTGTCTGAGAGTGTCATAGAGTAATCGTGAGAGTCAAAGAGAGTCAGAGAGTGATAGAGAGTGATTGAATGTGTCTGAGAGTGTCAGAGAGTGTCAGAGTGTGATAGAGAGTGTCTGAGAGTGATAGAGATTGTCCGAGAGTGTCTGAGAGTGTCTGTGAGTGATTGAGAGTGTCTGAGAGTGTCTGAGAGTGTCTGAGAGTGATAGCGTGATAGAGAGTGATAGAGAGAGTCAGAGAGTGATAGAGAGTGATTGAATGTGTCTGAGAGTGTCAGAGAGTGTCAGAGAGTGTCAGAGAGTGATCGAGAGTGTCTGAGAGTGATAGAGATTGTCTGAGAGTGTCTGAGAGTGTCTGTGAGTGATTGAGAGTGTCTGAGAGTGTTAGAGATTGTCTGAGAGTGTCTGAGAGTGTCTGTGAGTGATTGAGAGTGTCTGAGAGTGTCTGAGAGTGTCTGAGAGTGATAGCGTGATAGAGAGTGATAGAGAGAGTCAGAGAGTGATAGAGAGTGATTGAATGTGTCTGAGAGTGTCAGAGAGTGTCAGAGAGTGTCAGAGAGTGTCAGAGAGTGATCGAGAGTGTCTGAGAGTGATATAGATTGTCTGAGAGTGATAGAGAGTGTCTGTGAGTGATTGAGAGTGTCTGAGAGTGTCTGAGAGTGATAGCGTGATGGAGAGTGATAGAGAGAGTCAGAGAGTGATAGAGAGTGATTGAATGTGTCTGAGAGTGTCAGAGAGTGTCAGAGAGTGTCAGAGAGTGATAGAGAGTGTCTGAGAGTGATAGAGATTGCCTGAGAGTGTCTGTGAGTGATTGAGAGAGTCTGAGAGTGTCTGAGAGTGTCAGAGAGTGATAGAGATTGTCTGAGAGTGTCTGAGAGTGCCTGAGAGTGTCTGAGAGTGATAGAGAGTGATAGTGAGTGTCTGAGAGTGTCTGAGAGTGTCAGAGAGTGATAGAGAGTGTCAGAGAGTTTTAGAGAGTGTCAGAGAGTGTCAGAGTGTGTCAGAGAGTAATAGAGAGTGATCGAGAGTGTCAGAGAGTGTCATGGAGTGATCGAGAGTGACATAGAGTGTCAGAGAGTGATGGAGAGTGATTGGATGAGTCTGAGAGTGTCAGAGTGCTTCAGAGAATAATAGAGAGTGATAGAGAATGTCAGAGAGAGTCGCAGAGTGATCGAGAGTGTCAGAGAGTGTCTGAGAGTGATAGAGAGAGTCTGAGATTGTCAGAGAGAGTCAGAGAGTGTCAGAGTGTCATAGAGAGTGTCTGAGAGTGATAGAGATTGTCTGAGAATGTCTGTGAGTGATTGAGAGTGTCTGAGAGTGTCAGAGAGTGTCAGAGAGTGATAGAGAGTGTCTGAGAGTGATAGAGATTGTCTGAGAGTGTCTGTGAGTGATTGAGAGTGTCTGAGAGTGTCTGAGAGTGTCTGAGAGTGTCTGAGAGTGATAGCGTGATAGAGAGTGATAGAGAGTGTCTGAGAGTGTCTGAGAGTGTCAGAGAGTGATAGAGATTGTCTGAGAGTGTCTGAGAGTGTCTGAGAGTGATAGCGTGATAGAGAGTGATAGAGAGTGTCTGAGAGTGTCTGAGAGTGTCAGAGAGTGATAGAGATTGTCTGAGAGTGTCTGAGAGTGCCTGAGAGTGATAGAGAGTGATAGAGAGTGTCAGAGAGTTTTAGAGAGTGTCAGAGAGTGTCAGAGTGTGTCAGAGAGTAATAGAGAGTGATCGAGAGTGTCAGAGAGTGTCATGGAGTGATCGAGAGTGACAAAGAGTGTCAGAGAGTGATGGAGAGTGATTGGATGTGTCTGAGAGTGTCAGAGTGCTTCAGAGAATAATAGAGAGTGATAGAGAGTGTCAGAGAGAGTCGCAGAGTGATCGAGAGTGTCAGAGAGTGTCTGAGAGTGATAGAGAGAGTCTGAGATTGTCAGAGAGAGTCAGAGAGTGTCAGAGTGTGTCAGAGAGCAATAGAGAGTGATAGAGAGTGTCTGAGAGTGTCATAGAGTGATATAGAGAGTCAAAGAGAGTCAGAGAGTGATAGAGAGTGATTGAATGTGTCTGAGAATGTCAGAGAGTGATAGAGAGTGTCAGAGAGTGATAGAGAGTGTCTGAGACTGTCAGAGAGTAATAGAGAGTGTCAGAGAGTGTCATTGAGTGACAGAGAGTGTCAGAGAGTGTCAGAGAGTGATAGAGAGTTTCTGAGAATGTCAGAGAGTGATAGAGAGTGTCAGAGAGTGATAGAGAGTGTCTGAGACTGTCAGAGAGTGTCAGAGCGTGATAGAGTGATTGAGTGTGTCTGAGAGTGTCAGTGAGTGTCAGAGTGTGTAAGAAAGTGTCAGAGAGTGATAGATAGTGTCTGAGAGTGTCAGAGAGCGTCAGAGTGTGATAGCGAGTGATAGAGAGTGTCTGAGAGTGACAGAGAGTTTCTGAGAATGTCAGTGAGTGTCAGAGAGTGATAGAGAGTGGCAGAGAGTGTCAGAGAGTGATAAAGAGTTTCAGAGAGTGATAGAGAGTGTCTGAGAATGTCAGAGAGTGATAGAGAGAGTCAGAGAGTGGTAGAGAGTGTCTGAGAGTTTCAGAGAGTGAGAGAGAGATTCTGAGAGTGTCAGAGAGTGTCAGAGAGTGATAGAGAGTGACAGAGAGTGTCTGAGAGTGTCAGAGAGTGTCAGAGTGTGTCAGAGAGCAAAAGAGAGTGTCAGGGAGTGATAGAGAGTTTCAGAGTGTGATAGAGAGTGTCTGAGAGTGTCTGAGAGTGACAGAGAGTGTCTGAGAGTGACGGAGAGTGTCTGAGAGTGTCAGAGTGTCAGAGAGTGATAGAGAGTGACAGAGAGTGTCTGAGAGTGACAGGGAATGTCTGAGAGTGTCAGTGAGTGTCAGTGAGTGATAGAGAGTTTCTGAGAGTGTCTGAGATTGTCAGAGAGTGTCAGAGAGTGAGAGAGAGAGATAAAAATTGATAGAGAGTGTCAGAGAGTGATAGAGAATGATAGAGAGTGTCTGAGAGAGTCAGAGAGTGTCAGAGCGTGATAGAGAGTGATAGGGAGTGTCAGAGAGTGTCATTGAGTTTCAGAGAGTGTCAGAGAGTTTCAGAGAGTGATATAGAGTGTCAGAGAGTGATAGAGAGTGATAGAGAGTGATAGTGAGTGTCTGAGAGTGATCAAGAGTGTCAGAGAGTGATAGAGAGTGTCTGAGAATGTCAGAGAGTGATAGAGAGTGTCTGAGAATGTCAGAGAGTGATAGAGAGTGTCAGAGAGTGATAGAGAGTGTCTGAGAGTTTCAGAGATTGAGAGAGAGATTCTGAGAGTTTCAGAGAGTGTCAGAGAGTGATAGAGAGTGTTAGAGAGTGTCTGAGCGTGTCAGAGAGTGTCAGCGTGTGTCAGAGAGCGAAAGAGAGTGTCAGGGAGTGATAGAGAGTTTCAGAGTGTGATAGAGAGTGTCTGCGAGTGTCTGAGAGTGTCTGAGAGTGACAGACAGTGTCTGAGAGTGACGGAGAGTGTCTGAGAGTGACAGAGAGTGTCTGAGAGTGTCAGAGAGTGTCAGGGAGTGATAGAGAGTTTCAGAGTGTGATAGAGAGTATCTGAGAGTGTCTGAGAGTGTCAGAGTGTCAGAGAGTGACAGAGAATGTCTGAGAGTGTCAGTGAGTGTCAGAGAGTGATAGAGAGTGTCTGAGTGTGTCTGAGATTGTCAGAGAGTGTCAGAGAGTGAGAGAGAGAGATAGAGAGTGTCTGAGAGTGTCAGAGAGTGATCAAGATTGATAGAGAGTGTCAGAGAGTGATAGAGAGTGTATGAGAGAGTCAAGGAGAGTCAGAGAGTGTCAGAGAGTGATAGAGAGTAATAGGGAGTGTCAGAGAGTGTCATTGAGTTTCAGAGAGTGTCAGAGAGTTTCAGAGATTGATAGAGAGTGATAGAGAGTGATGGAGAGTGCCAGAGAGTTTCAGAGAATGTCTGAGAGAGTCTGAGAGTGTCAGAGACTGTCAGAGTGTATCAGAGAGTGATAGAGAGTGATAGAGAGTGTCTGAGTGTGTCAGAGAGTGTCAGAGAGTGATAGAGAGTGATAGAGAGTGTCAGAGAGTGTCATGGAGTGATAGAGTGTGTCAGAGAGTGTCAGAGAGTGTCAGAGAGTGTCAGAGAGTGTCAGAGAGTTTCAGAGAGTGATAGAGAGTTTCTGAGGTGTCTGAGAGTGACAGAGAGTGTCAGAGTGTGTCAGAGAGTGATCGAGAGTGTCTGAGACTGTCAGAGAGTGTCAGAGTGTGTCAGAGTGTGACAGAGAGTGATAGAGATTGATAGAGAGTGTATGAGAGTGTCAGAGAGTGTCAGAGAGTGTCAGAGAGTGTCAGAGAATGATAGAGAGTGCCTGAGAGTGTCAGAGAGGGTCTGAGAGTGTCAGAGAGTGATAGAGAGTGTCTGAGAGTGATAGAGAGTGTCAGAGAGTGTCAGAGAGTGTCTGAGAGTGTCAGAGAGTGTCTGAGAGTGTCAGAGAGGGTCTGAGATTGTCAGAGAGTGTCTGAGAGTGATAGAGAGTGTCTGAGAGTGATAGAGAGTGTCTGAGAGTGTCAGAGAGTGGCAGAGTGTGTCAGAGTGTGTCAGAGAGAGTCAGAGAGTGATTGAGAGTGTCTGAGAGTGTCAGAGAGTGTCTGAGAGTGTCAGAGAGTGTCAGAGAGTGACAGAGAGAGTCAGAGAGTGATAGAGAGTGATAAAGAGTGTCTGAGAGTGTCAGAGAGTGTCTGAGAGTGTCAGGGAGAGTCAGAGAGTGATAGAGATTGTCTGAGAGTGTCTGAGAGTGTCTGAGAGTGTCTGAGAGTGATTGAGAGTGTCTGAGAGTGTCTGAGAGTGTCAGAGAGTGTCAGAGAGTGATAGAGATTGTCTGAGAGTGTCTGAGAGTGTCTGAGAGTGTCTGAGAGTGATTGAGAGTGTCTGAGAGTGTCTGAGAGTGTCTGAGAGTGATAGAGAGTGATAGAGAGTGTCTGAGAGTGTCAGAGAGTGTCAGAGTATGACAGAGAGTGTCAGAGAGTGTCAGAGAGTGTCAGAGAGTGATAGAGAGTGTCTGAGAGTGATAGAGATTGTCTGAGAGTGTCTGAGAGTGTCTGTGAGTAATTGAGAGTGTCTGAGAATGTCTGAGAGTGTCTGAGAGTGATAGCGTGATAGAGAGTGATAGAGAGAGTCAGAGAGTGATAGAGAGTGATTGAATGTGTCTGAGAGTGTCTGAGAGTGTCAGAGAGTGATAGAGATTGTCTGAGAGTGTCTCAGAGTGTCTGAGAGTGTCTGAGAGTGATAGAGAGTGATAGAGAGTGTCTGAGAGTGTCAGAGAGTGTCTGAGAGTGTCAGAGAGTGTCAGAGAGTGACAGAGAGTGTCTGAGAGTGTCAGAGAGTGTCAGAGAGTGATAGAGAGTGTCTGAGAGTGATAGAGATTGTCTGAGAGTGTCTGAGAGTGTCTGTGAGTGATTGAGAGTGTCTGAGAGTGTCTGAGAGTGTCTGAGAGTGATAGCGTGATAGAGAGTGATAGAGAGAGTCAGAGAGTGATAGAGAGTGATTGAATGTGTCTGAGAGTGTCAGAGAGTGTCAGAGAGTGATAGAGAGTGTCTGAGAGTGATAGAGATTGCCTGAGAGTGTCTGTGAGTGATTGAGAGTGTCTGAGAGTGTCTGAGAGTGTCAGAGAGTGATAGAGATTGTCTGAGAGTGTCTGAGAGTGCCTGAGAGTGTCTGAGAGTGATAGAGAGTGATAGTGAGTGTCTGAGAGTGTCTGAGAGTGTCAGAGAGTGATAGAGAGTGTCAGAGAGTTTTAGAGAGTGTCAGAGAGTGTCAGAGTGTGTCAGAGAGTAATAGAGAGTGATCGAGATTGTCAGAGAGTGTCATGGAGTGATCGAGAGTGACATAGAGTGTCAGAGAGTGATGGAGAGTGATTGGATGTGTCTGAGAGTGTCAGAGTGCTTCAGAGAATAATAGAGAGTGATAGAGAGTGTCAGAGAGAGTCGCAGAGTGATCGAGAGTGTCAGAGAGTGTCTGAGAGTGATAGAGAGAGTCTGAGATTGTCAGAGAGAGTCAGAGAGTGTCAGAGTGTGTCAGAGAGCAATAGAGAGTGATAGAGAGTGTCTGAGAGTGTCATAGAGTAATCGAGAGAGTCAAAGAGAGTCAGAGAGTGATAGAGAGTGATTGAATGTGTCTGAGAGTGTCAGAGAGTGTCAGAGTGTGATAGAGAGTGTCTGAGAGTGATAGAGATTGTCTGAGAGTGTCTGAGAGTGTCTGTGAGTGATTGAGAGTGTCTGAGAGTGTCTGAGAGTGTCTGAGAGTGATAGCGTGATAGAGAGTGATAGAGAGAGTCAGAGAGTGATAGAGAGTGATTGAATGTGTCTGAGAGTGTCAGAGAGTGTCAGAGAGTGTCAGAGAGTGATCGAGAGTGTCTGAGAGTGATAGAGATTGTCTGAGAGTGTCTGAGAGTGTCTGTGAGTGATTGAGAGTGTCTGAGAGTGTCTGAGAGTGTCTGAGAGTGATAGCGTGATGGAGAGTGATAGAGAGAGTCAGAGAGTGATAGAGAGTGATTGAATGTGTCTGAGAGTGTCAGAGAGTGTCAGAGAGTGTCAGAGAGTGATAGAGAGTGTCTGAGAGTGATAGAGATTGCCTGAGAGTGTCTGTGAGTGATTGAGAGAGTCTGAGAGTGTCTGAGAGTGTCAGAGAGTGATAGAGATTGTCTGAGAGTGTCTGAGAGTGCCTGAGAGTGTCTGAGAGTGATAGAGAGTGATAGTGAGTGTCTGAGAGTGTCTGAGAGTGTCAGAGAGTGATAGAGAGTGTCAGAGAGTTTTAGAGAGTGTCAGAGAGTGTCAGAGTGTGTCAGAGAGTAATAGAGAGTGATCGAGAGTGTCAGAGAGTGTCATGGAGTGATCGAGAGTGACATAGAGTGTCAGAGAGTGATGGAGAGTGATTGGATGTGTCTGAGAGTGTCAGAGTGCTTCAGAGAATAATAGAGAGTGATAGAGAGTGTCAGAGAGAGTCGCAGAGTGATCGAGAGTGTCAGAGAGTGTCTGAGAGTGATAGAGAGAGTCTGAGATTGTCAGAGAGAGTCAGAGAGTGTCAGAGTGTGTCAGAGAGCAATAGAGAGTGATAGAGAGTGTCTGAGAGTGTCATAGAGTAATCGAGAGAGTCAAAGAGAGTCAGAGAGTGATAGAGAGTGATTGAATGTGTCTGAGAGTGTCAGAGAGTGTCAGAGTGTGTCAGAGTGTGTCAGAGAGTGATATTGAGTGATAGAGAGTTTCAGATAGTGTCATTGAGTGATAGAGAGTGTCAGAGAGTTTCGGAGTGTGTTAGAGAGTGTCAGAGAGTGACAGAGCGTGATCGAGAGTTTCAGAGAGTGTCAGAGAGTTTCAGAGTGTGATAGAGAGTGTCAGAGAGTGATAGAGCGTGATAGAGAGTTTCAGAGAGTGTCAGAGAGTGTCAGAGAGTAATAGAGAGTGTCAGAGAGTGTCATTGAGTGACAGAGAGTGTCAGAGAGTGTCAGAGAGTGATAGAGAGTGTCTGAGAATGTCAGAGAGTGATACAGAGTGTCAGAGAGTGATAGAGAGTGTCTGAGACTGTCAGAGAGTGTCAGAGCGTGATAGAGTGATTGAGTGTGTCTGAGAGTGTCAGTGAGTGTCAGAGTGTGTAAGAAAGTCTCAGAGAGTGATAGATAGTGTCTGAGAGTGTCAGAGAGCGTCAGAGTGTGATAGCGAGTGATAGAGAGTGTCTGAGAGTGACAGAGAGTTTCTGAGAATGTCAGTGAGTGTCAGAGAGTGATAGAGAGTGATAGAGAGTGTCAGAGAGTGTCATGGAGTGATAGAGTGTGTCAGAGTGTGTCAGAGAGCGTCAGAGAGCGTCAGAGAGTGTCAGAGAGTGTCAGAGAGTTTCAGAGAGTGATAGAGAGTTTCTGAGGTGTCTGAGAGTGACAGAGAGTGTCAGAATGTGTCAGAGGGTGATCGAGAGTGTCTGAGACTGTCAGAGAGTGTCAGAGTGTGTCAGAGTGTGACAGAGAGTGATAGAGATTGATAGAGAGTGTATGAGAGTGTCAGAGAGTGTCTGAGAGTGTCAGAGAGTGTCAGAGAGTGTCAGAGAATGATAGAGAGTGCCTGAGAGTGTCAGAGAGGGTCTGAGAGTGTCAGAGAGTGATAGAGAGTGTCTGAGAGTGATAGAGAGTGTCAGAGAGTGTCAGAGAGTGTCTGAGAGTGTCAGAGAGTGTCTGAGAGTGTCAGAGAGGGTCTGAGATTGTCAGAGAGTGTCTGAGAGTGATAGAGAGTGTCTGAGAGTGATAGAGAGTGTCTGAGAGTGTCAGAGAGTGGCAGAGTGTGTCAGAGTGTGTCAGAGAGAGTCAGAGAGTGATTGAGAGTGTCTGAGAGTGTCAGAGAGTGTCTGAGAGTGTCAGAGAGTGTCAGAGAGTGACAGAGAGAGTCAGAGAGTGATAGAGAGTGATAAAGAGTGTCTGAGAGTGTCAGAGAGTGTCTGAGAGTGTCAGGGAGTGTCAGAGAGTGATAGAGATTGTCTGAGAGTGTCTGAGAGTGTCTGAGAGTGATTGAGAGTGTCTGAGAGTGTCTGAGAGTGTCAGAGAGTGTCAGAGAGTGATAGAGATTGTCTGAGAGTGTCTGAGAGTGTCTGAGATTGTCTGAGAGTGATTGAGAGTGTCTGAGAGTGTCTGAGAGTGTCTGAGAGTGATAGAGAGTGATAGAGAGTGTCTGAGAGTGATCGAGAGTGATAGAGAGTGAGTGTGTCAGAAAGTGAAAGAGAGTGATAGGGAGTGTCAGAGAGTGTCATTTAGTGTCAGAGAGTGTCAGAGAGTTTCAGAGATTGATAGAGAGTCTCAGAGAGTGATAGAGAGTGACAGAGAGTGTCAGAGAGTGTCAGAGAGTGTCAGAGAGTGATAGAGCGTGATAGAGAGTTATAGAGAGTGTCAGAGAGTGTCAGAGAGTGTCTGAGAGAGTCTGAGATTGTCAGAGACGGTCAGAGTGTGTCAGAGAGTGATAGAGAGTGTCTGAGTGTGTCAGAGAGTGCCAGAGACTGATAGAGAGTGTCAGAGAGTGTCATAGAGTGATAGAGAGTGTCTGAGGTGTCTGAGATTGACAGAGAGTGTCTGCGAGCGTCAGTGAGTGTCAGAGAGTGATAGAGAGTGTCTGAGAGTGTCTGAGAGTGTCATAGAGTGATAGAGAGTGTCTGAGAGAATCAGAGAGTGATAGAGAGTGTCTGAGAGTGATAGAGAGTGTCTGAGAGTGTCAGAGAGTGTCAGAGTGTGTCAGAGAGAGTCAGAGAGTGATTGAGAGTGTCAGAGAGTGTCTGAGAGTGATAGAGAGTGTCTGAGTGTGTCAGAGAGTGTCAGAGGGTGATAGAGAGTGTCTCAGAGTGTCAGAGAGTGTCAGAGTGTGTCAGAGAGTAACAGAGAGTAACAGAGAGTGATAGAGAGTGTCAGAGAGTGTCAGAGAGTGTCAGAGAGTGATCAAGAGTGATAGAGAGTGTCAGAGAGTGATAGAGAGTGATAGAGAGTTTCAGAGAGTGTCAGAGAGTGTCAGACAGTGAAAGAGAGTGATAGGGAGTGTCAGAGAGTGTCATTGAGTGTCAGAGAGTGTCAGAGAGTTTCAGAGAGTGTCTGAGAGTGTCTGAGATTGTCAGAGAGTGTCAGAGAGTGTCAGAGAGTGATAGAGAGTGTCTGAGTGTGTCTGCGATTGTCAGAGAGTGTCAGACAGTGATAGAGCGTGATAGAGAGTTATAGAGAGTGGCAGAGAGTGTCAGAGAGTGTCTGAGAGAGTCTGAGATTGTCAGAGATGGTCAGAGTGTGTCAGAGAGTGATAGAGAGTGTCTGAGTGTGTCTGCGATTGTCAGAGAGTGTCAGAGAGTGAGAGAGAGTGATAGAGAGTGTCTGAGAGTGTCAGAGAGTGTCAGAGAGTGATAAAGAGTGATAGAGAGAGTCAGAGAGTGATAGAGAGTGACAGAGTTTGTCTGAGAGTGACAGAGAATGTCTTAGCGTGTCAGAGAATGTCAGAGAGTGAGAGAGAGTGATAGAGAGTGCCTGAGAGTGTCAGAGTGTTTCATAGAGTGATAAAGAGTGATAGAGAGTGTCAGAGAGTGATCGAGAGTGATGGACAGTGAGAGTTTCAGAGAGTGTCAGAGAGTGTCAGAGAGTGAAAGAGAGTGATAGGGAGTGTCAGAGAGTGTCATTGGGTGTCAGAGAGTGTCAGAGAGTTTCAGAGAGTGATAGAGAGTGTCAGAGAGTTTCAGAGAGTGATAGACAGTGTCAGAGCATGACAGAGAGTGTCAGAGAGTGTCAGAGAGTGATAGAGAGTGATAGAGAGTTATAGAGAGTGTCAGAGAGTGTCAGAGAGTTTCTGAGAGAGTCTGAGATTGTCAGAGACGGTCAGAGTGTGTCAGAGAGTGATAGAGAGCGTCTGAGTGTGTCAGAGAGTGCCAGAGAGTGATAGAGAGTGTCAGAGAGTGTCATAGAGTGATAGAGAGTGTCAGAGAGTGTGAGAGAGCGACAGAGAGTGTCAGAGAGTGTTAGAGAGTGTCAGAGAGTGATATAGAGTGTCTGAGAGTGTCTGAAATTGTTAGAGAGTGTCAGAGAGTGTCAGAGGGTGAGAGAGAGTGATAGAGAGTGTCTGAGAGTGTCAGAGAGTGTCAGAGAGTGATCAAGAGTGATAGAGAGTGTCAGAGAGTGATAGAGAGTGATAGAGAGTTTCAGAGAGTGTCAGAGAGTGTCAGACAGTGAAAGAGAGTGATAGGGAGTGTCAGAGAGTGTCATTGAGTGTCAGAGAGTGTCAGAGAGTTTCAGAGAGTGTCTGAGAGTGTCTGAGATTGTCAGAGAGTGTCAGAGAGTGTCAGAGAGTGTCAGAGACTGATAGAGAGTGTCTGTGAGTGTCAGAGAGTGTCAGAGAGTGATAAAGATTGATAGAGAGTGTCAGAGAGTGATAGAGAGTGATGGAGAGTGAGAGTGTCAGAGAGTGAAGGAGAGTGATAGGGAGTGTCAGAGAGTGTCATTGAGTGTCAGAGTGTGTCTGAGAGTTTCAGAGAGTGAGAGAGAGTGTCAGAGAGTGAAAGAGAGTGATAGAGAGTGTCAGAGAGTGATAGAGAGTGATAGTGAGTGTCTGAGAGTGTCAGAGAGTGTCCGATAGTGTCAGTGAGTTTGAGAGTGTGATAGAGAGTGTCAGAGAGTGTCAGAGAGTGATAGAGAGTGTCAGAGAGTGATAGAGAGTGTCTGAGAGTGTCAGAGAGTGAGAGAGAGATTCTGAGAGTGTCAGAGAGTGTCAGAGAGTGACAGAGAGTGATTGAGAGTGTCTGAGAGTGTCAGAGAGTGTCAGAGTGTGTCAGAGAGCGAAAGAGAGTGTCAGGGAGTGACAGAGAGTTTCAGAGTGTGATAGAGAGTGTCTGAGAGTGTCTGAGAGTGTCTGAGAGTGACAGAGAGTGTCTGAGTGTGACGGAGAGTGTCAGAGAGTGTCAGAGAGTGAAAGAGAGTGTCTGAGAGTGTCTGAGATTGTCAGAGAGTGTCAGAGAGTGAGAGAGAGTGATAGAGATGGTCTGAGAGTGTCTAGGAGTGTCAGAGAGTGATAAAGAGTGATCGAGAGTGTCAGAGAGTGATCGAGAGTGATAGAGAGTGAGAGTGTCAGAGAGTGAAAGAGAGTTATAGGGAGTGTCAGAGAGTGTCATTGAGTGTCAGAGAGTGTCAGAGAGTTTCAGAGAGTGATAGAGAGTGTCAGAGAGTGATAGAGAGTGATAGAGAGTGACAGAGAGTGTCAGAGAGTGATAGACCGTGATAGAGAGTTATAGAGAGTGTCAGAGAGTGTCAGAGAGTGTCTGAGAGCGTCTGAGATTGTCAGAGACGGTCAGAGTGTGTCAGAGAGTGATAGAGAGTGTCTGAGTGTGTCAGAGTGCGTCAGAGTGTGATAGAGAGTGATGGAGAGTGTCTGAGAGTGACAGCGAGTGTCTGAGAGTGTCAGTGAGTGTGAGAGTGTGATAGAGAGTGTCAGAGAGTGTCAGAGAGTGATAGAGAGTGTCAGAGAGTGATAGAGAGTGTCTGAGAGTGTCAGAGTGAGAGAGAGATTCTGAGAGTGTCAGAGAGTGTCAGAGTGTGACAGAGAGTGATTGAGAGTGTCTGAGAGTGTCAGAGAGTGTCAGAGTGTGTCAGGGAGCGAAAGAGCGTGTCAGGGAGTGATAGAGAGTTTCAGAGTGTGATAGAGAGTGTCTGAGAGTGACAGAGAGTGTCTGAATGTGACGGAGAGTGTCTGAGAGTGTGAGAGAGTGTCAGAGAGTGAAAGAGAGTGTCTGAGAGTGTCTGAGATTGTCAGAGAGTGTCAGAGAGTGAGAGGGAGTGATAGAGAGTGTCTGAGAGTGGCAGAGAATGTCTGAGAGTTTCAGAGAGTGTCAGAGAGTGAGAGAGAGTGATAGAGAGGGTCTGAGAGTGTCAGAGAGTGTCAGAGAGTGATAAAGAGTGATAGAGAGTGTCAGAGAGTGATCAAGAGTGATAGAGAGTGAGTGTGTCAGAGAGTGAAAGAGAGTGATAGGGAGTGTCAGAGAGTGTCATTTAGTGTCAGAGAGTGTCAGAGAGTTTCAGAGATTGATAGAGAGTGTCAGAGAGTGATAGAGAGTGACAGAGAGTGTCAGAGGGTGTCAGAGAGTGTCAGAGAGTGATAGAGCGTGATAGAGAGTTATAGAGAGTGTCAGAGAGTGTCAGAGAGTGTCTGAGAGAGTCTGAGATTGTCAGAGACGGTCAGAGTGTGTCAGAGAGTGATAGAGAGTGTCTGAGTGTGTCAGAGAGTGCCAGAGAGTGATAGAGAGTGTCAGAGAGTGTCATAGAGTGATAGAGAGTGTCTGAGGTGTCTGAGATTGACAGAGAGTGTCTGCGAGCGTCAGTGAGTGTCAGAGAGTGATAGAGAGTGTCTGAGAGTGTCTGAGAGTGTCATAGAGTGATAGAGAGTGTCTGAGAGAATCAGAGAGTGATAGAGAGTGTCTGAGAGTGATAGAGAGTGTCTGAGAGTGTCAGAGAGTGTCAGAGTGTGTCAGAGAGAGTCAGAGAGTGATTGAGAGATTCTGACAGAGTCAGAGAGTGTATGAGAGTGTCAGAGAGTGTCTGAGAGTGATAGAGTGTGTCAGAGAGTGATAGAGAGTGTCTGAGAGTGTCAGAGAGTGTCTGATTGTGTCAGAGAGTGTCAGAGGGTGATAGAGAGTGTCTGAGAGTGTCAGAGTGTGTCAGAGAGTAACAGAGAGTGATAGAGAGTGTCAGAGAGTGTCAGAGAGTGATAGAGCGTGATAGAGAGTTATAGAGAGTGTCAGAGGGTGTCAGAGAGTGTCTGAGAGAGTCTGAGATTGTCAGAGACGGTCAGAGTGTGTCAGAGAGTGATAGAGAGTGTCTGAGTGTGTCTGCGATTGTCAGAGAGTGTCAGAGAGTGAGAGAGAGTGATAGAGAGTGTCTGAGAGTGTCAGAGAGTGTCAGAGAGTGATAAAGAGTGATAGCGAGAGTCAGAGAGTGATAGAGAGTGACAGAGTTTGTCTGAGAGTGACAGAGAATGTCTTACCGTGTCAGAGAATGTCAGAGAGTGAGAGAGAGTGATAGAGAGTGTCTGAGAGTGTCAGAGAGTGTCATAGAGTGATAAAGAGTGATAGAGAGTGTCAGAGAGTGATCGAGAGTGATAGAGAGTGAGAGTTACAGAGTGTGTCAGAGAGTGATAGAGAGTGTCTGAGTGTGTCTGCGATTGTCAGAGAGTGTCAGAGAGTTTCAGAGAGTGATAGAGAGTGTCTGAGAGTGTCAGAGAGTGTCAGAGAGTGATAAAGAGTGATAGCGAGAGTCAGAGAGTGATAGAGAGTGACAGAGTTTGTCTGAGAGTGACAGAGAATGTCTTAGCGTGTCAGAGAATGTCAGAGAGTGAGAGAGAGTGATAGAGAGTGCCTGAGAGTGTCAGAGAGTTTCATAGAGTGATAAAGAGTGATAGAGAGTGTCAGAGAGTGATCGAGAGTGATGGACAGTGAGAGTTTCAGAGAGTGTCAGAGAGTGTCAGAGAGTGAAAGAGAGTGATAGGGAGTGTCAGAGAGTGTCATTGGGTGTCAGAGAGTGTCAGAGAGTTTCAGAGAGTGATAGACAGTGTCAGCGCATGACAGAGAGTGTCAGAGAGTGTCAGAGAGTGATAGAGAGTGATAGAGAGTTATAGAGAGTGTCAGAGAGTGTCAGAGAGTTTCTGAGAGAGTCTGAGATTGTCAGAGACGGTCAGAGTGTGTCAGAGAGTGATAGAGAGTGTCTGAGTGTGTCAGAGAGTGCCAGAGAGTGATAGAGAGTGTCAGAGAGTGTCATAGAGTGATAGAGAGTGTCAGAGAGTGTGAGAGAGCGACAGAGAGTGTCAGAGAGTGTTAGACGCGGTCAGAGAGAGATAGAGAGTGTCTGAGGTGTCTGAGAGTGACAGAGAGTGTCTGCGAGCGTCAGTGAGTGTCAGAGAGTGATAGAGAGTGTCTGAGAGTGTCTGAGAGTTTCTGAGAGTGTCATAGTGTGACAGAGAGTGTCAGACAGTGTCAGAGAGTGATATAGAGTGTCTGAGAGTGATAGAGAGTGTCTGCGAGTGTCAGAGAGTGTCTGAGAGTGTCAGAGAGTGTCAGAGAGTTTCAGCGAGTGTGAGATAGTGTCTGAGAGTGTCAGAGAGTCTCAGAGAGTTTCGGAGAGTGTCTGTGAGTGTCGGAGAGAGTCAGAGAGTTTCTGAGTGTTTCTGAGTGTGTCAGAGAGTTTCAGAGAGTGTCACAGAGTGTCAGAGAGTGTCAGAGAGTATCAGAGAGTGTCAGAGAGTGTCAGAGATTTTCAGAGAGTTTCAGAGAGCGTCAGAGAGTGTCAGAGACTGTCAGAAAGTTTCAGAGAGTGTCCGAGAGTGTCCGAGAGTGTTAGAGATTGTCAGAGAGTGTCAGAGACTGTCAGAGATTTCAGAGAGAGTCACAGACTGTCAGAGAGTGTCAGAGAGATTGCAGAGAGTGTCAGAGATTGTCAGAGAGCTTCAGAGAGTGGCAGAGAGTTTCAGAGAGTTTCAGAGAGCTTCAGAGAGTGACAGAGTGTCAGATAGTGACAGAGAGTTTCAGTGAGTGTCAGAGAGTTTCAGAGAGTTTCAGAGAGTGTCAGAGATAGTCTGAGAGTGTCAGAGATTGTCAGAGAGTTTCAGAGATTTTCAGAGAATGTCAGAGAGTGTCAGAGAGTGTCAGAGAGTGTCTGAGACTGTCAGAGAGTGTCAGAGATTGTCAGAGAATGTCGGAGAGTTTCTGAGAGTATCTGTGAGTCGAAGAGAGTGTCAGAGGGTTCTGAGAGTTTCTGAGTGTGTCAGAGAGTGTCACAGAGTGTCAGAGACTGTCAGAGAGTGTCAGAGAGTGTCTGAGAGTTTCACAGTGTGTCACAGAGTGTCAGAGAGTGTCAGAGAGTTTCAGAGAGTTTCAGATTGTGTCAGAGAGTTTCAGCGAGTGTGAGATAGTGTCTGAGAGTGTCAGAGAGTGTCAGAGAGTGTCAGAGAGTTTCAGAGACTGTCAGAGAGTGTCAAAGAGTTTCAGAGAGTGTCAGAGAGTTTCGGAGATTGTCTGTGAGTGTCGGAGAGAGTCAGAGAGTTTCTGAGTGTTTCTGAGTGTGTCAGAGAGTGTCAGAGAGTGTCACAGAGTGTCAGAGAGTGTCAGAGAGTATCAGAGAGTGTCAGAGAGTGTCAGAGATTTTCAGAGAGTTTCAGAGAGCTTCAGAGAGTGTCAGAGATTGTCAGAAAGTTTCAGAGAGTGTCCGAGAGTGTCCGAGAGTGTTAGAGATTGTCAGAGAGTGTCTGAGAGTGTCAGGGAGTGTCAGAGAGTTATCAGAGTTTCAGAGAGTTTCTGAGTGTGTCAGAGAGTGTCAGAGAGCGTCAGAGCGTGTCAGAGATTGTCAGAAAGTTTCAGAGAGTGTCCGAGATTGTCCGAGAGTGTGAGAGATTGTCAGAGAGTGTCTGAGAGAGTCAGAGAGTGTCAGAGAGTTATCAGAGTTTCAGAGAGTGTCTGAGAGTGTCAGAGAGTGTCAGAGAGTTATCAGAGTTTCAGAGAGTTTCTGAGTGTGTCAGAGAGTGTCAGAGAGCTTCTGAGAGTTTCTGAGTGTGTCAGAGAGTGTCAGAGAGTTTCGGAGAGTGTCACAGATTGTCCGGGAGTATCAAAGAGTTTCAGACAGTTTCAGACAGTTTGAGAGAGTTTCTGAGAGTGCCAGACAGTGTCAGAGAGTTTCAGAGTTTGTCAGAGTGTTTCAGAGAGTTTCTGAGAGTTTTGGAGAGTGTCTGTGAGTGTCGGAGAGTGTCAGAGAGTTTCTGAGTGTTTCTGAGTGTGTCAGAGAGTTTCAGAGAGTGTCACAGAGTGTCAGAGAGTGTCAGAGAGTATCAGAGAGTGTCAGAGAGTGTCAGAGATTTTCAGAGTTTCAGAGAGCGTCAGAGAGTGTCAGAGATTGTCAGAAAGTTTCAGAGAGTGTCCGAGAGTGTCCGAGAGTGTTAGAGATTGTCAGAGAGTGTCTGAGAGTGTCACAGAGTGTCAGAGAGTTATCAGAGTTTCAGAGAGTTTCTGAGTGTGTCAGAGAGTGTCAGAGAGCGTCAGAGCGTGTCAGAGATTGTCAGAAAGTTTCAGAGACTGTCCGAGAGTGTCCGAGAGTGTTAGAGATTGTCAGAGAGTGTCTGAGAGTGTCAGAGAGTGTCAGAGAGTTATCAGAGTTTCAGAGAGTATCTGAGAGTGTCAGAGAGTGTCAGAGAGTTATCAGAGTTTCAGAGAGTTTCTGAGTGTGTCAGAGAGTGTCAGAGAGTGTCGGAGAGTTTCTGAGAGTTTCTGAGTGTGTCAGAGAGTGTCAGAGAGTTTCGGAGAGTGTCACAGATTGTCCGGGAGTATCAGAGAGTTTCAGACAGTTTCAGACAGTTTGAGAGAGTTTCTGAGAGTACCAGACAGTGTCAGAGAGTTTCAGAGAGTGTCAGAGAGTGTCAGAGAGTTTCTGAGAGTTTCAGAGAGTTTCAGTGAGGGTCAGAGAGTTTCAGAGTGTGTCAGAGGGTTTCAGATAGTTTCAGAGAGTGTCTGAGAGTGTCAGAGTGTTTCAGAGATTGTCCGAGAGTGTCAGAGAGTGTCAGAGAGTGTCAGAGAATGTCGGAGAGTTTCTGAGAGCATCTGTGAGTGTCGGAGAGCGTCAGAGAGTTTCACAGTGTGTCACAGAGTGTCAGAGAGTTTCAGAGAGTTTCAGAGAGTGTCAGATGGTGTCAGAGAGTGTCAGAGAGTTTCAGAGAGTTTCAGACAGTGTCAGAGAGTGTCAGAGAGCGTCAGAGTGTTTCAGAGACTTTCAGAGAGTGTCAAACAGTTTCAGAGATTGTCAGAGGTTTTCGGAGAGTGTCTGTGAGTGTCGGAGAGTATCAGAGAGTTTCTGAGAGTTTCTGAGTGTGTCAGAGAGTATCAGAGAGTGTCGGAGAGCATTAGAGATTTTCAGAGAGTTTCAGAGAGCTTCATAGAGTGTCAGAGAGTGTCAGAGAGTTTCAGAGAGTTTCAGACAGTGTATGAGTGTGTCAGAGAGTGTCAAAGATATTCAGAGAGTGTCAGACAGTGTCAGAGAGTGTCAGAGAGATTCAGAGAGTGTCAGAGAGTGTCAAAGAGGTTTAGAGAGTGTCAGAGAGTTTCAGAGAGTTTCTGAGAGTGTCAGAGAGGGCCAGAGAGTTTCTGAGAATT
Organism: Heterodontus francisci; assembly: GCF_036365525.1. Taxonomy (NCBI): domain Eukaryota; kingdom Metazoa; phylum Chordata; class Chondrichthyes; order Heterodontiformes; family Heterodontidae; genus Heterodontus; species Heterodontus francisci. The sequence goes on from NC_090421.1 coordinate 25,086,179, forward strand.
TCTGAGTGTGTCGGATAGTGTCAGAGGGTGTCAGATAGTGTCAGAGAATTTCAGAGAGTGTCAGAGAGGGTCAGAGAGTTTCAGAGAATTTCAGAGAGTGTCAGAGAGGGTCAGAGAGTTTCAGAGAGTTTCTGAGAGTCTCACAGCGTGTCAGAGAGATTCAGAGAGCTTCAGAGTGTGTTAGAGAGTGTCTGAGAGTTTCAGAGAGTTTCAGAGTGTGTCAAAGAGTTTCAGAGTGTGTCAGAGAGTGTCAGAGAGTGTCGGAGAGTTTCACAGAGTGTCTGAGCGTCTCAGAGATTGCCAGAGAGTTTCTCAGCGTTTCTGAGTGTGTCAGAGTGTGTCAGAGAGTTTCAGAGAGTGCAACAGACTGTCAGAGAGTGTCAGAGAGATTGTAGAGTGTGTCAGAGAGTGTCAAAGAGCTTCAGAGAGTTTCAGAGAGTTTCAGAGAGCTTCAGAGAGTGTCAGAGAATGTCGACGAGTTTCTGAGAGAATCTGTGAGAGTCAGAGAGAGTCAGAGAGTTTCACAGTGTGTCACAGATTGTCAGAGAGTTTCAGAGTGTGTCAAAGAGTTTCAGAGAGTGTCAGAGAGTGCCAGAGAGTGTCAGAGAGTTTCAGAGAGTGTCTGAGCGTGTCAGAGATTGCCAGAGAGTTTCTCAGAGAGTCTGAGTGTGTCAGAGAGTGTCAGAGAGTGTCAGAGAGCGTCAGAGAGTGTCACAGACTGTCAGAGATTGTCAGAGAGATTGCAGAGTGTGTCAGAGAGTGTCAGAGAGCTTCAGAGTGTTTCAGAGAGTTTCAGAGAGTTTCAGAGAGTGTCGGAGAGTGTCAGAGAGTGTCAGAGAATGTCGGAGAGTTTCTGAGAGAATCTGTGAGTGTCAGGGAGAGTCAGAGAGTTTCACAGTGTGTCACAGAGTGTCAAGGAGTTTCAGAGTGTGTCAGAGAGTGTCAGAGAGTGTCTGAGACTGTCAGAGAATGTCGGAGAGTTTCTGAGAGTATCTGTGAGTGTCTGAGAGTATCAGAGAGTGTCAGAGAGTGTCAGAGAATGTCGGAGAGTTTCTGAGAGAATGTGTGAGTGTTAGAGAGTGTCAGAGGTTTCTGAGAGGTTCTGAGTGTGTCAGGGAGTGTCACAGAGTGTCAGAGACTGTCAGAGAGTTTCAGAGAGTTTCACAGAGTGTCAGAGAGTGTCAAGAGTTTCAGAGTGTGTCACAGACTGTCAGAGAGCGTCAGAGAGATTGCAGAGAGTGTCAGAGAGTTTGGGAGAGCTTCAGAGTGTCAGAGAGTGTCAGGGAGTTTCAGAGAGTGTCAGAGAGTGTCACAGAGTCTCAGAGAGTTTCAGAGAGTTTCTGAGTGTTTCAGAGAGTGTCAGAGAGTGTCACAGAGTGTCAGAGAGTGTCAGAGAGTGTCAGAGAGTTTCAGAGAGTTTCAGTGAGTTTCCGAGAATGTCAGAGAGTGTCAGAAAGTTTCAGAGAGTGTCAGATAGTGTCAGAGAGTTTCGGAGAGTGTCACAGAGTGTCAGAGAGTTTCAGAGAGCTTCAGAGAGTGTCAGAGCGTGTCAGAGAGTGTCGGAGAGTTTCACAGTGTCAGAGAGTGTCAGAGAGTTTCAGAGAGTTTCAGACAGTGTATGAGTGTGTCAGAGAGTGTCAAAGAGTTTCAGAGAGTGTCAGACAGTGTCAGAGAGTGTCACAGAGTGTCAGAGAGTTTCAGAGAGTTTCAGAGAGTTACAGTGAGTTTCCGAGAATGTCAGAGAGTGTCAGAAAGTTTCAGAGAGTGTCAGATAGTGTCAGAGAGTTTCAGAGAGTGTCACAGAGTGTCAGAGAGTTTCAGAGAGCTACAGAGAGTGTCAGAGCGTGTCAGAGAGTGTCGGAGAGTTTCATAGAGTGTCAGAGAGTGTCAGAGAGTTTCAGAGAGTTTCAGACAGTTTATGAGTGTGTCAGAGAGTGTCAAAGATATTCAGAGAGTGTCAGACAGTGTCAGAGAGTGTCAGAGAGATTCAGAGAGTGTCAGAGAGTGTCAAAGAGGTTTAGAGAGTGTCAGAGGGTTTCAGAGAGTTTCTGAGAGTGTCAGTGAGGGCCAGAGAGTTTCTGAGAATTTCTGAGTGGGTCGGATAGTGTCAGAGGGTGTCAGATAGTGTCAGAGAATTTCAGAGAGGGTCAGAGAGTTTCAGAGAATTTCCGAGAGTGTCAGAGAGGGTCAGAGAGTTTCAGAGAGTTTTTGAGAGTCTCACAGCGTGTCAGAGAGTTTCAGAGAGCTTCAGAGTGTGTTAGAGAGTGTCTGAGAGTTTCAGAGAGTTTCAGAGTGTGTCAAAGAGTTTCAGAGTGTGTCAGAGAGTGTCAGAGAGTGTCGGAGACTTTCAGAGAGTGTCTGAGCGTCTCAGAGATTGCCAGAGAGTTTCTCAGAGTTTCTGAGTGTGTCAGAGAGTGTCAGCGAGTGTCAGAGAGTTTCAGAGAGTGTCACAGACTGTCAGAGAGTGTCAGAGAGATTGCAGAGTGTGTCAGAGAGTGTCAAAGAGCTTCAGAGAGTTTCAGAGAGTTTCAGAGAGCTTCAGAGAGTGTCGGAGAGTGTCAGAGAATGTCAGAGAATGTCGGAGAGTTTCTGAGAGAATCTGTGAGTGTTAGAGAGAGTCAGAGAGTTTCACAGTGTGTCACAGGTTGTCAGAGAGTTTCAGAGTGTGTCAAAGAGTTTCAGAGAGTGTCAGAGAGTGTCAGAGAGTGTCACAGACTGTCAGAGATTGTCAGAGAGATTGCAGAGTGTGTCAGAGAGTGTCGGAGTGTGTCAGAGAGTGTCAGAGAATGTCGGAGAATTTCTGAGAGAATCGGTGAGTGTCAGGGAGAGTCAGAGAGTTTCACAGTGTGTCACAGAGTGTCAAGGAGTTTCAGAGTGTGTCAGAGAGTGTCAGAGAGTGTCTGAGAGTGTCAGAGACTGTCAGAGAATGTCGGAGAGTTTCTGAGAGTATCTGTGAGTGTCTGAGAGTATCAGAGAGTGTCAGAGAGTGTCAGAGAATGTCGGAGAGTTTCTGAGAGAATGTGTGAGTGTTAGAGAGTGTCAGAGGTTTCTGAGAGGTTCTGAGTGTGTCAGGGAGTGTCACAGAGTGTCAGAGACTGTCAGAGAGTTTCAGAGAGTTTCACAGAGTGTCAGAGAGTGTCAAGAGTTTCAGAGTGTGTCACAGACTGTCAGAGAGCGTCAGAGAGATTTCAGAGAGTGTCAGAGAGTTTGGGAGAGCTTCAGAGTGTCAGAGAGTGTCAGGGAGTTTCAGAGAGTGTCAGAGAGTGTCAGAGAGTGTCACAGAGTCTCAGAGAGTTTCAGAGAGTTTCTGAGTGTTTCAGAGAGTGTCAGAGAGTGTCACAGAGTGTCAGAGAGTGTCAGAGAGTGTCAGAGAGTTTCAGAGAGTTTCAGTGAGTTTCCGAGAATGCCAGAGAGTGTCAGAAAGTTTCAGAGAGTGTCAGAGCGTGTCAGAGAGTGTCGGAGAGTTTCACAGAGTGTCAGAGAGTGTCAGAGAGTTTCAGAGAGGTTCAGACAGTATATGAGTGTGTCAGAGAGTGTCAAATAGTTTCAGAGAGTGTCAGACAGTGTCAGAGAGTGTCAGAGAGATTCAGAGAGTGTCAGAGAGTGTCAAAGAGGTTTAGAGAGTGTCAGAGAGTTTCAGAGAGTTTCTGAGAGTGTCAGAGAGGGCCAGAGAGTTTCTTAGAGTTTCTGAGTGTGTCGGATAGTGTCAGAGAGTTTCAGAGAGTTTCAGGGAGTGTCAGAGAGTGTAAGAGAGTTTCAGAGAGTGTCAGAGAGGGTCAGAGAGTTTCAGAGAGTTTCTGAGAGTCTCACAGCGTGTCAGAGAGTTTCAGAGAGCTTCAGAGTGTGTTAGAGAGTGTTTGAGAGTTTCAGAGAGTTTCAGAGAGTGTCAAAGAGTTTCAGAGTGTGTCAGAGAGTGTCAGAGAGTGTCAGAGTGTTTCAGAGAGTGTCACAGACTGTCAGACAGTGTCAGAGAGATTGCAGAGTGTGTCAGAGAGTGTCAGAGAGCTTAAGAGAGTTTCAGAGAGTTTCAGAGAGCTTCAGAGAGTTTCACAGAGTGTCAGAGAGTGTCAAGAGTTTCAGAGTGTGTCACAGACTGTCAGAGAGCGTCAGAGAGATTGCAGAGAGTGTCAGAGAGTTTGGGAGAGCTTCAGAGTGTCAGAGAGTGTCAGGGAGTTTCAGAGAGTGTCAGAGAGTGTCACAGAGTCTCAGAGAGTTTCAGAGAGTTTCAGAGAGTTTCTGAGTGTTTCAGAGAGTTTCTGAGTGTTTCAGAGAGTGTCAGAGTGTGTCACAGACTGTCAGAGATTGTCAGAGAGATTGCAGAGTGTGACAGAGAGTGTCAGAGAGCTTCAGAGAGTTTCAGAGAGTTTCAGAGAGCTTCAGAGAGTTTCGCAGTGTGTCATAGAGTGTCAGAGAATGTCGGAGAGTTTCTGAGAGAATCTGTGAGTGTCAGAGAGAGTCAGAGACATTCACAGTGTGTCACAGAGTGTCAATAAGTTTCAGGGTGTGTCAGAGAGTGTCAGAGAGTGTCTGAGAGTGTCAGAGACTGTCAGAGAATGTCGGAGAGTTTCTGAGAGTATGTGTGAGTGTAAGAGAGTGTCAGAGGTTTCTGAGAGTTTCTGAGTGTGTCAGGGAGTGTCACAGAGTGTCAGAGACTGTCAGAGAGTTTCAGAGAGTTTCACAGAGTGTCAGAGAGTGTCAGAGAGTGTCAGAGAATGTCGGAGAGTTTCTGAGAGTATCTGTGAGTGTAAGAGTGTGTCAGAGGGTTCTGAGAGTTTCTGAGTGTGTCAGGGAGTGTCACAGATTGTCAGACACTGTCAGAGAGTTTCACAGAGTTTCACAGAGTGTCAAAGAGTGTCGGAGAGTGTCAGAGAGTGTCAGAGAGTTTCAAAGAGTGTCAGAGAGATTCAGAGAGTGTCAGAGAGTTTCAGAGAGTGTCAAACTGTGTCTGAGTGTGTCAGAGAGTGTCAAAGAGTTACAGAGTGTGTCAGACAGTGTCAGAGAGTGTCAGAGAGTTTCAGAGAGTTTCAGTGAGTTTCCGAGAGTTTCTGAGAGTGTCAGAGAGTTTCAGAGAGTTTCAGATAGTGTCAGAGAGTGTCAGAGACTGTCAGAGATTGCCAGAGAGTTTCTGAGATTTTCTGAGAATTTCAGAGAGTGTCAAGAGTTTCCGAGAGTGTCACAGACTGTCAGCGAACGTCAGAGAGATTTCAGAGAGTGTCAGATATTTTGGGAGAGATTCAGAGTTTCAGACAGTTTCAGAGAGTTTCAGAGAGCTTCAGAGCGTGTCGGAGAGTGACAGAGAGTTTCAGAGAATTGTCAGAGAGTTTCAGAGTGTGTCAGAGATTGTCTGAGAGTGGCAGAGAGTTTCAGAGTGTTTCAGAGAGTGTCAGAGAGTGTCAGAGAGTGTCTGAGAGTGTCAGAGAGTGTCAGAGAGTGTCACAGAGTGTCACAGAGTGTCAGAGAGTTTCTGAGGGTTTCTGAGTGTTTCTGAGAGTGTCAGAGAGTGTCACAGCGTGTCAGAGAGCGTCAGAGAGTGTCAGAGAGTGTCAGAGAGTTTCAGAGAGTTTCAGTGAGTTTCCGAGAGTTTCTGAGATTGTCAGAGAGTTTTAGAGAGTTTCAGAGATTGTCAGTGAGTTTCCGAGAACGTCAGTGAGTGTCAGAAAGTTTCAGAGAGTGTCAGATAGTGTCAGAGAGTTTCAGAGAGTGTCACAGAGTTTCAGAGTGTTTCAGAGAGCTTCAGAGAGTGTCAGAGCGTGTCGGAGAGTGTCGGAGAGTTTCATAGAGTGTCAGAGAGTTTCAGAGAGTTTCGGACAGTGTATGAGTGTGTCAGAGAGTGTCAAAGAGTTTCAGAGAGTGTCAGACAGTGTCAGAGATTGTCAGAGAGATTCAGAGAGTGTCAGAGAGTGTCAAAGAGGTTTAGAGAGTGTCCAGGAGTTTCAGAGAGTGTCAGTGAGTGTCAGTGAGTGTCAGAGAGTGTCAGAGAGTTTCAGAGAGTGTCAGAGAGTGTCACAGAGTTTCAGAGTGTTTCAGAGAGCTTCAGAGAGTGTCAGAGCGTGTCAGAGAGTGTCGGAGAGTTTCATAGAGTGTCAGAGAGTGTCAGAGAGTTTCAGAGAGTTTCAGACAGTGTATGAGTGTGTCAGAGAGTGTCAAAGAGTTTCAGAGAGTGTCAGACAGTGTCAGAGATTGTCAGAGAGATTCAGAGAGTGTCAGAGAGTGTCAAAGAGGTTTAGAGAGTGTCAGTGAGTTTCAGAGAGTTTCAGAGAGTGCCAGAGAGTTTCTGAGAGTTTCCGAGTGTGTCGGATAGTGTCAGAGAGTGTCAGAGAGTTTCAGGGAGTGTCACAAAGTGTCAGAGAGTGTCGGAGAGATGGCAGAGTGTGTCAGAGAGTGTCAGAGAGCTTCATAGAGTTTCAGAGAGCTTCAGAGAGTGTCGGAGAGTGTCAGAGAGTGTCAGTGAACGTCGGAGAGTTTCTGAGAGAATCTGTGAGTGTCAGAGAGAGTCAAAGAGTTTCACAGTGTGTCACAGATTGTCAGAGAGTTTCAGAGTGTGTCAAAGAGTTTCAGAGAGTGTCGGAGAGTGTCAGAGAGTGTCAGAGAGCTTCAGAGAGTGTCTGAGCGTGTCAGAGATTGCCAGAGAGTTTCTCAGAGTTTCTGAGTGTGTCAGAGAGTGTCAGAGAGTTTCAGAGAGTGTCACAGACTGTCAGAGATTGTCAGAGAGATTGAAGAGTGTGTCAGAGAGTGTCAGAGAGCTTCAGAGAGTTTCAGAGAGCTTCAGAGAGTGTCGGAGTGTGTCAGAGAGTGTCAGAGAATGTCGGAGAGTTTCTGAGAGAATCTGTGAGTGTCAGAGAGAGTCAGAGAGTTTCACAGTGTGTCACAGAATGTCAAGGAGTTTCAGAGTGTGTCAGAGAGTGTCAGAGAGTGTCTGAGAGTGTCAGAGACTGTCAGAGAATCTCGGAGAGTTTCTGAGAGTATATGTGAGTGTCTGAGAGTATCAGAGAGTGTCAGAGAGTGTCAGAGAATGTCGGAGAGTTTCTGAGAGTATGTGTGAGTGTAAGAGAGTGTCAGAGGTTTCTGAGAGGTTCTGAGTGTGTCAGGGAGTGTCATAGAGTGTCAGAGACTGTCAGAGAGTTTCAGAGAGTTTCACAGAGTGTCAGAGAGTGTCAGAGAGTGTCAGAGAGTGTCCAAGAGTGTCAGAGAATGTCGGAGAGTTTCTGAGAGTATCTATGAGTGTAAGAGAGTGTCAGAGGGTTCTGAGAGTTTCTGAGTGTGTCAGGGAGTGTCACAGAGTTTCAGACACTGTCAGAGAGTTTCTGAGAGTTTCACAGAGTGTCAGAGAGTGTCTGAAAGTGTCAGAGAGTGTCAGAGAGTTTCAGAGAGTGTCAGAGAGAGTCAGAGAGTGTCAGAGAGTGTCAGAGAGTTTCTGAGAGTTTCTGAGTGTTTCAGAGAGTCTCAGAGAGTGTCACAGAGTGTCAGAGAGATTCAGAGAGTGTCCGAGAGTTTCAGAGAGTTTCAGTGAGTTTCCGAGAGTTACTGAGAGTGTCAGAGAGTTTCAGAGACTTTCAGAGATTGCCAGAGAGTTTCTGAGATTTTCTGAGACTTTCAGAGAGTGTCAGAGAGTGTCAGAGCGTTTCAGAGTGTGTCAGAGAGTGTCACAGAGTGTCAGAGAGTTTCTGAGAGTTTCTGAGTGTTTCAGAGAGTGTCAGAGAGTGTCACAGAGTGTCAGAGAGTATCACAGAGTGTCAGAGAGTGTCAGAGAGTGTCACAGAGTGTCAGAGAGTGTCACAGTGTGTCAGAGAGTGTCAGAGAATGTCGGAGAGTTTCTGAGAGAATCTGTGAGAGTCAGAGAGAGTCAGGGAGTTTCACAGTGTGTCACAGAATGTCAAGGAGTTTCAGAGTGTGTCAGAGAGTGTCAGAGAGTGTCTGAGAGTGTCAGAGACTGTCAGAGAATCTCGGAGAGTTTCTGAGAGTATATGTGAGTGTCTGAGAGTATCAGAGAGTGTCAGAGAGTGTCAGAGAGTGTCAGAGAATGTCGGAGAGTTTCTGAGAGTATGTGTGAGTGTAAGAGAGTGTCAGAGGTTTCTGAGAGTTTCTGAGAGTGTCAGGGAGTGTCATAGAGTGTCAGCGACTGTCAGAGAGTTTCAGAGAGTTTCACAGAGTGTCAGAGAGTGTCAGAGAATGTCGGAGAGTTTCTGAGAGTATCTATGAGTGTAAGAGAGTGTCAGAGGGTTCTGAGAGTTTCTGAGTGTGTCAGGCAGTGTCACAGAGTGTCAGACACTGTCAGAGAGTTTCAGAGAGTTTCACAGAGTGTCAGAGAGTGTCTGAGAGTGTCAGAGAGTGTCAGAGAGTTTCAGAGAGTGTCAGAGAAAGTCAGAGAGTGTCAGAGATTGTCAAAGAGTGTCAGAGAGTTTCTGAGAGTTTCTGAGTGTTTCAGAGAGTGTCAGAGAGTGTCACAGAGTGTCAGAGAGAGTCAGAGAGTGTCCGAGAGTTTCAGAGAGTTTCAGTGAGTTTCCGAGAGTTACTGAGAGTGTCAGAGAGTTTCAGAGAGTTTCAGAGATTGCCAGAGAGTTTCTGACATTTTCTGAGACTTTCAGAGAGTGTCAGAGACTGTCAGAGCGTTTCAGAGTGTGTCAGAGAGTGTCAGAGAGTGTCACAGAGTGTCAGAGAGTTTCTGAGAGTTTCAGAGTGTTTCAGAGAGTGTCAGAGAGTGTCACAGAATGTCAATGAGTGTCACAGAGTGTCAGAGAGTGTCAGAGAGTTTCAGAGACTTTCATTGAGATTGCGAGAGTGTCAGAGAGTGTCATAAAGTTTCAGAGAGTGTCACAGAGTGTCAGAGAGTTTCAGAGAGCTTCAGAAAGTGTCAGAGCGTGTCAGAGAGTGTCGGAGCGTTTCAGAGAGTGTCAGAGAGTGTCAGAGAGTTTCAGAGAGTGTCAGAGAGTGTCGGAGAGTGTCGGAGAGTTTCATAGAGTTTCAGAGAGTGTCAGAGAGTTTCAGAGAGTTTCAGACAGTGTATGAGTGTGTCAGAGAGTGTCAAAGAGTTTCAGAGAGTGTCAGAGAGTGTCAGAGAGAATTCAGAGAGTGTCAGAGAGTGTCAAGAGGTTTAGAGATTGTCAGAGAGTTTCAGAGAGTTTCTGAGAGTGTCACAGATTGCCAGAGAGTTTCTGAGAGTTTCTGAGTGTATCGGATAGTGTCAGAGAGTGTCAGAGAGTTTCAGGGAGTGTCACAAAGTGTCAGAGAGTGTCAGAGACTTTCTGAGAGTGTCAGAGAGGGTCAGAGAGTTTCAGAGAGTTTCTGAGAGTCTCACAGCGTGTCAGAGAGTTTCAGAGAGCTTCAGAGTGTGTTAGAGAGTGTCAGAAAGTTTCAGAGAGTTTCAGAGAGTGTCAAAGAGTTTCAGAGAGTGTCAGAGAGTGTCAGAGAGTGTCGTAGAGTTTCAGAGAGAGTCTGAGCGTGTCAGAGATTGCCAGAGTGTTTCTCAGAGTTTCTGAGTGTGTCAGAGAGTGTCAGAGAGTGTCAGAGAGTTTCAGAGAGAATCTGTGAGTGTCAGAGAGAGTCAGAGAGTTTCACAGTGTGTCAAAGAGTTTCAGAGAGTGTCAGAGAGTGTCACAGAGTGTCAGAGAGTGTCACAGAGTGTCAGAGAGTGTCAGAGAGTTTCAGAGACTTTCATTGAGATTGCGAGTGTGTCAGAGAGTGTCAGAGAATGTCGGAGAGTTTCTGAGAGAATCTGTGAGAGTCAGAGAGAGTCAGAGAGTTTCACAGTGTGTCACAGAATGTCAAGGAGTTTCAGAGTGTGTCAGAGAGTGTCAGAGAGTGTCTGAGAGTGTCAGAGACTGTCAGAGAATCTCGGAGAGTTTCTGAGAGTATATGTGAGTGTCTGAGAGTATCAGAGAGTGTCAGAGAGTGTCAGAGAGTGTCAGAGAATGTCGGAGAGTTTCTGAGAGTATGTGTGAGTGTAAGAGAGTGTCAGAGGTTTCTGAGAGTTTCTGAGTGTGTCAGGGAGTGTCATAGAGTGTCAGCGACTGTCAGAGAGTTTCAGAGAGTTTCACAGAGTGTCAGAGAGTGTCAGAGAATGTCGGAGAGTTTCTGAGAGTATCTATGAGTGTAAGAGAGTGTCAGAGGGTTCTGAGAGTTTCTGAGTGTGTCAGGCAGTGTCACAGAGTGTCAGACACTGTCAGAGAGTTTCAGAGAGTTTCACAGAGTGTCAGAGAGTGTCTGAGAGTGTCAGAGAGTGTCAGAGAGTTTCAGAGAGTGTCAGAGAAAGTCAGAGAGTGTCAGAGATTGTCAAAGAGTGTCAGAGAGTTTCTGAGAGTTTCTGAGTGTTTCAGAGAGTGTCAGAGAGTGTCACAGAGTGTCAGAGAGAGTCAGAGAGTGTCCGAGAGTTTCAGAGAGTTTCAGTGAGTTTCCGAGAGTTACTGAGAGTGTCAGAGAGTTTCAGAGAGTTTCAGAGATTGCCAGAGAGTTTCTGAGATTTTCTGAGACTTTCAGAGAGTGTCAGAGACTGTCAGAGCGTTTCAGAGTGTGTCAGAGAGTGTCAGAGAGTGTCACAGAGTGTCAGAGAGTTTCTGAGAGTTTCTGAGAGTTTCAGAGTGTTTCAGAGAGTGTCAGAGAGTGTCACAGAATGTCAGAGAGTGTCACAGAGTGTCAGAGAGTGTCAGAGAGTTTCAGAGACTTTCATTGAGATTGCGAGAGTGTCAGAGAGTGTCATAAAGTTTCAGAGAGTGTCACAGAGTGTCAGAGAGTTTCAGAGAGCTTCAGAAAGTGTCAGAGCGTGTCAGAGAGTGTCAGAGAGTTTCAGAGAGTGTCAGAGAGTGTCAGAGATTTTCAGAGAGTGTCAGAGAGTGTCGGAGCGTGTCGGAGAGTTTCATAGAGTTTCAGAGAGTGTCAGAGAGTTTCAGAGAGTTTCAGACAGTGTATGAGTGTGTCAGAGAGTGTCAAAGAGTGTCAGGGAGTTTCAGAGAGTGTCAGAGAGTGTCAGAGAGTGTCACAGAGTCTCAGAGAGTTTCAGAGAGTTTCTGAGTGTTTCAGAGAGTGTCAGAGAGTGTCACAGAGTGTCAGAGAGTGTCAGAGAGTGTCAGAGAGTTTCAGAGAGTTTCAGTGAGTTTCCGAGAATGCCAGAGAGTGTCAGAAAGTTTCAGAGAGTGTCAGAGCGTGTCAGAGAGTGTCGGAGAGTTTCACAGAGTGTCAGAGAGTGTCAGAGAGTTTCAGAGAGGTTCAGACAGTATATGAGTGTGTCAGAGAGTGTCAAATAGTTTCAGAGAGTGTCAGACAGTGTCAGAGAGTGTCAGAGAGATTCAGAGAGTGTCAGAGAGTGTCAAAGAGGTTTAGAGAGTGTCAGAGAGTTTCAGAGAGTTTCTGAGAGTGTCAGAGAGGGCCAGAGAGTTTCTTAGAGTTTCTGAGTGTGTCGGATAGTGTCAGAGAGTTTCAGAGAGTTTCAGGGAGTGTCAGAGAGTGTAAGAGAGTTTCAGAGAGTGTCAGAGAGGGTCAGAGAGTTTCAGAGAGTTTCTGAGAGTCTCACAGCGTGTCAGAGAGTTTCAGAGAGCTTCAGAGTGTGTTAGAGAGTGTTTGAGAGTTTCAGAGAGTTTCAGAGAGTGTCAAAGAGTTTCAGAGTGTGTCAGAGAGTGTCAGAGAGTGTCAGAGTGTTTCAGAGAGTGTCACAGACTGTCAGACAGTGTCAGAGAGATTGCAGAGTGTGTCAGAGAGTGTCAGAGAGCTTAAGAGAGTTTCAGAGAGTTTCAGAGAGCTTCAGAGAGTTTCACAGAGTGTCAGAGAGTGTCAAGAGTTTCAGAGTGTGTCACAGACTGTCAGAGAGCGTCAGAGAGATTGCAGAGAGTGTCAGAGAGTTTGGGAGAGCTTCAGAGTGTCAGAGAGTGTCAGGGAGTTTCAGAGAGTGTCAGAGAGTGTCACAGAGTCTCAGAGAGTTTCAGAGAGTTTCAGAGAGTTTCTGAGTGTTTCAGAGAGTTTCTGAGTGTTTCAGAGAGTGTCAGAGTGTGTCACAGACTGTCAGAGATTGTCAGAGAGATTGCAGAGTGTGACAGAGAGTGTCAGAGAGCTTCAGAGAGTTTCAGAGAGTTTCAGAGAGCTTCAGAGAGTTTCGCAGTGTGTCATAGAGTGTCAGAGAATGTCGGAGAGTTTCTGAGAGAATCTGTGAGTGTCAGAGAGAGTCAGAGACATTCACAGTGTGTCACAGAGTGTCAATAAGTTTCAGGGTGTGTCAGAGAGTGTCAGAGAGTGTCTGAGAGTGTCAGAGACTGTCAGAGAATGTCGGAGAGTTTCTGAGAGTATGTGTGAGTGTAAGAGAGTGTCAGAGGTTTCTGAGAGTTTCTGAGTGTGTCAGGGAGTGTCACAGAGTGTCAGAGACTGTCAGAGAGTTTCAGAGAGTTTCACAGAGTGTCAGAGAGTGTCAGAGAGTGTCAGAGAATGTCGGAGAGTTTCTGAGAGTATCTGTGAGTGTAAGAGTGTGTCAGAGGGTTCTGAGAGTTTCTGAGTGTGTCAGGGAGTGTCACAGATTGTCAGACACTGTCAGAGAGTTTCACAGAGTTTCACAGAGTGTCAAAGAGTGTCGGAGAGTGTCAGAGAGTGTCAGAGAGTTTCAAAGAGTGTCAGAGAGATTCAGAGAGTGTCAGAGAGTTTCAGAGAGTGTCAAACTGTGTCTGAGTGTGTCAGAGAGTGTCAAAGAGTTACAGAGTGTGTCAGACAGTGTCAGAGAGTGTCAGAGAGTTTCAGAGAGTTTCAGTGAGTTTCCGAGAGTTTCTGAGAGTGTCAGAGAGTTTCAGAGAGTTTCAGATAGTGTCAGAGAGTGTCAGAGACTGTCAGAGATTGCCAGAGAGTTTCTGAGATTTTCTGAGAATTTCAGAGAGTGTCAAGAGTTTCCGAGAGTGTCACAGACTGTCAGCGAACGTCAGAGAGATTTCAGAGAGTGTCAGATATTTTGGGAGAGATTCAGAGTTTCAGACAGTTTCAGAGAGTTTCAGAGAGCTTCAGAGCGTGTCGGAGAGTGACAGAGAGTTTCAGAGAATTGTCAGAGAGTTTCAGAGTGTGTCAGAGATTGTCTGAGAGTGGCAGAGAGTTTCAGAGTGTTTCAGAGAGTGTCAGAGAGTGTCAGAGAGTGTCTGAGAGTGTCAGAGAGTGTCAGAGAGTGTCACAGAGTGTCACAGAGTGTCAGAGAGTTTCTGAGGGTTTCTGAGTGTTTCTGAGAGTGTCAGAGAGTGTCACAGCGTGTCAGAGAGCGTCAGAGAGTGTCAGAGAGTGTCAGAGAGTTTCAGAGAGTTTCAGTGAGTTTCCGAGAGTTTCTGAGATTGTCAGAGAGTTTTAGAGAGTTTCAGAGATTGTCAGTGAGTTTCCGAGAACGTCAGTGAGTGTCAGAAAGTTTCAGAGAGTGTCAGATAGTGTCAGAGAGTTTCAGAGAGTGTCACAGAGTTTCAGAGTGTTTCAGAGAGCTTCAGAGAGTGTCAGAGCGTGTCGGAGAGTGTCGGAGAGTTTCATAGAGTGTCAGAGAGTTTCAGAGAGTTTCGGACAGTGTATGAGTGTGTCAGAGAGTGTCAAAGAGTTTCAGAGAGTGTCAGACAGTGTCAGAGATTGTCAGAGAGATTCAGAGAGTGTCAGAGAGTGTCAAAGAGGTTTAGAGAGTGTCCAGGAGTTTCAGAGAGTGTCAGTGAGTGTCAGTGAGTGTCAGAGAGTGTCAGAGAGTTTCAGAGAGTGTCAGAGAGTGTCACAGAGTTTCAGAGTGTTTCAGAGAGCTTCAGAGAGTGTCAGAGCGTGTCAGAGAGTGTCGGAGAGTTTCATAGAGTGTCAGAGAGTGTCAGAGAGTTTCAGAGAGTTTCAGACAGTGTATGAGTGTGTCAGAGAGTGTCAAAGAGTTTCAGAGAGTGTCAGACAGTGTCAGAGATTGTCAGAGAGATTCAGAGAGTGTCAGAGAGTGTCAAAGAGGTTTAGAGAGTGTCAGTGAGTTTCAGAGAGTTTCAGAGAGTGCCAGAGAGTTTCTGAGAGTTTCCGAGTGTGTCGGATAGTGTCAGAGAGTGTCAGAGAGTTTCAGGGAGTGTCACAAAGTGTCAGAGAGTGTCGGAGAGATGGCAGAGTGTGTCAGAGAGTGTCAGAGAGCTTCATAGAGTTTCAGAGAGCTTCAGAGAGTGTCGGAGAGTGTCAGAGAGTGTCAGTGAACGTCGGAGAGTTTCTGAGAGAATCTGTGAGTGTCAGAGAGAGTCAAAGAGTTTCACAGTGTGTCACAGATTGTCAGAGAGTTTCAGAGTGTGTCAAAGAGTTTCAGAGAGTGTCGGAGAGTGTCAGAGAGTGTCAGAGAGCTTCAGAGAGTGTCTGAGCGTGTCAGAGATTGCCAGAGAGTTTCTCAGAGTTTCTGAGTGTGTCAGAGAGTGTCAGAGAGTTTCAGAGAGTGTCACAGACTGTCAGAGATTGTCAGAGAGATTGAAGAGTGTGTCAGAGAGTGTCAGAGAGCTTCAGAGAGTTTCAGAGAGCTTCAGAGAGTGTCGGAGTGTGTCAGAGAGTGTCAGAGAATGTCGGAGAGTTTCTGAGAGAATCTGTGAGTGTCAGAGAGAGTCAGAGAGTTTCACAGTGTGTCACAGAATGTCAAGGAGTTTCAGAGTGTGTCAGAGAGTGTCAGAGAGTGTCTGAGAGTGTCAGAGACTGTCAGAGAATCTCGGAGAGTTTCTGAGAGTATATGTGAGTGTCTGAGAGTATCAGAGAGTGTCAGAGAGTGTCAGAGAATGTCGGAGAGTTTCTGAGAGTATGTGTGAGTGTAAGAGAGTGTCAGAGGTTTCTGAGAGGTTCTGAGTGTGTCAGGGAGTGTCATAGAGTGTCAGAGACTGTCAGAGAGTTTCAGAGAGTTTCACAGAGTGTCAGAGAGTGTCAGAGAGTGTCAGAGAGTGTCCAAGAGTGTCAGAGAATGTCGGAGAGTTTCTGAGAGTATCTATGAGTGTAAGAGAGTGTCAGAGGGTTCTGAGAGTTTCTGAGTGTGTCAGGGAGTGTCACAGAGTTTCAGACACTGTCAGAGAGTTTCTGAGAGTTTCACAGAGTGTCAGAGAGTGTCTGAAAGTGTCAGAGAGTGTCAGAGAGTTTCAGAGAGTGTCAGAGAGAGTCAGAGAGTGTCAGAGAGTGTCAGAGAGTTTCTGAGAGTTTCTGAGTGTTTCAGAGAGTCTCAGAGAGTGTCACAGAGTGTCAGAGAGATTCAGAGAGTGTCCGAGAGTTTCAGAGAGTTTCAGTGAGTTTCCGAGAGTTACTGAGAGTGTCAGAGAGTTTCAGAGACTTTCAGAGATTGCCAGAGAGTTTCTGAGATTTTCTGAGACTTTCAGAGAGTGTCAGAGAGTGTCAGAGCGTTTCAGAGTGTGTCAGAGAGTGTCACAGAGTGTCAGAGAGTTTCTGAGAGTTTCTGAGTGTTTCAGAGAGTGTCAGAGAGTGTCACAGAGTGTCAGAGAGTATCACAGAGTGTCAGAGAGTGTCAGAGAGTGTCACAGAGTGTCAGAGAGTGTCACAGTGTGTCAGAGAGTGTCAGAGAATGTCGGAGAGTTTCTGAGAGAATCTGTGAGAGTCAGAGAGAGTCAGGGAGTTTCACAGTGTGTCACAGAATGTCAAGGAGTTTCAGAGTGTGTCAGAGAGTGTCAGAGAGTGTCTGAGAGTGTCAGAGACTGTCAGAGAATCTCGGAGAGTTTCTGAGAGTATATGTGAGTGTCTGAGAGTATCAGAGAGTGTCAGAGAGTGTCAGAGAGTGTCAGAGAATGTCGGAGAGTTTCTGAGAGTATGTGTGAGTGTAAGAGAGTGTCAGAGGTTTCTGAGAGTTTCTGAGAGTGTCAGGGAGTGTCATAGAGTGTCAGCGACTGTCAGAGAGTTTCAGAGAGTTTCACAGAGTGTCAGAGAGTGTCAGAGAATGTCGGAGAGTTTCTGAGAGTATCTATGAGTGTAAGAGAGTGTCAGAGGGTTCTGAGAGTTTCTGAGTGTGTCAGGCAGTGTCACAGAGTGTCAGACACTGTCAGAGAGTTTCAGAGAGTTTCACAGAGTGTCAGAGAGTGTCTGAGAGTGTCAGAGAGTGTCAGAGAGTTTCAGAGAGTGTCAGAGAAAGTCAGAGAGTGTCAGAGATTGTCAAAGAGTGTCAGAGAGTTTCTGAGAGTTTCTGAGTGTTTCAGAGAGTGTCAGAGAGTGTCACAGAGTGTCAGAGAGAGTCAGAGAGTGTCCGAGAGTTTCAGAGAGTTTCAGTGAGTTTCCGAGAGTTACTGAGAGTGTCAGAGAGTTTCAGAGAGTTTCAGAGATTGCCAGAGAGTTTCTGACATTTTCTGAGACTTTCAGAGAGTGTCAGAGACTGTCAGAGCGTTTCAGAGTGTGTCAGAGAGTGTCAGAGAGTGTCACAGAGTGTCAGAGAGTTTCTGAGAGTTTCAGAGTGTTTCAGAGAGTGTCAGAGAGTGTCACAGAATGTCAATGAGTGTCACAGAGTGTCAGAGAGTGTCAGAGAGTTTCAGAGACTTTCATTGAGATTGCGAGAGTGTCAGAGAGTGTCATAAAGTTTCAGAGAGTGTCACAGAGTGTCAGAGAGTTTCAGAGAGCTTCAGAAAGTGTCAGAGCGTGTCAGAGAGTGTCGGAGCGTTTCAGAGAGTGTCAGAGAGTGTCAGAGAGTTTCAGAGAGTGTCAGAGAGTGTCGGAGAGTGTCGGAGAGTTTCATAGAGTTTCAGAGAGTGTCAGAGAGTTTCAGAGAGTTTCAGACAGTGTATGAGTGTGTCAGAGAGTGTCAAAGAGTTTCAGAGAGTGTCAGAGAGTGTCAGAGAGAATTCAGAGAGTGTCAGAGAGTGTCAAGAGGTTTAGAGATTGTCAGAGAGTTTCAGAGAGTTTCTGAGAGTGTCACAGATTGCCAGAGAGTTTCTGAGAGTTTCTGAGTGTATCGGATAGTGTCAGAGAGTGTCAGAGAGTTTCAGGGAGTGTCACAAAGTGTCAGAGAGTGTCAGAGACTTTCTGAGAGTGTCAGAGAGGGTCAGAGAGTTTCAGAGAGTTTCTGAGAGTCTCACAGCGTGTCAGAGAGTTTCAGAGAGCTTCAGAGTGTGTTAGAGAGTGTCAGAAAGTTTCAGAGAGTTTCAGAGAGTGTCAAAGAGTTTCAGAGAGTGTCAGAGAGTGTCAGAGAGTGTCGTAGAGTTTCAGAGAGAGTCTGAGCGTGTCAGAGATTGCCAGAGTGTTTCTCAGAGTTTCTGAGTGTGTCAGAGAGTGTCAGAGAGTGTCAGAGAGTTTCAGAGAGAATCTGTGAGTGTCAGAGAGAGTCAGAGAGTTTCACAGTGTGTCAAAGAGTTTCAGAGAGTGTCAGAGAGTGTCACAGAGTGTCAGAGAGTGTCACAGAGTGTCAGAGAGTGTCAGAGAGTTTCAGAGACTTTCATTGAGATTGCGAGTGTGTCAGAGAGTGTCAGAGAATGTCGGAGAGTTTCTGAGAGAATCTGTGAGAGTCAGAGAGAGTCAGAGAGTTTCACAGTGTGTCACAGAATGTCAAGGAGTTTCAGAGTGTGTCAGAGAGTGTCAGAGAGTGTCTGAGAGTGTCAGAGACTGTCAGAGAATCTCGGAGAGTTTCTGAGAGTATATGTGAGTGTCTGAGAGTATCAGAGAGTGTCAGAGAGTGTCAGAGAGTGTCAGAGAATGTCGGAGAGTTTCTGAGAGTATGTGTGAGTGTAAGAGAGTGTCAGAGGTTTCTGAGAGTTTCTGAGTGTGTCAGGGAGTGTCATAGAGTGTCAGCGACTGTCAGAGAGTTTCAGAGAGTTTCACAGAGTGTCAGAGAGTGTCAGAGAATGTCGGAGAGTTTCTGAGAGTATCTATGAGTGTAAGAGAGTGTCAGAGGGTTCTGAGAGTTTCTGAGTGTGTCAGGCAGTGTCACAGAGTGTCAGACACTGTCAGAGAGTTTCAGAGAGTTTCACAGAGTGTCAGAGAGTGTCTGAGAGTGTCAGAGAGTGTCAGAGAGTTTCAGAGAGTGTCAGAGAAAGTCAGAGAGTGTCAGAGATTGTCAAAGAGTGTCAGAGAGTTTCTGAGAGTTTCTGAGTGTTTCAGAGAGTGTCAGAGAGTGTCACAGAGTGTCAGAGAGAGTCAGAGAGTGTCCGAGAGTTTCAGAGAGTTTCAGTGAGTTTCCGAGAGTTACTGAGAGTGTCAGAGAGTTTCAGAGAGTTTCAGAGATTGCCAGAGAGTTTCTGAGATTTTCTGAGACTTTCAGAGAGTGTCAGAGACTGTCAGAGCGTTTCAGAGTGTGTCAGAGAGTGTCAGAGAGTGTCACAGAGTGTCAGAGAGTTTCTGAGAGTTTCTGAGAGTTTCAGAGTGTTTCAGAGAGTGTCAGAGAGTGTCACAGAATGTCAGAGAGTGTCACAGAGTGTCAGAGAGTGTCAGAGAGTTTCAGAGACTTTCATTGAGATTGCGAGAGTGTCAGAGAGTGTCATAAAGTTTCAGAGAGTGTCACAGAGTGTCAGAGAGTTTCAGAGAGCTTCAGAAAGTGTCAGAGCGTGTCAGAGAGTGTCAGAGAGTTTCAGAGAGTGTCAGAGAGTGTCAGAGATTTTCAGAGAGTGTCAGAGAGTGTCGGAGCGTGTCGGAGAGTTTCATAGAGTTTCAGAGAGTGTCAGAGAGTTTCAGAGAGTTTCAGACAGTGTATGAGTGTGTCAGAGAGTGTCAAAGAGTTTCAGAGAGTGTCAGAGAGTGTCAGAGAGAATTCAGAGAGTGTCAGAGAGTGTCAAGAGGTTTAGAGATTGTCAGAGAGTTTCAGAGAGTTTCTGAGAGTGTCACAGATTGCCAGAGAGTTTCTGAGAGTTTCTGAGTGTATCGGATAGTGTCAGAGAGTGTCAGCGAGTTTCAGGGAGTGTCACAAAGTGTCAGAGAGTGTCAGAGACTTTCTGAGAGTGTCAGAGAGGGTCAGAGAGTTTCAGAGAGTTTCTGAGAGTCTCACAGCGTGTCAGAGAGTTTCAGAGAGCTTCAGAGTGTGTTAGAGAGTGTCAGAAAGTTTCAGAGAGTTTCAGAGAGTGTCAAAGAGTTTCAGAGAGTGTCAGAGAGTGTCAGAGAGTGTCGTAGAGTTTCAGAGAGAGTCTGAGCGTGTCAGAGATTGCCAGAGTGTTTCTCAGAGTTTCTGAGTGTGTCAGAGAGTGTCAGAGAGTGTCAGAGAGTTTCAGAGAGAATCTGTGAGTGTCAGAGAGAGTCAGAGAGTTTCACAGTGTGTCAAAGAGTTTCAGAGAGTGTCAGAGAGTGTCACAGAGTGTCAGAGAGTGTCACAGAGTGTCAGAGAGTGTCAGAGAGTTTCAGAGACTTTCATTGAGATTGCGAGTGTGTCAGAGAGTGTCAGAGAATGTCGGAGAGTTTCTGAGAGAATCTGTGAGAGTCAGAGAGAGTCAGAGAGTTTCACAGTGTGTCACAGAATGTCAAGGAGTTTCAGAGTGTGTCAGAGAGTGTCAGAGAGTGTCTGAGAGTGTCAGAGACTGTCAGAGAATCTCGGAGAGTTTCTGAGAGTATATGTGAGTGTCTGAGAGTATCAGAGAGTGTCAGAGAGTGTCAGAGAGTGTCAGAGAATGTCGGAGAGTTTCTGAGAGTATGTGTGAGTGTAAGAGAGTGTCAGAGGTTTCTGAGAGTTTCTGAGTGTGTCAGGGAGTGTCATAGAGTGTCAGCGACTGTCAGAGAGTTTCAGAGAGTTTCACAGAGTGTCAGAGAGTGTCAGAGAATGTCGGAGAGTTTCTGAGAGTATCTATGAGTGTAAGAGAGTGTCAGAGGGTTCTGAGAGTTTCTGAGTGTGTCAGGCAGTGTCACAGAGTGTCAGACACTGTCAGAGAGTTTCAGAGAGTTTCACAGAGTGTCAGAGAGTGTCTGAGAGTGTCAGAGAGTGTCAGAGAGTTTCAGAGAGTGTCAGAGAAAGTCAGAGAGTGTCAGAGATTGTCAAAGAGTGTCAGAGAGTTTCTGAGAGTTTCTGAGTGTTTCAGAGAGTGTCAGAGAGTGTCACAGAGTGTCAGAGAGAGTCAGAGAGTGTCCGAGAGTTTCAGAGAGTTTCAGTGAGTTTCCGAGAGTTACTGAGAGTGTCAGAGAGTTTCAGAGAGTTTCAGAGATTGCCAGAGAGTTTCTGAGATTTTCTGAGACTTTCAGAGAGTGTCAGAGACTGTCAGAGCGTTTCAGAGTGTGTCAGAGAGTGTCAGAGAGTGTCACAGAGTGTCAGAGAGTTTCTGAGAGTTTCAGAGTGTTTCAGAGAGTGTCAGAGAGTGTCACAGAATGTCAGAGAGTGTCACAGAGTGTCAGAGAGTGTCAGAGAGTTTCAGAGACTTTCATTGAGATTGCGAGAGTGTCAGAGAGTGTCATAAAGTTTCAGAGAGTGTCACAGAGTGTCAGAGAGTTTCAGAGAGCTTCAGAAAGTGTCAGAGCGTGTCAGAGAGTGTCAGAGAGTTTCAGAGAGTGTCAGAGAGTGTCAGAGAGTTTCAGAGAGTGTCAGAGAGAGTCAGAGAGTGTCCGAGAGTTTCAGAGAGTTTCAGTGAGTTTCCGAGAGTTACTGAGAGTGTCAGAGAGTTTCAGAGACTTTCATTGAGATTGCGAGAGTGTCAGAGAGTGTCATAAAGTTTCAGAGAGTGTCACAGAGTGTCAGAGAGTTTCAGAGAGATTCAGAAAGTGTCAGAGCGTGTCAGAGAGTGTCGGAGAGTTTCAGAGAGTGTCAGAGAGAGTCAGAGAGTTTCAGAGAGTGTCAGAGAGTGTCGGAGAGTGTCGGAGAGTTTCATAGAGTTTCAGAGAGTGTCAGAGAGTTTCAGAGAGTTTCAGACAGTGTATGAGTGTGTCAGAGAGTGTCAAAGAGTTTCAGAGAGTGTCAGAGAGTGTCAGAGAGAATTCAGAGAGTGTCAGAGAGTGTCAAGAGGTTTAGAGATTGTCAGAGAGTTTCAGAGAGTTTCTGAGAGTGTCACAGATTGCCAGAGAGTTTCTGAGAGTTTCTGAGTGTATCGGATAGTGTCAGAGAGTGTCAGAGAGTTTCAGGGAGTGTCACAAAGTGTCAGAGAGTGTCAGAGACTTTCTGAGAGTGTCAGAGAGGGTCAGAGAGTTTCAGAGAGTTTCTGAGAGTCTCACAGCGTGTCAGAGAGTTTCAGAGAGCTTCAGAGTGTGTTAGAGAGTGATAGAGTGTGTCAGAGAGTTTCAGAGAGTGTCAAAGAGTTTCAGAGAGTGTCAGAGAGTGTCAGAGAGTGTCGGAGAGTTTCAGAGAGAGTCTGAGCGTGTCAGAGATTGCCAGAGTGTTTCTCAGAGTTTCTGAGTGTGTCAGAGAGTGTCAGAGAGTGTCAGAGAGTTTCAGAGAGAATCTGTGAGTGTCAGAGAGAGTCAGAGAGTTTCACAGTGTGTCAAAGAGTTTCAGAGAGTGTCACAGCATGTCAGAGATTGTCAGAGAGATTGCAGAGTCTGTCAGAGAGTGTCAGAGAGCTTCAGAGAGTTTCAGAGAGTTTCAGAGAGCTTCAGAGAGTGTCGGAGTGTGTCAGAGAGTGTCAGAGAATGTCGGAGAGTTTCTGAGAGAATCTGTGAGTGTCAGAGAGAGTCAGAGACTTTCACAGTGTGTCACAGAGTGTCAAGGAGTTTCAGAGTGTGTCAGAGAGTGTCAGAGAGTTTCAGAGAGTGTCAGAGAGTGTCAGAGACTGTCAAAGATTGCCAGAGAGTTTCTGAGATTTTCTGAGACTTTCAGAGAGTGTCAAGAGTTTCAGAGAGTGTCACAGACTGTCAGAGAGCGTCAGAGAGATTGCAGTGAGTGTCAGAGAGTTTGGGAGAGATTCAGAGTTTCAGACAGTTTCAGAGAGTTTCAGAGAGCTTCAGAGAGTGTGAGAGAGTGACAGAGAGTTTCAGAGAATTGTCAGAGAGTTTCAGAGTCTGTCAGAGATTGTCTGAGAGTGTCAGAGAGTTTCAGAGTGTTTCAGAGAGAGTCAGAGAGTTTCAGAGAGTGTCACAGAGTGTCAGAGAGTGTCACAGAGTGTCAGAGAGTTTCTGAGATTTTCTGAGTGTTTCAGAGAGTGTCAGAGAGTGTCACAGAGTGTCAGAGAGCGTCAGAGAGTGTCAGAGAGTGTCAGAGAGTGTCAGAGAGTTTCAGAGAGTTTCAGTGAGTTTCCGAGAGTTTCTGAGATTGTCAGAGAGTGTCAGAAAGTTTCAGAGTGTGTCAGACAGTGTCAGAGAGTTTCAGAGAGTGTCACAGAGTGTCAGAGAGTTTCAGAGAGCTTCAGAGAGTGTCAGAGAGTGTCAGAGCGTTTCAGAGTGTGTCAGAGAGTGTCAGAGAGTGTCACAGAGTGTCAGAGAGTTTCTGAGAGTTTCTGAGTGTTTCAGAGAGTGTCACAGAGTGTCAGAGAGTGTCACAGAGTTTCAGAGAGTGTCAGAGAGTGTCGGAGAGTTTCATAGAGCTTCAGAGAGTGTCAGAGAGTTTCAGAGAGTTTCAGAGAGTGTATGAGTGTGTCAGAGAGTGTCAAAGAGCTTCAGAGAGTGTCAGACAGTGTCAGAGAGTGTCACAGACTGTCAGAGATTGTCAGAGAGATTGCAGAGTGTGTCAGAGAGTGTCAGAGAGCTTCAGAGAGTTTCAGAGATTTTCAGAAAGCTTCAGAGAGTGTCGGTGTGTGTCAGAGAGTTCAGAGAATGTCGGAGAGTTTCTGAGAGAATCTGTGAGTGTCAGAGAGAGTCAGAGAGTTTCACAGTGTGTCACAGAGTGTCAAGGAATTTCAGAGTGTGTCAGAGAGTGTCAGAGAGTGTCTGAGAGTGTCAGAGACTGTCAGTGAATGTCGGAGAGCTTCTGAGAGTGTCTGTGAGTGTCTGAGTGTATCAGAGAGTGTCAGAGAATGTCGGAGAGTTTCTGAGAGTATCTGTGAGTGTAAGAGAGTGTCAGAGGGTTCTGAGAGTTTCTGAGTGTGTCAGGGAGTGTCACAGAGTGTCAGACACTGTCAGAGTGTTTCAGAGTGTTTCACAGAGTATCAGAGAGTGTCTGAGAGTGTCAGAGAGTGTCAGAGAGTGTCACAGAGTGTCAGAGAGTTTCTGAGAGTTTCTGAGTGTTTCAGAGAGTGTCACAGAGTGTCACAGAGTGTCACAGAGTGTCAGAGAGTGTCACAGAGTTTCAGAGAGTGTCAGAGAGTGTCGGAGAGTTTCATAGAGCTTCAGAGAGTGTCAGAGAGTTTCAGAGAGTTTCAGACAGTGTATGAGTGTGTCAGAGAGTGTCAAAGAGCTTCAGAGAGTGTCAGACAGTGTCAGAGAGTGTCACAGACTGTCAGAGATTGTCAGAGAGATTGCAGAGTGTGTCAGAGAGTGTCAGAGAGCTTCAGAGAGTTTCAGAGATTTTCAGAAAGCTTCAGAGAGTGTCGGTGTGTGTCAGAGAGTTCAGAGAATGTCGGAGAGTTTCTGAGAGAATCTGTGAGTGTCAGAGAGAGTCAGAGAGTTTCACAGTGTGTCACAGAGTGTCAAGGAATTTCAGAGTGTGTCAGAGAGTGTCAGAGAGTGTCTGAGAGTGTCAGAGACTGTCAGTGAATGTCGGAGAGCTTCTGAGAGTGTCTGTGAGTGTCTGAGTGTATCAGAGAGTGTCAGAGAATGTCGGAGAGTTTCTGAGAGTATCTGTGAGTGTAAGAGAGTGTCAGAGGGTTCTGAGAGTTTCTGAGTGTGTCAGGGAGTGTCACAGAGTGTCAGACACTGTCAGAGTGTTTCAGAGTGTTTCACAGAGTATCAGAGAGTGTCTGAGAGTGTCAGAGAGTGTCAGAGAGTGTCACAGAGTGTCAGAGAGTTTCTGAGAGTTTCTGAGTGTTTCAGAGAGTGTCACAGAGTGTCACAGAGTGTCACAGAGTGTCAGAGAGAGTCCGAGAGTTTCAGAGAGTTTCAGTGAGTTTCCGAGAGTTTCTGAGAGTGTCAGAGAGTTTCAGAGAGTTTCAGAGAGTGTCAGAGAGTGTCAGAGACTGTCAGAGATTGCCAGAGAGTTTCTGAGATTTTCTGAGACTTTCAGAGATTGTCAAGAGTTTCAGAGAGTGTCACAGACTGTCAGAGAGCGTCAGAGAGATTGCAGAGAGTGTCAGAGAGTTTGGGAGAGATTCAGAGTTTCAGACAGTTTCAGAAAGTTTCAGAGAGCTTCAGAGCGTGTCAGAGAGTGACAGAGAGTTTCAGAGAATTGTCAGAGAGTTTCAGAGTGTGTCAGATTGTCTGAAAGTGTCAGAGAGTTTCAGAGTGTTTCAGAGAGTGTCAGAGAGTGTCAGAGAGTGTCAGAGAGTTTCTGGAGTGTCAGAGAGTGCCACAGAGTGTCAGAGAGTTTCAGAGAGTTTCTGAGTGTTTCAGAGATTGTCAGAGAGTGTCAGAGAGTGTCAGAGAGTGTCAGAGAGTTTCAGTGAGTTTCCGAGAATGTCAGAGAGTGTCAGAAAGTTTCAGAGAGTGTCAGATAGTGTCAGAGAGTTTCAGAGAGTGTCACAGAGTGTCAGAGAGTTTCAGAGAGCTTCAGAGAGTGTCAGAGCGTGTCAGAGAGTCTCAGAGAGTTTCATGGAGTGTCAGAGAGTGTCAGAGAGTTTTAGAGAGTTTCAGACAGTGTATGAGAGTGTCAGAGAGTGTCAAAGAGTTTCAGAGAGTGTCAGACAGTGTCAGAGAGTGTCAGAGAGATTCAGAGAGTGTCAGAGAGTGTCAAAGAGGTTTAGAGAGTGTCAGAGAGTTTCAGAGAGTTTCTGAGTGTGTCAGAGAGAGCCAGATAGTTTCTGAGAGTTTCTGAGTGTGTCGGATAGTGTCAGAGAGTGTCAGAGAGTGTCACAGAGTGTCAGAGAGCGTCAGAGAGTGTCAGAGAGTGTCAGAGAGTGTCGGAGAGTTTCAGTGAGTTTCCGAGAGTTTCTGAGATTGTCAGAGAGTGTCAGAAAGCTTCAGAGTGTGTCAGAAAGTGTCAGAGAGTTTCAGAGAGTGTCACAGAGTGTCACAGAGTTTCAGAGAGCTTCAGAGAGTGTCAGAGAGTGTCAGAGCGTTTCAGAGTGTGTCAGAGAGTGTCAGAGAGTGTCACAGAGTGTCAGAGAGTTTCTGAGAGTTTCTGAGTGTTTCAGAGAGTGTCACAGAGTGTCAGAGAGTGTCACAGAGTTTCAGAGAGTGTCAGAGAGTGTCGGAGAGTTTCATAAAGTTTCAGAGAGTGTCAGAGAGTTTCAGAGAGTTTCAACCAGTGTATGAGTGTGTCAGAGAGTGTCAAAGAGCTTCAGAGAGTTTCAGAGAGCTTCAGAGAGTGTCGGAGTGTGTCAGAGATTGTCAGAGAATGTCGGAGAGTTTCTGAGAGAATCTGTGAGTGTCAGAGAGAGTCAGAGAGTTTCACAGTGTGTCACAGAGTGTCAAGGAGTTTCAGAGTGTGTCAGAGAGTGTCAGAGAGTGTCTGAGAGTGTCAGAGGGTGTCAGTGAATGTCGGAGAGTTTCTGAGAGTGTCTGTGAGTGTCTGAGAGTATCAGAGAGTGTCAGAGAGTGTCAGAGAATGTCGGAGAGTTTCTGAGAGTATCTGTGAGTGTAAGAGAGTGTCAGAGGGTTCTGAGAGTTTCTGAGTATGTCAGGGAGTGTCACAGAGTGTCAGAGACTGTCAGAGAGTTTCAGAGAGTTTCACAGAGTGTCAGAGAGTGTCTGAGAGTGTCAGAGAGTGTCAGAGAATTTCAGAGAGTGTCAGAGAGAGCCAGAAAGTGTCAGAGAGTGTCACAGAGTGTCAGAGAGTTTCTGAGAGTTTCTGAGTGTTTCAGAGAGTGTCAGAGTGTGTCACAGAGTGTCAGAGAGTGTCAGAGAGTGTCCGAGAGTTTCAGAGAGTTTCAGTGAGTTGACGAGAGTTTCTGAGAGTGTCAGAGAGTTTCAGAGAGTTTCAGAGAGTGTCAGAGAGTGTCAGAGACTGTCAGAGATTGCCAGAGAGTTTCTGAGATTTTCTGAGACTTTCAGAGAGTGTCAAGAGTTTCAGATAGTGTCACAGACTGTCAGAGAGCGTCAGAGAGATTGCAGAGAGTGTCAGAGAGTTTGGGAGAGATTCAGAGTTTCAGTCAGTTTCAGAGAGTTTCAGAGAGCTTCAGAGAGTGTCAGAGAGTGACAGAGAGTTTCAGAGAATTGTCAGAGAGTTTCAGAGTCTGTCAGAGATTGTCTGAGAGTGTCAGAGAGTTTCAGAGTGTTTCAGAGAGTGTCAGAGAGTGTCTGACAGTGTCAGAGAGTTTCAGAGAGTGTCACAGAGTGTCAGAGAGTGTCACAGAGGGTCAGAGAGTTTCTGAGATTTTCTGAGTGTTTCAGAGATTGTCAGAGAGTGTCACAGATTGTCAGAGAGCGTCAGAGAGTGTCAGAGAGTGTCAGAGAGTGTCAGAGAGTTTCAGAGAGTTTCAGTGAGTTTCCGAGAGTTTCTGAGATTGTCAGAGAGTGTCAGAAAGTTTCAGAGTGTGTCAGACAGTGTCAGAGAGTTTCAGAGAGTGTCACAGAGTTTCAGAGAGTTTCAGAGAGCTTCAGAGAGTGTCAGAGAGTGTCAGAGCGTTTCAAAGTGTGTCAGAGAGTGTCAGAGAGTGTCACAGAGTGTCAGGGAGTTTCTGAGAGTTTCTGAGTGTTTCAGCGAGTGTCAGAGAGTGTCACAGAGTGTCAGAGAGTGTCACAGAGTTTCAGAGAGTGTCAGAGAGTGTCGGAGAGTTTCAGATAGTGTCAGAGAGTTTCAAAGAGTTTCAGACAGTGTATGAGTGTGTCAGAGAGTGTCAAAGAGTTTCAGCGAGTGTCAGACAGTGTCAGAGAATGTCAGAGAGATTCAGAGATTGTCAGAGAGTGTCAAAGAGGTTTAGAGATTGTCAGAGAGTTTCAGAGAGTTTCTGAGAGTGTCAGAGAGTGCCAGAGAGTGTCAGAGAGTGTCACAGAGTGTCAGAGAGTTTCTGAGAGTTTCTGAGTGTTTCAGAGAGTGTCAGAGATTGTCTCAGAGTGTCAGAGAGTGTCAGAGAGTGTCCGAGAGTTTCAGTGAGTTTCCGAGAGTTTCTGAGAGTGTCAGAGAGTTTCAGAGAGTGTCAGAGAGTGTCAGAGACTGTCAGAGATTGCCAGAGAGTTTCTGAGATTTTCTGAGACTTTCAGAGAGTGTCAAGAGTTTCAGAGAGTGTCACAGACTGTCAGAGAGCGTCAGAGAGATTGCAGAGAGTGTCAGAGAGTTTGGGAGAGATTCAGAGATTCAGACAGTTTCAGAAAGCTTCAGAGAGCTTCAGAGCGTGTCAGAGAGTTTCAGAGAGTTTCAGAGAATTGTCAGAGAGTTTCAGAGTGTGTCAGAGATTGTCTCAGAGTGTCAGAGAGTGTCAGAGAGTGTCCGAGAGTTTCAGAGAGTTTCAGTGAGTTTCCGAGAGTTTCTGAGAGTGTCAGAGAGTTTCAGAGAGTGTCAGAGACTGTCAGAGATTGCCAGAGAGTTTCTGAGATTTTCTGAGACTTTCAGAGAGTGTCAAGAGTTTCAGAGAGTGTCACAGACTGTCAGAGAGCGTCAGAGAGATTGCAGAGAGTGTCAGGAGTTTGGGAGAGATTCAGAGTTTCAGACAGTTTCAGAAAGTTTCAGAGAGCTTCAGAGCGTGTCAGAGAGTGGCAGAGAGTTTCAGAGAATTGTCAGAGAGTTTCAGTGTGTGTCAGAGATTGTCTGAAAGTGTCAGAGAGTTTCAGAGTGTTTCAGAGAGTGTCAGAGAGTGTCAGAGAGTGTCAGAGAGTTTCTGAGAGTGTCAGAGAGTGCCACAGAGTGTCAGAGAGTTTCAGAGTGTTTCTGAGTGTTTCAGAGAGTGTCAGAGAGTGTCAGAGAGTGTCAGAGAGTGTCAGAGAGTTTCAGAGAGTGTCAGATAGTGTCAGAGAGTTTCAGAGAGTGTCACAGAGTGTCAGAGAGTTTCAGAGAGCTTCAGAGAGTGTCAGAGCGTGTCAGAGAGTGTCGGAGAGTTTCATAGAGTGTCAGAGAGTGTCAGAGAGTTTCAGAGAGTTTCAGACAGTGTATGAGTGTGTCAGAGAGTGTCAAAGAGTTTCAGAGAGTGTCAGACAGTGTCAGAGAGTGTCAGAGAGATTCAGAGAGTGTCAGAGAGTGTCAAAGAGGTTTAGAGAGTGTCAGAGAGTTTCAGAGAGTTTCTGAGTGTGTCAGAGAGAGCCAGAGAGTTTCTGAGAGTTTCTGAGTGTGTCGGATAGTGTCAGAGAGTGTCAGAGAGTGTCACAGAGTGTCAGAGAGCGTCAGAGTGTGTCAGAGAGTGTCAGAGAGTTTCAGAGAGTTTCAGTGAGTTTCCGAGAGTTTCTGAGATTGTCAGAGAGTGTCAGAAAGTTTCAGAGTGTGTCAGACAGTGTCAGAGAGTTTCAGAGAGTGTCACAGAGTGTCAGAGAGTTTCAGAGAGCTTCAGAGTGTGTCAGAGCGTTTCAGAGTGTGTCAGAGAGTGTCACAGTGTGTCACAGAGTGTCAGAGAGTTTCTGAGAGTTTCTGAGTGTTTCAGAGATTGTCAGAGAGTGTCACAGAGTGTCAGAGAGTGTCACAGAGTTTCAGAGAGTGTCAGAGAGTGTCGGAAAGTTTCATAGAGTTTCAGAGAGTTTCAGACAGTGTGTGAGTGTGTCAGAGAGTGTCAAAGAGTTTCAGAGAGTGTCAGACTGTGTCAGAGTGTGTCACAGACTGTCAGAGATTGTCAGAGAGATTGCAGAGTGTGTCAGAGAGTGTCAGAGAGCTTCAGAGAGTTTCAGAGAGATTCAGAGTGCTTCAGAGAGTGTCGGAGTGTGTCAGAGAGTGTCAAGGAGTTTCAGAGTGTGTCAGAGAGTGTCAGAGAGTGTCTGAGAGTGTCAGAGACTGTCAGTGAATGTCGGAGTGTTTCTGAGAGTGTCTGTGAGTGTCTGAGAGTATCAGAGAGTGTCAGAGAGTGTCAGAGAATGTCGGAGAGTTTCTGAGAGGATCTGTGAGTGTCAGAGAGTATCAGAGTGTGTCAGAGAGTGTCAGAGAGTGTCACAGAGTGTCAGGGAGTTTCTGAGAGTTTCTGAGTGTTTCAGAGAGTGTCAGAGAGTGTCACAGAGTGTCAGAGAGTGTCACAGAGTTTCAGAGAGTGTCAGAGAGTGTCGGAGAGTTTCAGATAGTGTCAGAGAGTTTCAAAGAGTTTCAGACAGTGTATGAGTGTGTCAGAGAGTGTCAAAGAGTTTCAGCGAGTGTCAGACAGTGTCAGAGAATGTCAGAGAGATTCAGAGATTGTCAGAGAGTGTCAAAGAGGTTTAGAGATTGTCAGAGAGTTTCAGAGAGTTTCTGAGAGTGTCAGAGAGTGCCAGAGATTGTCAGAGAGTGTCACAGAGTGTCAGAGAGTTTCAGCGAGTTTCCGAGAGTTTCTGAGAGTGTCAGAGAGTTTCAGAGAGTGTCAGAGAGTGTCAGAGACTGTCAGAGATTGCCAGAGAGTTTCTGAGATTTTCTGAGACTTTCAGAGAGTGTCAAGAGTTTCAGAGAGTGTCACTGACTGTCAGAGAGCGTCAGAGAGATTGCAGAGAGTGTCAGAGAGTTTGGGAGAGATTCAGAGTTTCAGACAGTTTCAGAAAGTTTCAGAGAGCTTCAGAGCGTGTCAGAGAGTGGCAGAGTGTTTCAGAGAATTGTCAGAGAGTTTCAGAGTGTGTCAGAGATTGTCTCAGAGTGTCAGAGAGTGTCAGAGAGTGTCCGAGAGTTTCAGAGAGTTTCAGTGAGCTTCCGAGAGTTTCTGAGAGTGTCAGAGAGTGTCAGAGAGTTTCAGAGAGTGTCAGAGAGTGTCAGAGACTGTCAGAGATTGCCAGAGAGTTTCTGAGATTTTCTGAGACTTTCAGAGAGTGTCAAGAGTTTCAGAGAGTGTCACTGACTGTCAGAGAGCGTCAGAGAGATTGCAGAGAGTGTCAGAGAGTTTGGGAGAGATTCAGAGTTTCAGACAGTTTCAGAAAGTTTCAGAGAGCTTCAGAGCGTGTCAGAGAGTGGCAGAGAGTTTCATAGAATTGTCAGAGAGTTTCAGTGTGTGTCAGAGATTGTCTGAAAGTGTCAGAGAGTTTCAGAGTGTTTCAGAGAGTGTCAGAGAGTGTCAGAGAGTTTCTGAGAGTGTCAGAGAGTGCCACAGAGTGTCAGAGAGTTTCAGAGTGTTTCTGAGTGTTTCAGAGAGTGTCAGAGAGTGTCAGAGAGTGTCACAGAGTGTCAGAGAGTTTCTGAGTGTTTCAGAGAGTGTCAGAGAGTGTCACAGAGTGTCAGAGAGTGTCACAGAGTTTCAGAGAGTGTCAGAGAGTGTCGGAGAGTTTCAGATAGTGTCAGAGAGTTTCAAAGAGTTTCAGACAGTTTATGAGTGTGTCAGAGAGTGTCAAAGAGTTTCAGCCGGTGTCAGACAGTGTCAGAGAATGTCAGAGAGATTCAGAGATTGTCAGAGAGTGTCAAAGAGGTTTAGAGATTGTCAGAGAGTTTCAGAGAGTTTCTGAGAGTGTCAGAGAGTGCCAGAGAGTGTCAGAGAGTGTCACAGAGTGTCAGAGAGTTTCTGAGAGTTTCTGAGTGTTTCAGAGAGTGTCAGAGATTGTCTCAGAGTGTCAGAGAGTGTCAGAGAGTGTCCGAGAGTTTCAGAGAGTTTCAGTGAGTTTCCGAGAGTTTCTGAGAGTGTCAGAGAGTTTCAGAGAGTGTCAGAGAGTGTCAGAGACTGTCAGAGATTGCCAGAGAGTTTCTGAGATTTTCTGAGACTTTCAGAGAGTGTCAAGAGTTTCAGAGAGTGTCACAGACTGTCAGAGAGCGTCAGAGAGATTGCAGAGAGTGTCAGAGAGTTTGGGAGAGATTCAGAGTTTCAGACAGTTTCAGAAAGCTTCAGAGAGCTTCAGAGCGTGTCAGAGAGTGGCAGAGAGTTTCAGAGAATTGTCAGAGAGTTTCAGAGTGTGTCAGAGATTGTCTCAGAGTGTCAGAGAGTGTCAGAGAGTGTCCGAGAGTTTCAGAGAGTTTCAGTGAGTTTCCGAGAGTTTCTGAGAGTGTCAGAGAGTGTCAGAGAGTTTCAGAGAGTGTCAGAGACTGTCAGAGATTGCCAGAGAGTTTCTGAGATTTTCTGAGACTTTCAGAGAGTGTCAAGAGTTTCAGAGAGTGTCACAGACTGTCAGAGAGCGTCAGAGAGATTGCAGAGAGTGTCAGAGAGTTTGGGAGAGATTCAGAGTTTCAGACAGTTTCAGAAAGTTTCAGAGAGCTTCAGAGCGTGTCAGAGAGTGGCAGAGAGTTTCAGAGAATTGTCAGAGAGTTTCAGTGTGTGTCAGAGATTGTCTGAAAGTGTCAGAGAGTTTCAGAGTGTTTCAGAGAGTGTCAGAGAGTGTCAGAGAGTGTCAGAGAGTTTCTGAGAGTGTCAGAGAGTGCCACAGAGTGTCAGAGAGTTTCAGAGTGTTTCTGAGTGTTTCAGAGAGTGTCAGAGAGTGTCAGAGAGTGTCAGAGAGTGTCAGAGAGTGTCAGAGAGTTTCAGAGAGTGTCAGATAGTGTCAGAGAGTTTCAGAGCGTGTCACAGAGTGTCAGAGAGTGTTGGAGAGTTTCATAGAGTGTCAGAGAGTGTCAGAGAGTTTCAGAGAGTTTCAGACAGTGTATGAGTGTGTCAGAGAGTGTCAAAGAGTTTCAGAGAGTGTCAGACAGTGTCAGAGAGTGTCAGAGAGATTCAGAGAGTGTCAGAGAGTTTCAGAGAGTTTCTGAGTGTGTCAGAGAGAGCCAGAGAGTTTCTGAGAGTTTCTGAGTGTGTCGGATAGTGTCAGAGAGTGTCAGAGAGTGTCACAGAGTGTCAGAGAGCGTCAGAGTGTGTCAGAGAGTGTCAGAGAGTTTCAGAGAGTTTCAGTGAGTTTCCGAGAGTGTCTGAGATTGTCAGAGAGTGTCAGAAAGTTTCAGAGTGTGTCAGACAGTGTCAGAGAGTTTCAGAGAGTGTCACAGAGTGTCAGAGAGTTTCAGAGAGCTTCAGAGTGTGTCAGAGCGTTTCAGAGTGTGTCAGAGAGTGTCACAGTGTGTCACAGAGTGTCAGAGAGTTTCTGAGAGTTTCTGAGTGTTTCAGAGATTGTCAGAGAGTGTCACAGAGTGTCAGAGAGTGTCACAGAGTTTCAGAGAGTGTCAGAGAGTGTCGGAGAGTTTCATAGAGTTTCAGAGAGTTTCAGACAGTGTATGAGTGTGTCAGAGAGTGTCAAAGAGTTTCAGAGAGTGTCAGACTGTGTCAGAGTGTGTCACAGACTGTCAGAGATTGTCAGAGAGATTGCAGAGTGTGTCAGAGAGTGTCAGAGAGCTTCAGAGAGTTTCAGAGAGTTTCAGAGAGCTTCAGAGAGTGTCGGAGTGTGTCAGAGAGTGTCAAGGTGTTTCAGAGTGTGTCAGAGAGTGTCAGAGAGTGTCTGAGAGTGTCAGAGACTGTCAGTGAATGTCGGAGTGTTTCTGAGAGTGTCTGTGAGTGTCTGAGAGTATCAGAGAGTGTCAGAGAGTGTCAGAGAATGTCGGAGAGTTTCTGAGAGGATCTGTGAGTGTCAGAGAGTATCAGAGTGTGTCAGAGAGTGTCAGAGAGTTTCACAGAGTGTCAGGGAGTTTCTGAGAGTTTCTGAGAGTTTCAGAGAGTGTCAGAGAGTGTCACAGAGTGTCAGAGAGTGTCACAGAGTTTCAGAGAGTGTCAGAGAGTGTCGGAGAGTTTCAGATAGTGTCAGAGAGTTTCAAAGAGTTTCAGACAGTGTATGAGTGTGTCAGAGAGTGTCAAAGAGTTTCAGCGAGTGTCAGACAGTGTCAGAGAATGTCAGAGAGATTCAGAGATTGTCAGAGAGTGTCAAAGAGGTTTAGAGATTGTCAGAGAGTTTCAGAGAGTTTCTGAGAGTGTCAGAGAGTGCCAGAGAGTGTCAGAGAGTGTCACAGAGTGTCAGAGAGTTTCTGAGAGTTTCTGAGTGTTTCAGAGAGTGTCAGAGATTGTCTCAGAGTGTCAGAGAGTGTCAGAGAGTGTCCGAGAGTTTCAGAGAGTTTCAGTGAGTTTCCGAGAGTTTCTGAGAGTGTCAGAGAGTTTCAGAGAGTGTCAGAGGGTGTCAGAGACTGTCAGAGATTGCCAGAGAGTTTCTGAGATTTTCTGAGACTTTCAGAGAGTGTCAAGAGTTTCAGAGAGTGTCACAGACTGTCAGAGAGCGTCAGAGAGATTGCAGAGAGTGTCAGAGAGTTTGGGAGAGATTCAGAGTTTCAGACAGTTTCAGAAAGTTTCAGAGAGCTTCAGAGCGTGTCAGAGAGTGGCAGAGTGTTTCAGAGAATTGTCAGAGAGTTTCAGAGTGTGTCAGAGATTGTCTCAGAGTGTCAGAGAGTGTCAGAGAGTGTCCGAGAGTTTCAGAGAGTTTCAGTGAGTTTCCGAGAGTTTCTGAGAGTGTCAGAGAGTTTCAGAGAGTGTCAGAGAGTGTCAGAGACTGTCAGAGATTGCCAGAGAGTTTCTGAGATTTTCTGAGACTTTCAGAGAGTGTCAAGAGTTTCAGAGAGTGTCACTGACTGTCAGAGAGCGTCAGAGAGATTGCAGAGAGTGTCAGAGAGTTTGGGAGAGATTCAGAGTTTCAGACAGTTTCAGAAAGTTTCAGAGAGCTTCAGAGCGTGTCAGAGAGTGGCAGAGAGTTTCATAGAATTGTCAGAGAGTTTCAGTGTGTGTCAGAGATTGTCTGAAAGTGTCAGAGAGTTTCAGAGTGTTTCAGAGAGTGTCAGAGAGTGTCAGAGAGTGTCAGAGAGTTTCTGAGAGTGTCAGAGAGTGCCACAGAGTGTCAGAGAGTTTCAGAGTGTTTCTGAGTGTTTCAGAGAGTGTCAGAGAGTGTCAGAGAGTGTCAGAGAGTTTCAGAGAGTGTCAGATAGTGTCAGAGAGTTTCAGAGAGTGTCGGAGAGTGTCAGAGAGTGTCAGAGAGTGTCAGAGAGTGTCAGATAGTTTCTGAGAGTGTCAGAGAGTGCCACAGAGTGTCAGAGAGTTTCAGAGTGTTTCTGAGTGTTTCAGAGAGTGTCAGAGAGTGTCAGAGAGTGTCACAGAGTGTCAGAGAGTTTCAGAGAGCTTCAGAGAGTGTCAGAGCGTGTCAGAGAGTGTCGGAGAGTTTCATAGAGTGTCAGAGAGTGTCAGAGAGTTTCAGAGAGTTTCAGACAGTGTATGAGTGTGTCAGAGAGTGTCAAAGAGTTTCAGAGAGTGTCAGACAGTGTCAGAGAGTGTCAGAGAGATTCAGAGAGTGTCAGAGAGTGTCAAAGAGGTTTAGAGAGTGTCAGAGAGTTTCAGAGAGTTTCTGAGTGTGTCAGAGAGAGCCAGAGAGTTTCTGAGAGTTTCTGAGTGTGTCGGATAGTGTCAGAGATTGTCAGAGAGTGTCACAGATTGTCAGAGAGCGTCAGAGTGTGTCAGAGAGTGTCAGAGAGTTTCAGAGAGTTTCAGTGAGTTTCCGAGAGTTTCTGAGATTGTCAGAGAGTTTCAGAAAGTTTCAGAGTGTGTCAGACAGTGTCAGAGAGTTTCAGAGAGTGTCACAGAGTGTCAGAGAGTTTCAGAGAGCTTCAGAGTGTGTCAGAGAGTGTCAGAGCGTTTCAGAGTGTGTCAGAGAGTGTCACAGTGTGTCACAGAGTGTCAGAGAGTTTCTGAGAGTTTCTGAGTGTTTCAGAGATTGTCAGAGAGTGTCACAGAGTGTCAGAGAGTGTCACAGAGTTTCAGAGAGTGTCAGAGAGTGTCGGAGAGTTTCATAGAGTTTCAGAGAGTGTCAGAGAGTTTCAGACAGTGTATGAGTGTGTCAGAGAGTGTCAAAGAGTTTCAGAGAGTGTCAGACTGTGTCAGAGTGTGTCACAGACTGTCAGAGATTGTCAGAGAGATTGCAGAGTGTGTCAGAGAGTGTCAGAGAGCTTCAGAGAGTTTCAGAGAGTTTCAGAGAGCTTCAGAGAGTGTCGGAGTGTGTCAGAGAGTGTCAAGGAGTTTCAGAGTGTGTCAGAGAGTGTCTGAGAGTGTCTGAGACTGTCAGTGAATGTCGGAGTGTTTCTGAGAGTGTCTGTGAGTGTCTGAGAGTATCAGAGAGTGTCAGAGAGTGTCAGAGAATGTCGGAGAGTTTCTGAGAGGATCTGTGAGTGTCAGAGAGTATCAGAGTGTGTCAGAGAGTGTCAGAGAGTGTCAAAGAGTTTCAGAGAGTGTCACAGACTGTCAGAGATTGTCAGAGAGATTTCAGAGTGTGTCAGAGAGTGTCAGAGAATGTCGGAGAGTTTCTGAGAGAATCTGTGAGTGTCAGAGAGAGTCAGAGAGTTTCACAGTGTGTCACAGTGTGTCAAGGAGTTTCAGAGTGAGTCAGAGAGTGTCAGAGAGTGTCTGAGAGTGTCAGAGACTGTCAGAGAATGTCGGAGAGTTTCTGAGAGTATCTGTGAGTGTCTGAGAGTATCAGAGAGTGTCAGAGAGTGTCAGAGAATGTCGGAGAGTTTCTGAGAGTATGTGTGAGTGTAAGAGAGTGTCAGAGGTTTCTGAGAGTTTCTGAGAGTTTCAGAGAGCTTCAGAGAGAGTCAGAGAGTGACAGAGAGTTTCAGAGAATTGTCAGAGAGTTTCAGAGTGAGTCAGAGATAGTCTGAGAGTGTCAGAGAGTGTCAAAGAGTTTCAGAGAGTGTCAGACAGTGTCAGAGAGTGTCAGAGAGATTTAGAGAGTGTCAGAGAGTGTCTGAGAGTGTCAGAGACTGTCAGAGAATGTCGGAGAGTTTCTGAGAGTATCTGTGATTGTCTGAGAATATCAGAGAGTGTCAGAGAGTGTCAGAGAAATTCGGAGAGTTTCTGAGAGTATGTGTAA
This sequence comes from Heterodontus francisci, assembly GCF_036365525.1. Taxonomy (NCBI): domain Eukaryota; kingdom Metazoa; phylum Chordata; class Chondrichthyes; order Heterodontiformes; family Heterodontidae; genus Heterodontus; species Heterodontus francisci. The sequence continues at coordinate 25,121,783 of NC_090421.1, forward strand.
GTGTAAGAGAGTGTCAGAGGTTTCTGAGAGTTTCTGAGTGTGTCAGGGAGTGTCACAGAGTGTCAGAGACTTTCAGAGAGTTTCAGAGAGTTTCACAGAGTGTCACAGAGTGTCAGGAGTTTCAGAGAGTGTCACGGACTGTCAGAGAGCGTCAGAGAGATTGCAGAGAGTGTCAGAGAGTTTGGGAGAGCTTCAGAGTGGCAGAGAGTTTCAGAGAGTTTCAGAGAGCTTCAGAGAGTGTCAGAGAGTGACAGAGAGTTTCAGAGAATTGTCAGAGTGTTTCAGAGGGAGTCAGAGATAGTCCGAGAGTGTCAGAGAGTGTCTGAGAGTGTCAGAGAGTGTCAGAGAGTTTCAGAGAGTGTCAGAGAAAGTCAGAGATTGTCAGAGAGTTTCAGTGAGTTTCCGAGAGTTTCTGAGAGTGTCAGAGAGTTTCAGAGAGTGTCAGAGAGTTTCTGAGTGTTTCAGAGAGTGTCAGAGAGTGTCACAGAGTGTCAGAGAGTGTCACAGAGTTTCAGAGAGTGTCAGAGAGTGTCGGAGAGTTTCAGATAGTGTCAGAGAGTTTCAAAGAGTTTCAGACAGTTTATGAGTGTGTCAGAGAGTGTCAAAGAGTTTCAGCGAGTGTCAGACAGTGTCAGAGAATGTCAGAGAGATTCAGAGATTGTCAGAGAGTGTCAAAGAGGTTTAGAGATTGTCAGAGAGTTTCAGAGAGTTTCTGAGAGTGTCAGAGAGTGCCAGAGAGTGTCAGAGAGTGTCACAGAGTGTCAGAGAGTTTCTGAGAGTTTCTGAGTGTTTCAGAGAGTGTCAGAGATTGTCTCAGAGTGTCAGAGAGTGTCAGAGAGTGTCCGAGAGTTTCAGAGAGTTTCAGTGAGTTTCCGAGAGTTTCTGAGAGTGTCAGAGAGTTTCAGAGAGTGTCAGAGAGTGTCAGAGACTGTCAGAGATTGCCAGAGAGTTTCTGAGATTTTCTGAGACTTTCAGAGAGTGTCAAGAGTTTCAGAGAGTGTCACAGACTGTCAGAGAGCGTCAGAGAGATTGCAGAGAGTGTCAGAGAGTTTGGGAGAGATTCAGAGTTTCAGACAGTTTCAGAAAGCTTCAGAGAGCTTCAGAGCGTGTCAGAGAGTGGCAGAGAGTTTCAGAGAATTGTCAGAGAGTTTCAGAGTGTGTCAGAGATTGTCTCAGAGTGTCAGAGAGTGTCAGAGAGTGTCCGAGAGTTTCAGAGAGTTTCAGTGAGTTTCCGAGAGTTTCTGAGAGTGTCAGAGAGTTTCAGAGAGTGTCAGAGACTGTCAGAGATTGCCAGAGAGTTTCTGAGATTTTCTGAGACTTTCAGAGAGTGTCAAGAGTTTCAGAGAGTGTCACAGACTGTCAGAGAGCGTCAGAGAGATTGCAGAGAGTGTCAGAGAGTTTGGGAGAGATTCAGAGTTTCAGACAGTTTGAGAAAGTTTCAGAGAGCTTCAGAGCGTGTCAGAGAGTGGCAGAGAGTTTCAGAGAATTGTCAGAGAGTTTCAGTGTGTGTCAGAGATTGTCTGAAAGTGTCAGAGAGTTTCAGAGTGTTTCAGAGAGTGTCAGAGAGTGTCAGAGAGTGTCAGAGAGTTTCTGAGAGTGTCAGAGAGTGCCACAGAGTGTCAGAGAGTTTCAGAGTGTTTCTGAGTGTTTCAGAGAGTGTCAGAGAGTGTCAGAGAGTGTCAGAGAGTGTCAGAGAGTGTCAGAGAGTTTCAGAGAGTGTCAGATAGTGTCAGAGAGTTTCAGAGAGTGTCACAGAGTGTCAGAGAGTTTCAGAGAGCTTCAGAGAGTGTCAGAGCGTGTCAGAGAGTGTCGGAGAGTTTCATAGAGTGTCAGAGAGTGTCAGAGAGTTTCAGAAAGTTTCAGACAGTGTATGAGTGTGTCAGAGAGTGTCAAAGAGTTTCAGAGAGTGTCAGACAGTGTCAGAGAGTGTCAGAGAGATTCAGAGAGTGTCAGAGAGTGTCAAAGAGTTTTAGAGAGTGTCAGAGAGTTTCAGAGAGTTTCTGAGTGTGTCAGAGAGTGTCACAGTGTGTCACAGAGTGTCAGAGAGTTTCTGAGAGTTTCTGAGTGTTTCAGAGATTGTCAGAGAGTGTCACAGAGTGTCAGAGAGTGTCACAGAGTTTCAGAGAGTGTCAGAGAGTGTCGGAGAGTTTCATAGAGTTTCAGAGAGTTTCAGACAGTGTATGAGTGTGTCAGAGAGTGTCAAAGAGTTTCAGAGAGTGTCAGACTGTGTCAGAGTGTGTCACAGACTGTCAGAGATTGTCAGAGAGATTGCAGAGTGTGTCAGAGAGTGTCAGAGAGCTTCAGAGAGTTTCAGAGAGTTTCAGAGAGCTTCAGAGAGTGTCGGAGTGTGTCAGAGAGTGTCAAGGAGTTTCAGAGTGTGTCAGAGAGTGTCAGAGAGTGTCTGAGAGTGTCAGAGACTGTCAGTGAATGTCGGAGTGTTTCTGAGAGTGTCTGTGAGTGTCTGAGAGTATCAGAGAGTGTCAGAGAGTGTCAGAGAATGTCGGAGAGTTTCTGAGAGGATCTGTGAGTGTCAGAGAGTATCAGAGTGTGTCAGAGAGTGTCAGAGAGTGTCACAGAGTGTCAGGGAGTTTCTGAGAGTTTCTGAGTGTTTCAGAGAGTGTCAGAGAGTGTCACAGAGTGTCAGAGAGTGTCACAGAGATTCAGAGAGTGTCAGAGAGTGTCGGAGAGTTTCAGATAGTGTCAGAGAGTTTCAAAGAGTTTCAGACAGTGTATGAGTGTGTCAGAGAGTGTCAAAGAGTTTCAGCGAGTGTCAGACAGTGTCAGAGAATGTCAGAGAGATTCAGAGATTGTCAGAGAGTGTCAAAGAGGTTTAGAGATTGTCAGAGAGTTTCAGAGAGTTTCTGAGAGTGTCAGAGAGTGCCAGAGAGTGTCAGAGAGTGTCACAGAGTGTCAGAGAGTTTCTGAGAGTTTCTGAGTGTTTCAGAGAGTGTCAGAGATTGTCTCAGAGTGTCAGAGAGTGTCAGAGAGTGTCCGAGAGTTTCAGAGAGTTTCAGTGAGTTTCCGAGAGTTTCTGAGAGTGTCAGAGAGTTTCAGAGAGTGTCAGAGGGTGTCAGAGACTGTCAGAGATTGCCAGAGAGTTTCTGAGATTTTCTGAGACTTTCAGAGAGTGTCAAGAGTTTCAGAGAGTGTCACAGACTGTCAGAGAGCGTCAGAGAGATTGCAGAGAGTGTCAGAGAGTTTGGGAGAGATTCAGAGTTTCAGACAGTTTCAGAAAGTTTCAGAGAGCTTCAGAGCGTGTCAGAGAGTGGCAGAGTGTTTCAGAGAATTGTCAGAGAGTTTCAGAGTGTGTCAGAGATTGTCTCAGAGTGTCAGAGAGTGTCAGAGAGTGTCCGAGAGTTTCAGAGAGTTTCAGTGAGTTTCCGAGAGTTTCTGAGAGTGTCAGAGAGTTTCAGAGAGTGTCAGAGAGTGTCAGAGACTGTCAGAGATTGCCAGAGAGTTTCTGAGATTTTCTGAGACTTTCAGAGAGTGTCAAGAGTTTCAGAGAGTGTCACTGACTGTCAGAGAGCGTCAGAGAGATTGCAGAGAGTGTCAGAGAGTTTGGGAGAGATTCAGAGTTTCAGACAGTTTCAGAAAGTTTCAGAGAGCTTCAGAGCGTGTCAGAGAGTGGCAGAGAGTTTCATAGAATTGTCAGAGAGTTTCAGTGTGTGTCAGAGATTGTCTGAAAGTGTCAGAGAGTTTCAGAGTGTTTCAGAGAGTGTCAGAGAGTGTCAGAGAGTGTCAGAGAGTTTCTGAGAGTGTCAGAGAGTGCCACAGAGTGTCAGAGAGTTTCAGAGTGTTTCTGAGTGTTTCAGAGAGTGTCAGAGAGTGTCAGAGAGTGTCAGAGAGTTTCAGAGAGTGTCAGATAGTGTCAGAGAGTTTCAGAGAGTGTCGGAGAGTGTCAGAGAGTGTCAGAGAGTGTCAGAGAGTGTCAGATAGTTTCTGAGAGTGTCAGAGAGTGCCACAGAGTGTCAGAGAGTTTCAGAGTGTTTCTGAGTGTTTCAGAGAGTGTCAGAGAGTGTCAGAGAGTGTCACAGAGTGTCAGAGAGTTTCAGAGAGCTTCAGAGAGTGTCAGAGCGTGTCAGAGAGTGTCGGAGAGTTTCATAGAGTGTCAGAGAGTGTCAGAGAGTTTCAGAGAGTTTCAGACAGTGTATGAGTGTGTCAGAGAGTGTCAAAGAGTTTCAGAGAGTGTCAGACAGTGTCAGAGAGTGTCAGAGAGATTCAGAGAGTGTCAGAGAGTGTCAAAGAGGTTTAGAGAGTGTCAGAGAGTTTCAGAGAGTTTCTGAGTGTGTCAGAGAGAGCCAGAGAGTTTCTGAGAGTTTCTGAGTGTGTCGGATAGTGTCAGAGATTGTCAGAGAGTGTCACAGAGTGTCAGAGAGCGTCAGAGTGTGTCAGAGAGTGTCAGAGAGTTTCAGAGAGTTTCAGTGAGTTTCCGAGAGTTTCTGAGATTGTCAGAGAGTTTCAGAAAGTTTCAGAGTGTGTCAGACAGTGTCAGAGAGTTTCAGAGAGTGTCACAGAGTGTCAGAGAGTTTCAGAGAGCTTCAGAGTGTGTCAGAGAGTGTCAGAGCGTTTCAGAGTGTGTCAGAGAGTGTCACAGTGTGTCACAGAGTGTCAGAGAGTTTCTGAGAGTTTCGGAGTGTTTCAGAGATTGTCAGAGAGTGTCACAGAGTGTCAGAGAGTGTCACAGAGTTTCAGAGAGTGTCAGAGAGTGTCGGAGAGTTTCATAGAGTTTCAGAGAGTGTCAGAGAGTTTCAGACAGTGTATGAGTGTGTCAGAGAGTGTCAAAGAGTTTCAGAGAGTGTCAGACTGTGTCAGAGTGTGTCACAGACTGTCAGAGATTGTCAGAGAGATTGCAGAGTGTGTCAGAGAGTGTCAGAGAGCTTCAGAGAGTTTCAGAGAGTTTCAGAGAGCTTCAGAGAGTGTCGGAGTGTGTCAGAGAGTGTCAAGGAGTTTCAGAGTGTGTCAGAGAGTGTCAGAGAGTGTCTGAGAGTGTCAGAGACTGTCAGTGAATGTCGGAGTGTTTCTGAGAGTGTCTGTGAGTGTCTGAGAGTATCAGAGAGTGTCAGAGAGTGTCAGAGAATGTCGGAGAGTTTCTGAGAGGATCTGTGAGTGTCAGAGAGTATCAGAGTGTGTCAGAGAGTGTCAGAGAGTGTCAAAGAGTTTCAGAGAGTGTCACAGACTGTCAGAGATTGTCAGAGAGATTTCAGAGTGTGTCAGAGAGTGTCAGAGAATGTCGGAGAGTTTCTGAGAGAATCTGTGAGTGTCAGAGAGAGTCAGAGAGTTTCACAGTGTGTCACAGTGTGTCAAGGAGTTTCAGAGTGAGTCAGAGAGTGTCAGAGAGTGTCTGAGAGTGTCAGAGACTGTCAGAGAATGTCGGAGAGTTTCTGAGAGTATCTGTGAGTGTCTGAGAGTATCAGAGAGTGTCAGAGAGTGTCAGAGAATGTCGGAGAGTTTCTGAGAGTATGTGTGAGTGTAAGAGAGTGTCAGAGGTTTCTGAGAGTTTCTGAGAGTTTCAGAGAGCTTCAGAGAGAGTCAGAGAGTGACAGAGAGTTTCAGAGAATTGTCAGAGAGTTTCAGAGTGAGTCAGAGATAGTCTGAGAGTGTCAGAGAGTGTCAAAGAGTTTCAGAGAGTGTCAGACAGTGTCAGAGAGTGTCAGAGAGATTTAGAGAGTGTCAGAGAGTGTCTGAGAGTGTCAGAGACTGTCAGAGAATGTCGGAGAGTTTCTGAGAGTATCTGTGATTGTCTGAGAATATCAGAGAGTGTCAGAGAGTGTCAGAGAAAGTCGGAGAGTTTCTGAGAGTATGTGTAAGTGTAAGAGAGTGTCAGAGGTTTCTGAGAGTTTCTGAGTGTGTCAGGGAGTGTCACAGAGTGTCAGAGACTTTCAGAGAGTTTCAGAGAGTTTCACAGAGTGTCACAGAGTGTCAGGAGTTTCAGAGAGTGTCACGGACTGTCAGAGAGCGTCAGAGAGATTGCAGAGAGTGTCAGAGAGTTTGGGAGAGCTTCAGAGTGGCAGAGAGTTTCAGAGAGTTTCAGAGAGCTTCAGAGAGTGTCAGAGAGTGACAGAGAGTTTCAGAGAATTGTCAGAGTGTTTCAGAGGGAGTCAGAGATAGTCCGAGAGTGTCAGAGAGTGTCTGAGAGTGTCAGAGAGTGTCAGAGAGTTTCAGAGAGTGTCAGAGAAAGTCAGAGATTGTCAGAGAGTTTCAGTGAGTTTCCGAGAGTTTCTGAGAGTGTCAGAGAGTTTCAGAGAGTGTCAGAGAGTTTCTGAGTGTTTCAGAGAGTGTCAGAGAGTGTCACAGAGTGTCAGAGAGTGTCACAGAGTTTCAGAGAGTGTCAGAGAGTGTCGGAGAGTTTCAGATAGTGTCAGAGAGTTTCAAAGAGTTTCAGACAGTTTATGAGTGTGTCAGAGAGTGTCAAAGAGTTTCAGCGAGTGTCAGACAGTGTCAGAGAATGTCAGAGAGATTCAGAGATTGTCAGAGAGTGTCAAAGAGGTTTAGAGATTGTCAGAGAGTTTCAGAGAGTTTCTGAGAGTGTCAGAGAGTGCCAGAGAGTGTCAGAGAGTGTCACAGAGTGTCAGAGAGTTTCTGAGAGTTTCTGAGTGTTTCAGAGAGTGTCAGAGATTGTCTCAGAGTGTCAGAGAGTGTCAGAGAGTGTCCGAGAGTTTCAGAGAGTTTCAGTGAGTTTCCGAGAGTTTCTGAGAGTGTCAGAGAGTTTCAGAGAGTGTCAGAGAGTGTCAGAGACTGTCAGAGATTGCCAGAGAGTTTCTGAGATTTCCTGAGACTTTCAGAGAGTGTCAAGAGTTTCAGAGAGTGTCACAGACTGTCAGAGAGCGTCAGAGAGATTGCAGAGAGTGTCAGAGAGTTTGGGAGAGATTCAGAGTTTCAGACAGTTTCAGAAAGTTTCAGAGAGCTTCAGAGCGTGTCAGAGAGTGGCAGAGAGTTTCAGAGAATTGTCAGAGAGTTTCAGAGTGTGTCAGAGATTGTCTCAGAGTGTCAGAGAGTGTCAGAGAGTGTCCGAGAGTTTCAGAGAGTTTCAGTGAGTTTCCGAGAGTTTCTGAGAGTGTCAGAGAGTTTCAGAGAGTGTCAGAGACTGTCAGAGATTGCCAGAGAGTTTCTGAGATTTTCTGAGACTTTCAGAGAGTGTCAAGAGTTTCAGAGAGTGTCACAGACTGTCAGAGAGCGTCAGAGAGATTGCAGAGAGTGTCAGAGAGTTTGGGAGAGATTCAGAGTTTCAGACAGTTTCAGAAAGTTTCAGAGAGCTTCAGAGCGTGTCAGAGAGTGGCAGAGAGTTTCAGAGAATTGTCAGAGAGTTTCAGTGTGTGTCAGAGATTGTCTGAAAGTGTCAGAGAGTTTCAGAGTGTTTCAGAGAGTGTCAGAGAGTGCCACAGAGTGTCAGAGAGTTTCAGAGTGTCAGAGAGTTTCAGAGTGTTTCTGAGTGTTTCAGAGAGTGTCAGAGAGTGTCAGAGAGTGTCAGAGAGTGTCAGAGAGTGTCAGAGAGTTTCAGAGAGTGTCAGATAGTGTCAGAGAGTTTCAGAGAGTGTCACAGAGTGTCAGAGAGTTTCAGAGAGCTTCAGAGAGTGTCAGAGCGTGTCAGAGAGTGTCGGAGAGTTTCATAGAGTGTCAGAGAGTGTCAGAGAGTTTCAGAGAGTTTCAGACAGTGTATGAGTGTGTCAGAGAGTGTCAAAGAGTTTCAGAGAGTGTCAGACAGTGTCAGAGAGTGTCAGAGAGATTCAGAGAGTGTCAGAGAGTGTCAAAGAGTTTTAGAGAGTGTCAGAGAGTTTCAGAGAGTTTCTGAGTGTGTCAGAGAGAGCCAGAGAGTTTCTGAGAGTTTCTGAGTGTGTCGGATAGTGTCAGAGAGTGTCAGAGAGTGTCACAGAGTGTCAGAGAGCGTCAGAGTGTGTCAGAGAGTGTCAGAGAGTTTCAGAGAGTTTCAGTGAGTTTCCGAGAGTGTCTGAGATTGTCAGAGAGTGTCAGAAAGTTTCATAGTGTGTCAGACAGTGTCAGAGAGATTCAGAGAGTGTCACAGAGTGTCAGAGAGTTTCAGAGAGCTTCAGAGTGTGTCAGAGCGTTTCAGAGTGTGTCAGAGAGTGTCACAGTGTGTCACAGAGTGTCAGAGAGTTTCTGAGAGTTTCAGAGATTGTCAGAGAGTGTCACAGAGTGTCAGAGAGTGTCACAGAGTTTCAGAGAGTGTCAGAGAGTGTCGGAGAGTTTCATAGAGTTTCAGAGAGTTTCAGACAGTGTATGAGTGTGTCAGAGAGTGTCAAAGAGTTTCAGAGAGTGTCAGACTGTGTCAGAGTGTGTCACAGACTGTCAGAGATTGTCAGAGAGATTGCAGAGTGTGTCAGAGAGTGTCAGAGAGCTTCAGAGAGTTTCAGAGAGTTTCAGAGAGCTTCAGAGAGTGTCGGAGTGTGTCAGAGAGTGTCAAGGAGTTTCAGAGTGTGTCAGAGAGTGTCAGAGAGTGTCTGAGAGTGTCAGAGACTGTCAGTGAATGTCGGAGTGTTTCTGAGAGTGTCTGTGAGTGTCTGAGAGTATCAGAGAGTGTCAGAGAGTGTCAGAGAATGTCGGAGAGTTTCTGAGAGGATCTGTGAGTGTCAGAGAGTATCAGAGTGTGTCAGAGAGTGTCAGAGAGTGTCACAGAGTGTCAGGGAGTTTCTGAGAGTTTCTGAGTGTTTCAGAGAGTGTCAGAGAGTGTCACAGAGTGTCAGAGAGTGTCACAGAGTTTCAGAGAGTGTCAGAGAGTGTCGGAGAGTTTCAGATAGTGTCAGAGAGTTTCAAAGAGTTTCAGACAGTGTATGAGTGTGTCAGAGAGTGTCAAAGAGTTTCAGCGAGTGTCAGACAGTGTCAGAGAATGTCAGAGAGATTCAGAGATTGTCAGAGAGTGTCAAAGAGGTTTAGAGATTGTCAGAGAGTTTCAGAGAGTTTCTGAGAGTGTCAGAGAGTGCCAGAGAGTGTCAGAGAGTGTCACAGAGTGTCAGAGAGTTTCTGAGAGTTTCTGAGTGTTTCAGAGAGTGTCAGAGATTGTCTCAGAGTGTCAGAGAGTGTCAGAGAGTGTCCGAGAGTTTCAGAGAGTTTCAGTGAGTTTCCGAGAGTTTCTGAGAGTGTCAGAGAGTTTCAGAGAGTGTCAGAGGGTGTCAGAGACTGTCAGAGATTGCCAGAGAGTTTCTGAGATTTTCTGAGACTTTCAGAGAGTGTCAAGAGTTTCAGAGAGTGTCACAGACTGTCAGAGAGCGTCAGAGAGATTGCAGAGAGTGTCAGAGAGTTTGGGAGAGATTCAGAGTTTCAGACAGTTTCAGAAAGTTTCAGAGAGCTTCAGAGCGTGTCAGAGAGTGGCAGAGTGTTTCAGAGAATTGTCAGAGAGTTTCAGAGTGTGTCAGAGATTGTCTCAGAGTGTCAGAGAGTGTCAGAGAGTGTCCGAGAGTTTCAGAGAGTTTCAGTGAGTTTCCGAGAGTTTCTGAGAGTGTCAGAGAGTTTCAGAGAGTGTCAGAGAGTGTCAGAGACTGTCAGAGATTGCCAGAGAGTTTCTGAGATTTTCTGAGACTTTCAGAGAGTGTCAAGAGTTTCAGAGAGTGTCACTGACTGTCAGAGAGCGTCAGAGAGATTGCAGAGAGTGTCAGAGATTTTGGGAGAGATTCAGAGTTTCAGACAGTTTCAGAAAGTTTCAGAGAGCTTCAGAGCGTGTCAGAGAGTGGCAGAGAGTTTCATAGAATTGTCAGAGAGTTTCAGTGTGTGTCAGAGATTGTCTGAAAGTGTCAGAGAGTTTAAGAGTGTTTCAGAGAGTGTCAGAGAGTGTCAGAGAGTGTCAGAGAGTTTCTGAGAGTGTCAGAGAGTGCCACAGAGTGTCAGAGAGTTTCAGAGTGTTTCTGAGTGTTTCAGAGAGTGTCAGAGAGTGTCAGAGAGTGTCAGAGAGTTTCAGAGAGTGTCAGATAGTGTCAGAGAGTTTCAGAGAGTGTCGGAGAGTGTCAGAGAGTGTCAGAGAGTGTCAGAGAGTGTCAGATAGTTTCTGAGAGTGTCAGAGAGTGCCACAGAGTGTCAGAGAGTTTCAGAGTGTTTCTGAGTGTTTCAGAGAGTGTCAGAGAGTGTCAGAGAGTGTCACAGAGTGTCAGAGAGTTTCAGAGAGCTTCAGAGAGTGTCAGAGCGTGTCAGAGAGTGTCGGAGAGTTTCATAGAGTGTCAGAGAGTGTCAGAGAGTTTCAGAGAGTTTCAGACAGTGTATGAGTGTGTCAGAGAGTGTCAAAGAGTTTCAGAGAGTGTCAGACAGTGTCAGAGAGTGTCAGAGAGATTCAGAGAGTGTCAGAGAGTGTCAAAGAGGTTTAGAGAGTGTCAGAGAGTTTCAGAGAGTTTCTGAGTGTGTCAGAGAGAGCCAGAGAGTTTCTGAGAGTTTCTGAGTGTGTCGGATAGTGTCAGAGATTGTCAGAGAGTGTCACAGAGTGTCAGAGAGCGTCAGAGTGTGTCAGAGAGTGTCAGAGAGTTTCAGAGAGTTTCAGTGAGTTTCCGAGAGTTTCTGAGATTGTCAGAGAGTTTCAGAAAGTTTCAGAGTGTGTCAGACAGTGTCAGAGAGTTTCAGAGAGTGTCACAGAGTGTCAGAGAGTTTCAGAGAGCTTCAGAGTGTGTCAGAGAGTGTCAGAGCGTTTCAGAGTGTGTCAGAGAGTGTCACAGTGTGTCACAGAGTGTCAGAGAGTTTCTGAGAGTTTCTGAGAGTTTCAGAGATTGTCAGAGAGTGTCACAGAGTGTCAGAGAGTGTCACAGAGTTTCAGAGAGTGTCAGAGAGTGTCGGAGAGTTTCATAGAGTTTCAGAGTGTGTCAGAGAGTTTCAGACAGTGTATGAGTGTGTCAGAGAGTGTCAAAGAGTTTCAGAGAGTGTCAGACTGTGTCAGAGTGTGTCACAGACTGTCAGAGATTGTCAGAGAGATTGCAGAGTGTGTCAGAGAGTGTCAGAGAGCTTCAGAGAGTTTCAGAGAGTTTCAGAGAGCTTCAGAGATTGTCGGAGTGTGTCAGAGAGTGTCAAGGAGTTTCAGAGTGTGTCAGAGAGTGTCAGAGAGTGTCTGAGAGTGTCAGAGACTGTCAGTGAATGTCGGTGTGTTTCTGAGAGTGTCTGTGAGTGTCTGAGAGTATCAGAGAGTGTCAGAGAGTGTCAGAGAATGTCGGAGAGTTTCTGAGAGGATCTGTGAGTGTCAGAGAGTATCAGAGTGTGTCAGAGAGTGTCAGAGAGTGTCAAAGAGTTTCAGAGAGTGTCACAGACTGTCAGAGATTGTCAGAGAGATTGCAGAGTGTGTCAGAGAGTGTCAGAGAATGTCGGAGAGTTTCTGAGAGAATCTGTGAGTGTCAGAGAGAGTCAGAGAGTTTCACAGTGTGTCACAGTGTGTCAAGGAGTTTCAGAGTGAGTCAGAGAGTGTCAGAGAGTGTCTGAGAGTGTCAGAGACTGTCAGAGAATGTCGGAGAGTTTCTGAGAGTATCTGTGAGTGTCTGAGAGTATCAGAGAGTGTCAGAGAGTGTCAGAGAATGTCGGAGAGTTTCTGAGAGTATGTGTGAGTGTAAGAGAGTGTCAGAGGTTTCTGAGAGTTTCTGAGAGTTTCAGAGAGCTTCAGAGAGAGTCAGAGAGTGACAGAGAGTTTCAGAGAATTGTCAGAGAGTTTCAGAGTGAGTCAGAGATAGTCTGAGAGTGTCAGAGAGTGTCAAAGAGTTTCAGAGAGTGTCAGACAGTGTCAGAGAGTGTCAGAGAGATTTAGAGAGTGTCAGAGAGTGTCTGAGAGTGTCAGAGACTGTCAGAGAATGTCGGAGAGTTTCTGAGAGTATCTGTGATTGTCTGAGAGTATCAGAGAGTGTCAGAGAGTGTCAGAGAAAGTCGGAGAGTTTCTGAGAGTATGTGTAAGTGTAAGAGAGTGTCAGAGGTTTCTGAGAGTTTCTGAGTGTGTCAGGGAGTGTCACAGAGTGTCAGAGACTTTCAGAGAGTTTCAGAGAGTTTCACAGAGTGTCACAGAGTGTCAGGAGTTTCAGAGAGTGTCACGGACTGTCAGAGAGCGTCAGAGAGATTGCAGAGAGTGTCAGAGAGTTTGGGAGAGCTTCAGAGTGGCAGAGAGTTTCAGAGAGCTTCAGAGAGTGTCAGAGAGTGACAGAGAGTTTCAGAGAATTGTCAGAGTGTTTCAGAGGGAGTCAGAGATAGTCCGAGAGTGTCAGAGAGTGTCTGAGAGTGTCAGAGAGTGTCAGAGAGTTTCAGAGAGTGTCAGAGAAAGTCAGAGATTGTCAGAGAGTTTCAGTGAGTTTCCGAGAGTTTCTGAGAGTGTCAGAGAGTTTCAGAGAGTGTCAGAGAGTGCCAGATAGTGTCAGAGAGTTTCAGAGAGTGTCAGAGAGTTTCAGAGAGTGTTGGAGAGTGTCAGAGAGTTTCAGAGATTTTCCGAGAGTTTCTGAGAGTGTCAGAGAGTTTCAGAGAGTGTCAGAGAGTGACAGAGATTGCCAGAGAGTTTCTGAGATTTTCTGAGACTTTCAGAGAGTGTCAAGAGTTTCAGAGAGTGTCACAGACTGTCAGAGAGCGTCAGAGAGATTGCAGAGAGTGTCAGAGAGTTTGGGAGAGATTCAGAGTTTCAGACAGTTTCAGAAAGTTTCAGAGAGCTTCAGAGCGTGTCAGAGAGTGACAGAGAGTTTCAGAGAATTGTCAGAGAGTTTCAGAGTGTGTCAGATTGTCTGAAAATGTCAGAGAGTTTCAGAGTGTTTCAGAGAGTGTCAGAGAGTGTCAGAGAGTGTCAGAGAGTTTCTGAGAGTGTCAGAGAGTGCCACAGAGTGCCACAGAGTGTCAGAGAGTTTCAGAGAGTTTCTGAGTGTTTCAGAGATTGTCAGAGAGTGTCAGAGAGTGTCAGAGAGTGTCAGAGAGTTTCAGAGAGTTTCAGTGAGTTTCCGAGAATGTCAGAGAGTGTCAGAAAGTTTCAGAGAGTGTCAGATAGTGTCAGAGAGTTTCAGAGAGTGTCACAGAGTGTCAGAGAGTTTCAGAGAGTTTCTGAGTGTTTCAGAGAGTGTCAGAGAGTGTCTGAAAGTGTCAGAGAGTATCAGAGAGTGTCAGAGAGTTTCTGAGTGTTTCAGAGAGTGTCAGAGAGTGTCAGAGAGTGTCACAGATTGTCAGAGAGTTTCAGAGAGTTTCTGAGTGTTTCAGAGAGTGTCAGAGAGTGTCACAGAGTGTCACAGAGTGTCAGAGAATGTCAGAGAGTTTCAGAGAGTTTCAGTGAGTTTCCGAGAATGTCAGAGAGTGTCAGAAAGTTTCAGAGAGCTTCAGACAGTGTATGAGTGTGTCCGAGAGTGTCAAAGAGTTTCAGAGAGTTTCACACAGTGTCAGAGAGTTTCCGAGAGTTTCTGAGAGTGTCAGAGAGTTTCAGAGAGTGTCAGAGAGTGTCAGAGTTTGCCAGAGAGTTTCTGAGAATTTCTGAGCCTTTCAGAGAGTGTCAAGAGTTTCAGAGAGTGTCACAGACTGTCAGAGAGCGTCAGAGAGAATGCAGAGAGTTTCAGAGAGTTTGGGAGAGATTCAGAGTTTCAGACAGTTTCAGAAAGTTTCAGAGAGCTTCAGAGCGTGTCAGAGAGCGTCAGAGAGTGTCAGAGAGTGTCTGAGAGTGTCAGAGAGTGTCAGAGCTTTTCTGAGAGTGTCAGAGAGTGTCAGAGAGTGTCACAGAGTGTCAGAGAGTTTCAGAGAGTTTCTGAGTGTTTCAGAGAGTGTCAGAGAGTGTCACAGAGTGTCAGAGAGTGTCAGAGAGTGTCAGAGCGTTTCAGAGAGTTTCAGTGAGTTTCCGAGAATGTCAGAGAGTGTCAGAAAGTTTCAGAGAGTGTCAGATAGTGTCAGAGAGTTTCAGAGATTGTCACAGAGTGTCAGAGAGTTTCAGAGAGCTTCAGAGAGTGTCAGAGCTTGTCAGAGAGTGTCGGAGAGTTTCATGGAGTGTCAGAGAGTGTCAGAGAGTTTCAGAGAGTGTCAGACAGTGTCAAAGAGTGTCAGAGAGTGTCAAAGCGGTTTAGAGTGTGTCAGAGAATTTCAGAGAGTGTCCGAGAGTGTCTGAGAGTGTCAGAGAGTTTCAGAGAGAGTCAGAGAGTGTCAGAGAGTGTCAGAGAGTGTCAGAGAGTGTCAGAGAGTTTCAGAGAGTTTCCGAGAGTTTCTGAGAGTGTCAGAGAGTTTCAGAGAGTGTCAGAGAGTGTCAGAGATTGCCAGGGAGTTTCTGACATTTTCTGAGCCTTTGAGAGAGTGTCAAGAATTTCAGAGAGTGTCACAGACTGTCAGAGAGCGTCAGAGAGATTGCAGAGAGTGTCAGAGAGTTTGGGAGAGATGCAGAGTTTCAGACAGTTTCAGAAAGTTTCAGAGAGCTTCAGAGCGTGTCAGAGAGTGACAGAGAGTTTCAGAGAATTGTCAGAGAGTTTCAGAGTGTGTCAGATTGTCTGAAAGTGTCAGAGAGTTTCAGAGTGTTTCAGAGAGTGTCAGAGAGTGTCAGAGAGTGTCAGAGAGTTTCTGAGACTGTCAGAGAGTGTCACAGAGTGTCAGAGAGTTTCAGAGAGTTTCTGAGTGTTTCAGAGAGTGTCCGAGAGTGTCAGAGAGTGTCAGAGAGTGTCAGAGAGTTTCAGAGAGTTTCAGTGAGTTTCCGAGAATGTCAGAGAGTGTCAGAAAGTTTCAGAGAGTGTCAGATAGTGTCAGAGAGTTTCAGAGAGTGTCACAGAGTGTCAGAGAGTTTCAGAGAGCTTCAGAGAGCGTCAGAGCGTGTCAGAGAGTGTCGGAGAGTATCATAGAGTGTCAGAGAGTATCAGAGAGTTTCAGACAGTGTATGAGTGTGTCAGAGAGCGTCAAAGAGTTTCAGAGAGTGTCAGACAGTGTCAGAGAGTGTCAGAGAGATTCAGAGAGTGTGAGAGTGTGTCAAAGAGGTTTAGAGAGTGTCAGAGAGTTTCAGAGTGTTTCTGAGTGTGTCAGAGAGAGCCAGAGAGTTTCTCAGAGTTTCTGAGTGTGTCGGATAGTGTCAGAGAGTGTCAGAGAGTTTCAGGGAGTGTCACAAAGTGTCAGAGAGTTTCAGCGAGTGTCAGAGAGTTTCAGAGAGTGTCAGAGACGGTCAGAGTGTTTCAGAGATTTTCTGAGAGTCTCACAGCGTGTTAGAGAGTTTCAGAGAGCTTCAGAGTGTGTCAGAGAGTGTCTGAGAGTTTCAGAGAGTTTCAGAGAGTTTCAAATAGTTTCAGAGAGTGTCAGAGAGTTTCAGAGAGTGTCTGAGCGTGTCAGAGATTGCCAGAGAGTTTCGCAGAGTTTCTGAGTGTTTGTCAGAGAGTGTCAGAGAGTTTCAGATAGTGTCACAGACTGTCAGAGAGTGTCAGAGAGCTTCAGAGAGTTTCAGAGAGTTTCAGAGAGCTTCAGAGAATGTCGGAGAGTTTCTGAGAGGATCTGTGAGTGTCAGAGAGAGTCAGAGAGTTTCACAGTGTGTCACAGATTGTCAGAGAATTTCAGAGTGTGTCAAAGAGTTTCAGAGAGTGTCAGAGAGTGTCAGACAGTGTCAGAGAGTTTCAGAGAGTGTCTGAGCGTGTCAGAGATTGCCAGAGAGTTTCTCAGAGATTCTGAGTGTGTCAGAGAGTGTCAGAGAGTTTCAGAGAGTGTCACAGACTGTCAGAGATCGTCAGAGAGATTGCAGAGTGTGTCAGAGAGTGTCAGAGAGCTTCAGAGAGTTTCAGAGAGTTTCAGAGAGCTTCAGAGAGTGTCGCAGTGTGTCAGAGAGTGTCAGAGAATGTCGGAGAGTTTCTGAGAGAATCTGTGAGTGTCAGAGAGAGTCAGAGACATTCACAGTGTGTCACAGAGTGTCAATAAGTTTCAGGGTGTGTCAGAGAGTGTCAGAGAGTGTCTGAGAGTGTCAGAGACTGTCAGAGAATGTCGGAGAGTTTCTGAGAGTATGTGTGAGTGTAAGAGAGTGTCAGAGGTTTCTGAGAGTTTCTGAGTGTGTCAGGGAGTGTCACAGAGTGTCAGAGACTGTCAGAGAGTTTCAGAGAGTTTCACAGAGTGTCAGAGAGTGTCAGAGAGTGTCAGAGAGTGTCAGAGAATGTCGGAGAGTTTCTGAGAGTATCTGTGAGTGTAAGAGTGTGTCAGAGGGTTCTGAGAGTTTCTGAGTGTGTCAGGGAGTGTCACAGATTGTCAGACACTGTCAGAGAGTTTCACAGCGTTTCACAGAGTGTCAGAGAGTGTCTGAGAGTGTCAGAGAGTGTCAGAGAGTTTCAGAGAGTGTCAGAGAGATTCAGAGAGTGTCAGAGAGTTTCAGAGAGTGTCAAACTGTGTCTGAGTGTGTCAGAGAGTGTCAAAGAGTTACAGAGCGTGTCAGACAGTGTCAGAGAGTGTCAGAGAGTTTCAGAGAGTTTCAGTGAGTTTCCGAGAGTTTCTGAGAGTGTCAGAGAGTTTCAGAGAGTTTCAGATAGTGTCAGAGAGTGTCAGAGACTGTCAGAGATTGCCAGAGAGTTTCTGAGATTTTCTGAGAATTTCAGAGAGTGTCAAGAGTTTCAGAGAGTGTCACAGACTGTCAGCGAACGTCAGAGAGATTTCAGAGAGTGTCAGAGAGTTTGGGAGAGATTCAGAGTTTCAGACAGTTTCAGAGAGTTTCAGAGAGCTTCAGAGCGTGTCGGAGAGTGACAGAGAGTTTCAGAGAATTGTAAGAGAGTTTCAGAGTGTGTCAGAGATTGTCTGAGAGTGGCAGAGAGTTTCAGAGTGTTTCAGAGAGTGTCAGAGAGTGTCAAAGAGTGTCTGAGAGTGTCAGAGAGTGTCAGAGAGTGTCAGAGAGTGTCACAGAGTGTCACAGAGTGTCAGAGAGTTTCTGAGGGTTTCTGAGTGTTTCAGAGAGTGTCAGAGAGTGTCACAGCGTGTCAGAAAGCGTCAGAGAGTGTCAGAGAGTGTCAGAGAGTTTCAGAGAGTTTCAGTGAGTTTCCGAGAGTTTCTGAGATTGTCAGAGAGTTTTAGAGAGTTTCAGAGAGTGTCAGTGAGTTTCCGAGAACGTCAGTGAGTGTCAGAAAGTTTCAGAGAGTGTCAGATAGTGTCAGAGAGTTTCAGAGAGTGTCACAGAGTTTCAGAGTGTTTCAGAGAGCTTCAGAGAGTGTCAGAGCGTGTCGGAGAGTGTCGGAGAGTTTCATAGAGTGTCAGAGAGTGTCAGAGAGTTTCAGAGAGTTTCGGACAGTGTATGAGTGTGTCAGAGAGTGTCAAAGAGTTTCAGAGAGTGTCAGACAGTGTCAGAGATTGTCAGAGATTCAGAGAGTGTCAGAGAGTGTCCAGGAGTTTCAGAGAGTGTCAGTGAGTGTCAGTGAGTGTCAGAGAGTGTCAGAGAGTTTCAGAGAGTGTCAGAGAGTGTCACAGAGTTTCAGAGTGTTTCAGAGAGCTTCAGAGAGTGTCAGAGCGTGTCAGAGAGTGTCGGAGAGTTTCATAGAGTGTCAGAGAGTGTCAGAGAGTTTCAGAGAGTTTCAGACAGTGTATGAGTGTGTCAGAGAGTGTCAAAGAGTTTCAGAGAGTGTCAGACAGTGTCAGAGATTGTCAGAGAGATTCAGAGAGTGTCAGAGAGTGTCAAAGAGGTTTAGAGAGTGTCAGAGAGTTTCAGAGAGTTTCAGAGAGTGCCAGAGAGTTTCTGAGAGTTTCCGAGTGTGTCGGATAGTGTCAGAGAGTGTCAGAGAGTTTCAGGGAGTGTCACAAAGTGTCAGAGAGTGTCGGAGAGATGGCAGAGTGTGTCAGAGAGTGTCAGGGAGCTTCAGAGAGTTTCAGAGAGCTTCAGAGAGTGTCGGAGAGTGTCAGAGAGTGTCAGTGAACGTCGGAGAGTTTCTGAGAGAATCTGTGAGTGTCAGAGAGAGTCAGAGAGTTTCACAGTGTGTCACAGATTGTCCGAGAGTTTCAGAGTGTGTCAAAGAGTATCAGAGAGTGTCGGACAGTGTCAGAGAGTGTCAGAGAGCTTCAGAGAGTGTCTGAGCGTGTCAGAGATTGCCAGAGAGTTTCTCAGAGTTTCTGAGTGTGTCAGAGAGTGTCAGAGAGTGTCAGAGAGTTTCAGAGAGTGTCACAGACTGTCAGAGATTGTCAGAGAGATTGAAGAGTGTGTCAGAGAGTGTCAGAGAGCTTCAGAGAGTTTCAGAGAGTTTCAGAGAGCTTCAGAGAGTGTCGGAGTGTGTCAGAGAGTGTCAGAGAATGTCGGAGAGTTTCTGAGAGAATCTGTGAGTGTCAGAGAGAGTCAGAGAGTTTCACAGTGTGTCACAGAATGTCAAGGAGTTTCAGAGTGTGTCAGAGAGTGTCAGAGAGTGTCTGAGAGTGTCAGAGACTGTCAGAGAATCTCGGAGAGTTTCTGAGAGTATATGTGAGTGTCTGAGAGTATCAGAGAGTGTCAGGGAGTGTCAGAGAGTGTCAGAGAATGTCGGAGAGTTTCTGAGAGTATGTGTGAGTGTAAGAGAGTGTCAGAGGTTTCTGAGAGTTTCTGAGTGTGTCAGGGAGTGTCATAGAGTGTCAGAGACTGTCAGAGAGTTTCAGAGAGTTTCACAGAGTGTCAGAGAGTGTCAGAGAATGTCGGAGAATTTCTGAGAGTATCTATGAGTGTAAGAGAGTGTCAGAGGGTTCTGAGAGTTTCTGAGTGTGTCAGGCAGTGTCACAGAGTGTCAGACACTGTCAGAGAGTTTCAGAGAGTTTCACAGAGTGTCAGAGAGTGTCTGAGAGTGTCAGAGAGTGTCAGAGAATTTCAGAGAGTGTCAGAGAAAGTCAGAGAGTGTCAGAGATTGTCAAAGAGTGTCAGAGAGTTTCTGAGAGTTTCTGAGTGTTTCAGAGAGTGTCAGAGAGTGTCACAGAGTGTCAGAGAGAGTCAGAGAGTGTCCGAGAGTTTCAGAGAGTTTCAGTGAGTTTCCGAGAGTTACTGAGAGTGTCAGAGAGTTTCAGAGAGTTTCAGAGATTGCCAGAGAGTTTCTGAGATTTTCTGAGACTTTCAGAGAGTGTCAGAGACTGTCAGAGCGTTTCAGAGTGTGTCAGAGAGTGTCAGAGAGTGTCACAGAGTGTCAGAGAGTTTCTGAGAGTTTCAGAGTGTTTCAGAGAGTGTCAGAGAGTGTCACAGAATGTCAGAGAGTGTCACAGAGTGTCAGAGAGTGTCAGATAGTTTAAGAGACTTTCATTGAGATTGCGAGAGTGTCAGAGACTGTCATAAAGTTTCAGAGAGTGTCACAGAGTGTCAGAGAGTTTCAGAGAGCTTCAGAAAGTGTCAGAGCGTGTCAGAGAGTGTCGGAGAGTTTCAGAGAGTGTCAGAGAGTGTCAGAGAGTTTCAGAGAGTGTCAGAGAGTGTCGGAGAGTGTTGGAGAGTTTCGTAGAGTTTCAGAGAGTGTCAGAGAGTTTCAGAGAGTTTCAGACAGTGTATGAGTGTGTCAGAGAGTGTCAGATAGTTTAAGAGACTTTCATTGAGATTGCGAGAGTGTCAGAGACTGTCATAAAGTTTCAGAGAGTGTCACAGAGTGTCAGAGAGCTTCAGAGAGCTTCAGAAAGTGTCAGAGCGTGTCAGAGAGTGTCGGAGAGTTTCAGAGAGTGTCAGAGAGTGTCAGAGAGTTTCAGAGAGTGTCAGAGAGTGTCGGAGAGTGTCGGAGAGTTTCATAGAGTTTCAGAGAGTGTCAGAGAGTTTCAGAGAGTTTCAGACAGTGTATGAGTGTGTCAGAGAGTGTCAAAGAGTTTCAGAGAGTGTCAGAGAGTGTCAGAGAGAATTCAGAGAGTGTCAGAGAGTGTCAAGAGGTTTAGAGATTGTCAGAGAGTTTCAGAGAGTTTCTGAGAGTGTCACAGATTGCCAGAGAGTTTCTGAGAGTTTCTGAGTGTATCGGATAGTGTCAGAGAGTGTCAGAGAGTTTCAGGGAGTGTCACAAAGTGTCAGAGAGTGTCAGAGACTTTCTGAGAGTGTCAGAGAGGGTCAGAGAGTTTCAGAGAGTTTCTGAGAGTCTCACAGCGTGTCAGAGAGTTTCAGAGAGCTTCAGAGTGTGTTAGAGAGTGTCTGAAAGTTTCAGAGAGTTTCAGAGAGTGTCAAAGAGTTTCAGAGAGTGTCAGAGAGTGTCAGAGAGTGTCGGAGAGTTTCAGAGAGAGTCTGAGCGTGTCAGAGATTGCCAGAGTGCTTCTCAGAGTTTCTGAGTGTGTCAGAGAGTGTCAGAGATTGCCAGAGAGTTTCTCAGAGATTCTGAGTGTGTCAGAGAGTGTCAGAGAGTTTCAGAGAGTGTCACAGACTGTCAGAGATCGTCAGAGAGATTGCAGAGTGTGTCAGAGAGTGTCAGAGAGCTTCAGAGAGTTTCAGAGAGTTTCAGAGAGCTTCAGAGAGTGTCGCAGTGTGTCAGAGAGTGTCAGAGAATGTCGGAGAGTTTCTGAGAGAATCTGTGAGTGTCAGAGAGAGTCAGAGACATTCACAGTGTGTCACAGAGTGTCAATAAGTTTCAGGGTGTGTCAGAGAGTGTCAGAGAGTGTCTGAGAGTGTCAGAGACTGTCAGAGAATGTCGGAGAGTTTCTGAGAGTATGTGTGAGTGTAAGAGAGTGTCAGAGGTTTCTGAGAGTTTCTGAGTGTGTCAGGGAGTGTCACAGAGTGTCAGAGACTGTCAGAGAGTTTCAGAGAGTTTCACAGAGTGTCAGAGAGTGTCAGAGAGTGTCAGAGAGTGTCAGAGAGTGTCAGAGAATGTCGGAGAGTTTCTGAGAGTATCTGTGAGTGTAAGAGTGTGTCAGAGGGTTCTGAGAGTTTCTGAGTGTGTCAGGGAGTGTCACAGATTGTCAGACACTGTCAGAGAGTTTCACAGCGTTTCACAGAGTGTCAGAGAGTGTCTGAGAGTGTCAGAGAGTGTCAGAGAGTTTCAGAGAGTGTCAGAGAGATTCAGAGAGTGTCAGAGAGTTTCAGAGAGTGTCAAACTGTGTCTGAGTGTGTCAGAGAGTGTCAAAGAGTTACAGAGTGTGTCAGACAGTGTCAGAGAGTGTCAGAGAGTTTCAGAGAGTTTCAGTGAGTTTCCGAGAGTTTCTGAGAGTGTCAGAGAGTTTCAGAGAGTTTCAGATAGTGTCAGAGAGTGTCAGAGACTGTCAGAGATTGCCAGAGAGTTTCTGAGATTTTCTGAGAATTTCAGAGAGTGTCAAGAGTTTCAGAGAGTGTCACAGACTGTCAGCGAACGTCAGAGAGATTTCAGAGAGTGTCAGAGAGTTTGGGAGAGATTCAGAGTTTCAGACAGTTTCAGAGAGTTTCAGAGAGCTTCAGAGCGTGTCGGAGAGTGACAGAGAGTTTCAGAGAATTGTCAGAGAGTTTCAGAGTGTGTCAGAGATTGTCTGAGAGTGGCAGAGAGTTTCAGAGTGTTTCAGAGAGTGTCAGAGAGTGTCAAAGAGTGTCAGAGAGTGTCAGAGAGTGTCAGAGAGTGTCACAGAGTGTCACAGAGTGTCAGAGAGTTTCTGAGGGTTTCTGAGTGTTTCAGAGAGTGTCAGAGAGTGTCACAGCGTGTCAGAAAGCGTCAGAGAGTGTCAGAGAGTGTCAGAGAGTTTCAGAGAATTGTCAGAGAGTTTCAGAGTGTGTCAGAGATTGTCTGAGAGTGGCAGAGAGTTTCAGAGTGTTTCAGAGAGTGTCAGAGAGTGTCAAAGAGTGTCTGAGAGTGTCAGAGAGTGTCAGAGAGTGTCAGAGAGTGTCACAGAGTGTCACAGAGTGTCAGAGAGTTTCTGAGGGTTTCTGAGTGTTTCAGAGAGTGTCAGAGAGTGTCACAGCGTGTCAGAAAGCGTCAGAGAGTGTCAGAGAGTGTCAGAGAGTTTCAGAGAGTTTCAGTGAGTTTCCGAGAGTTTCTGAGATTGTCAGAGAGTTTTAGAGAGTTTCAGAGAGTGTCAGTGAGTTTCCGAGAACGTCAGTGAGTGTCAGAAAGTTTCAGAGAGTGTCAGATAGTGTCAGAGAGTTTCAGAGAGTGTCACAGAGTTTCAGAGTGTTTCAGATTGCTTCAGAGAGTGTCAGAGCGTGTCGGAGAGTGTCGGAGAGTTTCATAGAGTGTCAGAGAGTGTCAGAGAGTTTCAGAGAGTTTCGGACAGTGTATGAGTGTGTCAGAGAGTGTCAAAGAGTTTCAGAGAGTGTCAGACAGTGTCAGAGATTGTCGGAGAGATTCAGAGAGTGTCAGAGAGTGTCCAGGAGTTTCAGAGAGTGTCAGTGAGTGTCAGTGAGTGTCAGAGAGTGTCACAGAGTTTCAGAGTGTTTCAGAGAGCTTCAGAGAGTGTCAGAGCGTGTCAGAGAGTGTCGGAGAGTTTCATAGAGTGTCAGAGAGTGTCAGAGAGTTTCAGAGAGTTTCAGACAGTGTATGAGTGTGTCAGAGAGTGTCAAAGAGTTTCAGAGAGTGTCAGACAGTGTCAGAGATTGTCAGAGAGATTCAGAGAGTGTCAGAGAGTGTCAAATAGGTTTAGAGAGTGTCAGAGAGTTTCAGAGAGTTTCAGAGAGTGCCAGAGAGTTTCTGAGAGTTTCCGAGTGTGTCGGATAGTGTCAGAGAGAGTCAGAGAGTTTCAGGGAGTGTCACAAAGTGTCAGAGAGTGTCGGAGAGATGGCAGAGTGTGTCAGAGAGTGTCAGAGAGCTTCAGAGAGTTTCAGAGAGCTTCAGAGAGTGTCGGAGAGTGTCAGAGAGTGTCAGTGAACGTCGGAGAGTTTCTGAGAGAATCTGTGAGTGTCAGAGAGAGTCAGAGAGTTTCACAGTGTGTCACAGATTGTCCGAGAGTTTCAGAGTGTGTCAAAGAGTTTCAGAGAGTGTCGGAGAGTGTCAGAGAGTGTCAGAGAGCTTCAGAGAGTGTCTGAGCGTGTCAGAGATTGCCAGAGAGTTTCTCAGAGTTTCTGAGTGTGTCAGAGAGTGTCAGAGAGTGTCAGAGAGTTTCAGAGAGTGTCACAGACTGTCAGAGATTGTCAGAGAGATTGAAGAGTGTGTCAGAGAGTGTCAGAGAGCTTCAGAGAGTTTCAGAGAGTTTCAGAGAGCTTCAGAGAGTGTCGGAGTGTGTCAGAGAGTGTCAGAGAATGTCGGAGAGTTTCTGAGAGAATCTGTGAGTGTCAGAGAGAGTCAGAGAGTTTCACAGTGTGTCACAGAATGTCAAGGAGTTTCAGAGTGTGTCAGAGAGTGTCAGAGAGTGTCTGAGAGTGTCAGAGACTGTCAGAGAATCTCGGAGAGTTTCTGAGAGTATATGTGAGTGTCTGAGAGTATCAGAGAGTGTCAGGGAGTGTCAGAGAGTGTCAGAGAATGTCGGAGAGTTTCTGAGAGTATGTGTGAGTGTAAGAGAGTGTCAGAGGTTTCTGAGAGTTTCTGAGTGTGTCAGGGAGTGTCATAGAGTGTCAGAGACTGTCAGAGAGTTTCAGAGAGTTTCACAGAGTGTCAGAGAGTATCAGAGAATGTCGGAGAATTTCTGAGAGTATCTATGAGTGTAAGAGAGTGTCAGAGGGTTCTGAGAGTTTCTGAGTGTGTCAGGCAGTGTCACAGAGTGTCAGACACTGTCAGAGAGTTTCAGAGAGTTTCACAGAGTGTCAGAGAGTGTCTGAGAGTGTCAGAGAGTGTCAGAGAATTTCAGAGAGTGTCAGAGAAAGTCAGAGAGTGTCAGAGATTGTCAAAGAGTGTCAGAGAGTTTCTGAGAGTTTCTGAGTGTTTCAGAGAGTGTCAGAGAGTGTCACAGAGTGTCAGAGAGAGTCAGAGAGTGTCCGAGAGTTTCAGAGAGTTTCAGTGAGTTTCCGAGAGTTACTGAGAGTGTCAGAGAGTTTCAGAGAGTTTCAGAGATTGCCAGAGAGTTTCTGAGATTTTCTGAGACTTTCAGAGAGTGTCAGAGACTGTCAGAGCGTTTCAGAGTGTGTCAGAGAGTGTCAGAGAGTGTCACAGAGTGTCAGAGAGTTTCTGAGAGTTTCAGAGTGTTTCAGAGAGTGTCAGAGAGTGTCACAGAATGTCAGAGAGTGTCACAGAGTGTCAGAGAGTGTCAGATAGTTTAAGAGACTTTCATTGAGATTGCGAGAGTGTCAGAGACTGTCATAAAGTTTCAGAGAGTGTCACAGAGTGTCAGAGAGTTTCAGAGAGCTTCAGAAAGTGTCAGAGCGTGTCAGAGAGTGTCGGAGAGTTTCAGAGAGTGTCAGAGAGTGTTGGAGAGTGTCGGAGAGTTTCGTAGAGTTTCAGAGAGTGTCAGAGAGTTTCAGAGAGTTTCAGACAGTGTATGAGTGTGTCAGAGAGTGTCAGATAGTTTAAGAGACTTTCATTGAGATTGCGAGAGTGTCAGAGACTGTCATAAAGTTTCAGAGAGTGTCACAGAGTGTCAGAGAGTTTCAGAGAGCTTCAGAAAGTGTCAGAGCGTGTCAGAGAGTGTCGGAGAGTTTCAGAGAGTGTCAGAGAGTTTCAGAGAGTGTCAGAGAGTGTCGGAGAGTGTCGGAGAGTTTCATAGAGTTTCAGAGAGTGTCAGAGAGTTTCAGAGAGTTTCAGACAGTGTATGAGTGTGTCAGAGAGTGTCAAAGAGTTTCAGAGAGTGTCAGAGAGTGTCAGAGAGAATTCAGAGAGTGTCAGAGAGTGTCAAGAGGTTTAGAGATTGTCAGAGAGTTTCAGAGAGTTTCTGAGAGTGTTACAGATTGCAAGAGAGTTTCTGAGAGTTTCTGAGTGTATCGGATAGTGTCAGAGAGTGTCAGAGAGTTTCAGGGAGTGTCACAAAGTGTCAGAGAGTGTCAGAGACTTTCTGAGAGTCTCAGAGAGGGTCAGAGAGTTTCAGAGAGTTTCTGAGAGTCTCACAGCGTGTCAGAGAGTTTCAGAGAGCTTCAGAGTGTGTTAGAGAGTGTCTGAAAGTTTCAGAGAGTTTCAGAGAGTGTCAAAGAGTTACAGAGAGTGTCAGAGAGTGTCAGAGAGTGTCGGAGAGTTTCAGAGAGAGTCTGAGCGTGTCAGAGATTGCCAGAGTGCTTCTCAGAGTTTCTGAGTGTGTCAGAGAGTGTCAGAGAGTGTCAGAGAGTTTCAGAGAGAATCTGTGAGTGTCAGAGAGAGTTAGAGAGTTTCACAGTGTGTCAAAGAGTTTCAGAGAGTGTCAGAGAGTGTCAGAGAGTGTCAGAGAGTTTCAGAGAGTGTCACAGCATGTCAGAGATTGTCAGAGAGATTGCAGAGTCTGTCAGAGAGTGTCAGAGAGCTTCAGAGAGTTTCAGAGAGTTTCAGAGAGCTTCAGAGAGTGTCGGAGTGTGTCAGAGAGTGTCAGAGAATGTCGGAGAGTTTCTGAGAGAATCTGTGAGTGTCAGAGAGAGTCAGAGAGTTTCACAGTGTGTCACAGAGCGTCAAGGAGTTTCAGAGTGTGTCAGAGAGTGTCAGAGAGTTTCAGAGAGTGCCAGAGAGTGTCAGAGACTGTCAAAGATTGCCAGAGAGTTTCTGAGATTTTCTGAGACTTTCAGAGAGTGTCAAGAGTTTCAGAGAGTGTCACAGACTGTCAGAGAGCGTCAGAGAGATTGCAGTGAGTGTCAGAGAGTTTGGGAGAGATTCAGAGTTTCAGACAGTTTCAGAGAGTTTCAGAGAGCTTCAGAGAGTGTCAGAGAGTGACAGAGTCTGTCAGAGATTGTCTGAGAGTGTCAGAGAGTTTCAGAGTGTTTCACAGAGAGTCAGAGAGTTTCAGAGAGTGTCACAGAGTGTCAGAGAGTGTCACAGAGTGTCAGAGAGTTTCTGAGATTTTCAGAGAGCTTCAGAGAGTGTCAGAGAGTGTCACAGAGTGTCAGAGAGCGTCAGAGAGTGTCAGAGAGTGTCAGAGAGTTTCAGAGAGTTTCAGTGAGTTTCCGAGAGTTTCTGAGATTGTCAGAGAGTGTCAGAAAGTTTCAGAGTGTGTCAGACAGTGTCAGAGAGTTTCAGAGAGTGTCACAGAGTGTCAGAGAGTTTCAGAGAGCTTCAGAGAGTGTCAGAGAGTGTCAGAGCGTTTCAGAGTGTGTCAGAGAGTGTCAGAGAGTGTCACAGAGTGTCAGAGAGTTTCTGAGAGTTTCTGAGTGTTTCAGAGAGTGTCAGAGAGTGTCACAGAGTGTCAGAGAGTGTCACAGAGTTTCAGAGAGTGTCAGAGAGTGTCGGAGAGTTTCAGATAGTGTCAGAGAGTTTCAAAGAGTTTCAGACAGTGTATGAGTGTGTCAGAGAGTGTCAAAGAATTTCAGCGAGTGTCAGACAGTGTCAGAGAATGTCAGAGAGATTCAGAGATTGTCAGAGAGTGTCAAAGAGGTTTAGAGATTGTCAGAGAGTTTCAGAGAGTTTCTGAGAGTGTCAGAGAGTGCCAGAGAGTGTCAGAGAGTTTCACAGAGTGTCAGAGAGTTTCTGAGAGTTTCTGAGTGTTTCAGAGAGTGTCAGAGATTGTCTCAGAGTTGCAGAGAGTGTCAGAGAGTGTCCGAGAGTTTCAGAGAGTTTCAGTGAGTTTCCGAGAGTTTCTGAGAGTGTCAGAGAGTTTCAGAGAATTGTCAGAGTTTCAGAGACTGTCAGAGATTGCCAGAGAGTTTCTGAGAGTTTCAGAGTGTTTCAGAGAGTGTCAGAGAGTGTCTGACAGTGTCAGAGAGTTTCAGAGAGTGTCACAGAGTGTCAGAGCGTTTCAGAGTGTGTCAGAGAGTGCCACAGAGTGTCACAGAGTGTCAGAGAGTTTCTGAGAGTTTCTGAGTGTTTCAGAGAGTGTCAGAGAGTGTCACAGAGTGTCAGAGAGTGTCACAGAGTTTCAGAGAGTGTCAGAGAGTGTCGGAGAGTTTCATAGAGTTTCAGAGAGTGTCAGAGAGTTTCAGAGAGTTTCAGACAGTGTATGAGTGTGTCAGAGAGTGTCAAAGAGTTTCAGAGAGTGTCAGACAGTGTCAGAGTGTGTCACAGACTGTCAGAGATTGTCAGAGAGATTGCAGAGTGTGACAGAGAGTGTCAGAGAGCTTCAGAGAGTTTCAGAGAGTTTCAGAGAGCTTCAGAGAGTGTCGGAGTGTGTCAGAGAGTGTCAGAGAATGTCGGAGAGTTTCTGAGAGAATCTGTGAGTGTCAGAGAGAGTCAGAGAGTTTCACAGTGTGTCACAGAGTGTCAAGGAGTTTCAGAGTGTGTCAGAGAGTGTCAGAGAGTGTCTGAGAGTGTCAGAGACTGTCATTGAATGTCGGAGAGTTTCTGAGAGTGTCTGTGAGTGTCTGAGAGTATCAGAGAGTGTCAGAGAGTGTCAGAGAATGTCGGAGAGTTTCTGAGAGTATCTGTGAGTGTAAGAGAGTGTCAGAGGGTTCTGAGAGTGTCTGAGTGTGTCAGGGAGTGTCACAGAGTGTCAGAGACTGTCAGAGAGGTTCAGAGAGTTTCACAGAGTGTCTGAGAGTGTCAGAGAGTGTCAGAGAATTTCAGAGAGTGTCAGAGAGAGTCAGAAAGTGTCAGAGAGTGTCACAGAGTGTCAGAGAGTTTCTGAGAGTTTCTGAGTGTTTCAGAGAGTGTCAGAGAGTGTCACAGTGTGTCAGAGAGTGTCAGAGAGTGTCCGAGAGTTTCAGAGAGTTTCAGTGAGTTTACGAGAGTTTCTGAGAGTGTCAGAGAGTTTCAGAGAGTTTCAGAGAGTGTCAGAGAGTGTCAGAGACTGTCAGAGATTGCCAGAGAGTTTCTGAGATTTTCTGAGACTTTCAGAGAGTGTCAAGAGTTTCAGATAGTGTCACAGACTGTCAGAGAGCGTCAGAGAGATTGCAGAGAGTGTCAGAGAGTTTGGGAGAGATTCAGAGTTTCAGTCAGTTTCAAAGAGTTTCAGACAGTGTATGAGTGTGTCAGAGAGTGTCAAAGAGTTTCAGCGAGTGTCAGACAGTGTCAGAGAATGTCAGAGAGATTCAGAGATTGTCAGAGAGTGTCAAAGAGGTTTAGAGATTGTCAGAGAGTTTCAGAGAGTTTCTGAGTGTTTCAGAGAGTGTCAGAGATTGTCTCAGAGTGTCAGAGAGTGTCAGAGAGTGTCCGAGAGTTTCAGAGAGTTTCAGTGTGTTTCCGAGAGTTTCTGAGAGTGTCAGAGAGTTTCAGAGAGTGTCAGAGAGTGTCAGAGACTGTCAGAGATTGCCAGAGAGTTTCTGAGATTTTCTGAGACTTTCAGAGAGTGTCAAGAGTTTCAGAGAGTGTCACAGACTGTCAGAGAGCGTCAGAGAGATTGCAGAGAGTGTCAGAGAGTTTGGGAGAGATTCAGAGTTTCAGACAGTTTCAGAAAGTTTCAGAGAGCTTCAGAGCGTGTCAGAGAGTGGCAGAGAGTTTCAGAGAATTGTCAGAGAGTTTCAGAGTGTGTCAGAGATTGTCTCAGAGTGTCAGAGAGTGTCAGAGAGTGTCCGAGAGTTTCAGAGAGTTTCAGTGAGTTTCCGAGAGTTTCTGAGAGTGTCAGAGAGTTTCAGAGAGTGTCAGAGAGTGTCAGAGACTGTCAGAGATTGCCAGAGAGTTTCTGAGATTTTCTGAGACTTTCAGAGAGTGTCAAGAGTTTCAGAGAGTGTCACAGACTGTCAGAGAGCGTCAGAGAGATTGCAGAGAGTGTCAGAGAGTTTGGGAGAGATTCAGAGTTTCAGACAGTTTCAGACAGTTTCAGAAAGTTTCAGAGAGCTTCAGAGCGTGTCAGAGAGTGGCAGAGAGTTTCAGAGAATTGTCAGAGAGTTTCAGAGTGTGTCAGAGATTGTCTGAAAGTGTCAGAGAGTTTCAGATTGTTTCAGAGAGTGTCAGAGAGTGTCAGAGAGTGTCAGAGAGTTTCTGAGAGTGTCAGAGAGTGCCACAGAGTGTCAGAGAGTTTCAGAGTGTTTCTGAGTGTTTCAGAGAGTGTCAGAGAGTGTCAGAGAGTGTCAGAGAGTGTCAGAGAGTTTCAGAGAGTTTCAGTGAGTTTCCGAGAATGTCAGAGAGTGTCAGAAAGTTTCAGAGAGTGTCAGATAGTGTCAGAGAGTTTCAGAGAGTGTCACAGAGTGTCAGAGAGTTTCAGAGAGCTTCAGAGAGTGTCAGAGCGTGTCAGAGAGTGTCGGAGAGTTTCATAGAGTGTCAGAGAGTGTCAGAGAGCTTCAGAGAGTTTCAGACAGTGTATGAGTGTGTCAGAGAGTGTCAAAGAGTTTCAGAGAGTGTCAGACAGTGTCAGAGAGTGTCAGAGAGATTCAGAGAGTGTCAGAGAGTGTCAAAGAGGTTTAGAGAGTGTCAGAGAGTTTCAGAGAGTTTCTGAGTGTGTCAGAGAGAGCCAGAGAGTTTCTGAGAGTTTCTGAGTGTGTCGGATAGTGTCAGAGAGTGTCACAGAGTGTCAGAGAGCGTCAGAGTGTGTCAGAGAGTGTCAGAGAGTTTCAGAGAGTTTCAGTGAGTTTCCGAGAGTTTCCGAGATTGTCAGAGAGTGTCAGAAAGTTTCAGAGTGTGTCAGACAGTGTCATAGAGTTTCAGAGAGTGTCACAGAGTGTCAGAGAGTTTCAGAGAGCTTCAGAGAGTGTCAGAGAGTGTCAGAGCGTTTCAGAGTGTGTCAGAGAGTGTCACAGAGTGTCACAGAGTGTCAGAGAGTTTCTGAGAGTTTCTGAGTGTTTCAGAGATTGTCAGAGAGTGTCACAGAGTGTCAGAGAGTGTCACAGAGTTTCAGAGAGTGTCAGAGAGTGTCGGAGAGTTTCATAGAGTTTCAGAGAGTGTCAGAGAGTTTCAGAGAGTTTCAGACAGTGTATGAGTGTGTCAGAGAGTGTCAAAGAGTTTCAGAGAGTGTCAGACAGTGTCAGAGTGTGTCACAGACTGTCAGAGATTGTCAGAGAGATTGCAGAGTGTGTCAGAGAGCTTCAGAGAGTTTCAGAGAGTTTCAGAGAGCTTCAGAGAGTGTCGGAGTGTGTCAGAGAGTGTCAAGGAGTTTCAGAGTGTGTCAGAGAGTGTCAGAGAGTGTCTGAGAGTGTCAGAGACGGTCAGTGAATGTCGGAGTGTTTCTCAGAGTGTCTGTGAGTGTCTGAGAGTATCAGAGAGTGTCAGAGAGTATCAGAGAATGTCGGAGAGTTTCTGAGAGGATCTGTGAGTGTCAGAGAGAGTCAGAGAGCTTCACAGTGTGTCACAGAGTGTCAAGGAGTTTCAGAGTGTGTCAGAGAGTATCTGAGAGTGTCTGAGAGTGTCAGAGACTGTCAGTGAATGTCGGACTGTTTCTGAGAGTGTCTGTGAGTGTCTGAGAGTATCAGAGAGTGTCACAGAGTGTCAGAGAATGTCGGAGAGTTTCTGAGAGTATCTGTGAGTGTAAGAGAGTGTCAGAGAGCTCTGAGAGTTTCTGAGTGTGTCAGGGAGTGTCACAGAGTGTCAGAGACTGTCAGAGAGTTTCAGAGAGTTTCACAGAGTGTCAGAGAGTGTCTGAGAGTGTCAGAGAGTGTCAGAGAATTTCAGAGAGTGTCAGAGAGAGTCAGAAAGTGTCAGAGAGTGTCAGAGAGTGTCACAGAGTGTCCGAGAGTTTCAGAGAGTTTCAGTGAGTTGACGAGAGTTTCTGAGAGTGTCAGAGAGTTTCAGAGAGTTTCAGAGAGTGTCAGAGAGTGTCAGAGTCTGTCAGAGATTGCCAGAGAGTTTCTGAGATTTTCTGAGACTTTCAGAGAGTGTCAGAGAGTGTCAGAGAGTGTCACAGAGTGTCAGAGAGTGTCAGAGAGTGTCCGAGAGTTTCAGAGAGTTTCAGTGAGTTTACGACAGTTTCTGAGAGTGTCAGAGAGTTTCAGAGAGTTTCAGAGAGTGTCAGAGAGTGTCAGAGACTGTCAGAGATTGCCAGAGAGCTTCTGAGATTTTCTGAGACTTTCATAGAGTGTCAAGAGTTTCAGATAGTGTCACAGACTGTCAGAGAGCGTCAGATAGATTGCAGAGAGTGTCAGAGAGTTTGGGAGAAATTCAGAGTTTCAGTCAGTTTCAGAGAGTTTCAGAGAGCTTCAGAGACTGTCAGAGAGTGACAGAGAGTTTCAGAGAAATGTCAGAGAGTTTCAGAGTCTGTCAGAGATTGTCTGAGAGTGTCAGAGAGTTTCAGAGTGTTTCAGAGAGTGTCAGAGAGTGTCTGACAGTGTCAGAGAGTTTCAGAGAGTGTCACAGAGTGTCAGAGAGTGTCACAGAGTGTCAGAGAGTTTCTGAGATTTTCAGAGTGTTTCAGAGATTGTCAGAGAGTGTCACAGAGTGTCAGAGAGTGTCAGAGAGTGTCAGAGAGTTTCAGAGAGTTTCAGTGAGATTCCGAGAGTTTCTGAGATTGTCAGAGAGTGTCAGAAAGTTTCAGAGTGTGTCAGACAGTGTCAGAGAGTTTCAGAGAGTGTCACAGAGTTTCAGAGAGTTTCAGAGAGCTTCAGAGAGTGTCAGAGCGTTTCAGAGTGTGTCAGAGAGTGTCAGAGAGTGTCACAGAGTGTCAGAGAGTTTCTGAGAGTTTCTGACTGTTTCAGAGAGTGTCAGAGAGTGTCACAGAGTGTCAGAGAGTGTCACAGAGTTTCAGAGAGTGTCAGAGAGTGTCGGAGAGTTTCAGATAGTGTCAGAGAGTTTCAGAGAGTTTCAGACAGTGTATGAGTGCGTCTGAGAGTGTCAAAGAGTTTCAGAGAGTGTCAGACTGTGTCAGAGAGTGTCAGAGAGATTCAGAGAGTGTCAGAGAGTGTCAAAGAGGTTTAGAGATTGTCAGAGAGTTTCAGAGAGTTTCTGAGAGTGTCAGAGAGTGCACGAGAGTTTCTGAGAGTTTCTGAGTGTGTCGGATAGTGTCAGAGAGTGTCGGAGAGTTTCAGGGAGTGTCACAAAGTGTGAGAGAGTGTCAGAGAGTGTCAGAGACTTTCAGAGAGTGTCAGAGAGGGTCAGAGAGTTTCAGAGAGTTTCTGAGAGTCTCACAGCGTGTCAGAGAGTTTCAGAGAGCTTCAGAGTGTGTCAGAGAGTGTCTGAGAGTTTCAGAGAGTTTCAGAGAGTGTCAAAGAGTTTCAGAGAGTGTCAGAGAGTGTCAGAGAGTGTCGGAGAGTTTCAGACACTGTCTGAGCGTGTCAGAGATTGCCAGAGAGTTTCTCAGAGTTTCTGAGTGTGTCAGAGAGTGTCAGAGAGTGTCAGAGAGTTTCAGAGAGTGTCACAGACTGTCAGAGAGTGTCAGAGAGATTGCAGAGTGTGTCAGAGAGCTTCAGAGAGATTCAGAGAGTTTCAGAGAGCTTCAGAGAGTGTCAGAGTGTATCAGAGAGTGTCAGAGAATGTCGGAGAGTTTCTGAGAGATTCTGTGAGTGTCAGAGATAGTCAGAGAGTTTCACAGTGTGTCACAGAGAGTCAAGGAGTTTCAGAGTGTGTCAGAGAGTGTCAGTGAGTTTCTGAGAGTGTCAGAGACTGTCAGAGAATGTCGGAGAGTTTCTGAGAGTGACTGTGAGTGTCTGAGAGTATCAGAGAGTGTCAGAGAGTGTCAGAGAATGTCGGAGAGTTTCTGAGAGTATGTGTGAGTGTAAGAGAGTGTCAGAGGTTTCTGAGAGTTTCTGAGTGTGCCAGGGAGTGTCACAAAGTGTCAGAGACTGTTAGAGAGTTTCAGAGAGTTTCACAGAGTGTCTGAGAGTGTCAGAGAGTGCCAGAGAGTGTCAGAGAGTGTCAGAGAATGTCGGAGAGTTTCTGAGAGTATCTGTGAGTGTAAGAGAGTGTCAGAGGGTTCTGAGTGTTTCAGAGATTGTCAGAGAGTGTCACAGAGTGTCAGAGAGTGTCAGAGAGTGTCAGAGAGTGTCAGAGAGTTTCAGAGAGTTTCAGTGAGTTTCCGAGAGTTTCTGAGATTGTCAGAGAGTGTCAGAAAGTTTCAGAGTGTGTCAGACAGTGTCAGAGAGTTTCAGAGAGTGTCACAGAGTTTCAGAGAGTTTCAGAGAGCTTCAGAGAGTGTCAGAGCGTTTCAGAGTGTGTCAGAGAGTGTCAGAGAGTGTCACAGAGTGTCAGAGATTTTCTGAGAGTTTCTGAGTGTTTCAGAGAGTGTCAGAGAGTGTCACAGAGTGTCAGAGAGTGTCACAGAGTTTCAGAGAGAGTCAGAGAGTGTCGGAGAGTTTCAGATAGTGTCAGAGAGTTTCAGAGAGTTTCAGACAGTTTATGAGTGTGTCAGAGAGTGTCAAAGAGTTTCAGAGAGTGTCAGACAGTGTCAGAGAGTGTCAGAGAGATTCAGAGAGTGTCAGAGAGTGTCAAAGAGGTTTAGAGATTGTCAGAGTGTTTCAGAGAGTTTCTGAGAGTGACAGAGAGTGCCAGAGAGTTTCTGAGAGTTTCTGAGTGTGTCGGATAGTGTCAGAGAGTGTCAGAGAGTTTCAGGGAGTGTCACAAAGTGTCAGAGAGTGTCAGAGAGTGTCAGAGACTTTCAGAGAGTGTCAGAGAGGGTCTGAGAGTTTCAGAGAGTTTCTGAGAGTCTCACAGCGTGTCAGAGAGTTTCAGAGAGCTTCAGAGTGTGTCAGAGAGTGTCTGAGAGTTTCAGAGAGTTTCAGAGTGTGTCAGAGAGTGTCAGAGAGTGTCACAGAGTGTCAGAGAGTGTCACAGAGTGTCAGAGAGTTTCTGAGAGTTTCTGAGTGTTTCAGTGAGTGTCAGAGAGTGTCACAGAGTGTCAGAGAGAGTCACAGAGTTTCAGAGAGTGTCAGAGAGTGTCGGAGAGTTTCAGATAGTGTCAGAGAGTTTCAGAGAGTTTCAGACAGTGTATGAGTGTGTCAGAGAGTGTCAAAGAGTTTCAGAGAGTTTCAGTGAGTTTCCGAGAGTTTCTGAGATCGTCAGAGAGTGTCAGAAAGTTTCAGAGTGTGTCAGACAGTGTCAGAGAGTTTCAGAGAGTGTCACAGAGTTTCAGAGAGTTTCAGAGAGCTTCAGAGAGTGTCAGAGCGTTTCAGAGTGTGTCAGAGAGTGTCAGAGAGTGTCACAGAGTGTCAGAGAGTTTCTGAGAGTTTCTGAGTGTTTCAGAGAGTGTCAGAGAGTGTCACAGAGTGTCAGAGAGTGTCACAGAGTTTCAGAGAGTGTCAGAGAGTGTCGGAGAGTTTCAGATAGTGTCAGAGAGTTTCAGAGAGTTTCAGACAGTGTATGAGTGCGTCTGAGAGTGTCAAAGAGTTTCAGAGAGTGTCAGACAGTGTCAGAGAGTGTCAGAGAGATTCACAGAGTGTCAGAGAGTGTCAAAGAGGTTTAGAGATTGTCAGAGAGTTTCAGAGAGTTTCTGAGAGTGTCAGAGAGTGCCAGAGAGTTTCTGAGAGTTTCTGAGTGTGTCGGATAGTGTCAGAGAGTGTCAGAGAGTTTCACGGAGTGTCACAAAGTGTGAGAGAGTGTCAGAGAGTGTCGGAGAGTTTCAGACACTGTCTGAGCGTGTCAGAGATTGTCAGAGAGTTTCTCAGAGTTTCTGAGTGTGTCAGAGAGTGTCAGAGAGTGTCAGAGAGTTTCAGAGAGTGTCACAGACTGTCAGAGAGTGTCAGAGAGATTGCAGAGTGTGTCAGAGAGTGTCAGAGAGCTTCAGAGAGATTCAGAGAGTTTCAGAGAGCTTCAGAGAGTGTCAGAGTGTATCAGAGAGTGTCAGAGAATGTCGGAGAGTTTCTGAGAGATTCTGTGAGTGTCAGAGAGAGTCAGAGAGTTTCACAGTGTGTCACAGAGAGTCAAGGAGTTTCAGAGTGTGTCAGAGAGTGTCAGAGAGTTTCTGAGAGTGTCAGAGACTGTCAGAGCATGTCGGAGAGTTTCTGAGAGTGACTGTGAGTGTCTGAGAGTATCAGAGAGTGTCAGAGAGTGTCAGAGAATGTCGGAAAGTTTCTGAGAGTATGTGTGAGTGTAAGAGAGTGTCAGAGGTTTCTGAGAGTTTCTGAGTGTGTCAGGGAGTGTCATAAAGTGTCAGAGACTGTTAGAGAGTTTCAGAGAGTTTCACAGAGTGTCAGAGAGTGTCAGAGAGTGCCAGAGAGTGTCAGAGAATGTCGGAGAGTTTCTGAGAGTATCTGTGAGTTTCAGAGAGAGTCAGAGGGTTCTGAGTGTTTCAGATATTGTCAGAGAGTGTCAGAAAGTTTCAGAGTGTGTCAGACAGTGTCAGAGAGTTTCAGAGAGTGTTACAGAGTTTCAGAGAGTTTCAGAGAGCTTCAGAGAGTGTCAGAGCGTTTCAGAGTGTGTCAGAGAGTGTCAGAGAGTGTCACAGAGTGTCAGAGATTTTCTGAGAGTTTCTGAGTGTTTCAGAGAGTGTCAGAGAGTGTCACAGAGTGTCAGAGAGTGTCACAGAGTTTCAGACAGTTTCAGAGAGTGTCGGAGAGTTTCAGATAGTGTCAGAGAGTTTCAGAGAGTTTCAGACAGTTTATGAGTGTGTCAGAGAGTGTCAAAGAGTTTCAGAGAGTGTCAGACAGTGTCAGAGAGTGTCAGGGAGTTTCAGAGAGTGTCAGAGAGTGTCAAAGAGGTTTAGAGATTGTCAGAGAGTTTCAGAGAGTTTCTGAGAGTGACAGAGAGTGCCAGAGAGTTTCTGAGAGTTTCTGAGTGTGTCGGATATTGTCAGAGAGTGTCAGAGAGTTTCAGGGAGTGTCACAAAGTGTCAGAGAGTGTCAGAGAGTGTCAGAGACTTTCAGAGAGTGTCAGAGAGGGTCAGAGAGTTTCAGAGAGTTTCTGAGAGTCTCACAGCGTGTCAGAGAGTTTCAGAGAGCTTCAGAGTGTGTCAGAGAGTGTCTGAGAGTTTCAGAGAGTTTCAGAGTGTGTCAGAGAGTGTCAGAGAGTGTCACAGAGAGTCAGAGAGTGTCACAGAGTGTCAGAGAGTTTCTGAGAGTTTCTGAGTGTTTCAGTGAGTGTCAGAGAGTGTCACAGAGTGTCAGAGAGAGTCACAGAGTTTCAGAGAGTGTCAGAGAGTGTCGGAGAGTTTCAGATAGTGTCAGGGAGTTTCAGAGAGTTTCAGACAGTGTATGAGTGTGTCAGAGAGTGTCAAAGAGTTTCAGAGAGTGTCAGACAGTGTCAGAGAGTGTCAGAGAGATTCAGAGAGTGTCAGAGAGTGTCAAAGAGGTTTAGAGATTGTCAGAGAGTTTCTGAGAGTGTCAGAGAGTGCCATAGAGTTTCTGAGAGTTTCTGAGTGTGTTGGATATTGTCAGAGAGTGTCAGAGAGTTTCAGGGAGTGTCACAAAGTGTCACAGAGTGTCAGAGAGTGTCAGAGACTTTCAGAGAGTGTCAGAGAGTGTCGGAGAGTATCAGAGAGTGTCTGAGCGTGTCAGAGATTGCCAGAGAGTTTCTCAGAGTTTCTGAGTGTGTCAGAGAGTGTCAGAGAGTGTCAGAGAGTTTCAGAGAGTGTCACAGACTGTCAGAGAGTGTCAGAGAGATTGTAGAGTGTGTCAGAGAGTGTCAGAGAGCTTCAGAGAGATTCAGAGAGTTTCAGAGAGCTTCAGAGAGTGTCGGAGTGTATCAGAGAGTGTCAGAGAATTTCGGAGAGTTTCTGAGAGAATCTGTGAGTGTCAGAGAGTCAGAGAGTTTCACAGTGTGTCACAGAGAGTCAAGGAGTTTCAGAGTGTGTCAGAGAGTGTCAGAGAGAGTCTGAGAGTGTCAGAGAGTGTCAGAGAATGTCGGAGAGTTTCTGAGAGTATGTGTGAGTGCAAGAGAGTGTCAGAGGTTTCTGAGAGTTTCTGAGTGTGTCGGGGAGTGTCACAAAGTGTCAGAGACTGTTAGAGAGTTTCAGAGAGTTTCACAGAGTGTCAGAGAGTGTCAGAGAGTGTCAGAGAGTGTCAGAGAATGTCGGAGAGTTTCTGAGAGTATGTGTGAGTGTAAGAGAGTGTCAGAGGTTTCTGAGAGTTTCTGAGTGTGTCAGGGAGTGTCACAAGTGTCAGAGACTGTTAGAGAGTTTCAGAGATTTTCACAGAGTGTCAGAGAGTGTCAGAGAGTGTCAGAGAATGTCGGAGAGTTTCTGAGAGTATCTGTGAGTGTAAGAGAGTGTCAGAGGGTTCTGAGAGTTTCTGAGTGTGTCAGGGAGTGTCACAGAGTTTCAGACACTGTCAGAGAGTTTCAGAGAGTTTCACAGAGTGTCAGAGAGTGTCAGAGAGTTTCCGAGAGTTTCAGACAGTGTATGAGTGTGTCAGAGAGTGTCACAGACTGTCAGAGAGTGTCAGAGAGATTGCAGAGTGTGTCAGAGAGTGTCAGAGAGCTTCAGAGAGATTCAGAGAGTTTCAGAGAGTGTCGGAGTGTATCAGAGAGTGTCAGAGAATTTAGGAGAGTTTCTGAGAGATTCTGTGAGTGTCAGAGAGAGTCAGAGAGTTTCACAGTGTGTCACAGAGAGTCAAGGAGTTTCAGAGTGTGTCAGAGAGTGTCAGAGAGTTTCTGAGAGTGTCAGAGACTGTCAGAGAATGTCGGAGAGTTTCTGAGAGTGACTGTGAGTGTCTGAGAGTATCAGAGAGTGTCAGAGAGTGTCAGAGAATGTCGGAGAGTTTCTGAGAGTATGTGTGAGTGTAAGAGAGTAGTGTCAGAGGTTTCTGAGAGTTTCTGCGTGTGTCAGGTAGTGTCACAAAGTGTCAGAGACTGTCAGAGAGTTTCAGAGAGTTTCACAGAGTGTCAGAGAGTGTCTGAGAGTGTCAGAGAGTGTCGGAGAGTTTCTGAGAGTATCTGTGAGTGTAAGAGAGTGTCAGAGGGTTGTGAGTGTTTCAGAGATTGTCAGAGAGTGTCAGAGAGTGTCAGAGAGTGTCAGAGAGTGCCAGAGAGTGTCAGAGAATGTCGGAGAGTTTCTGAGAGTATATGTGAGTGTAAGAGAGTGTCAGAGGGTTCTGAGTGTTTCAGAGATTGTCAGAGAGTGTCACAGAGTGTCAGAGAGTGTCAGAGAGTGTCAGAGAGTGTCAGAGAGTGTCAGAGAGTTTCAGAGAGTTTCAGTGAGTTTCCGAGAGTTTCTGAGATTGTCAGAGAGTGTCAGAAAGTTTCAGAGTGTGTCAGACAGTGTCAGAGAGTTTCAGAGAGTGTCACAGAGTTTCAGAGAGTTTCAGAGAGCTTCAGAGAGTGTCAGAGCGTTTCAGAGAGTGTCACAGAGTGTCAGAGAGTGTCGCAGAGTGTTAGAGAGTTTCTGAGAGTTTCTGAGTGTTTCAGAGAGTGTCAGAGAGTGTCACAGAGTGTCAGAGAGTGTCACAGAGTTTCAGAGAGTGTCCGAGAGTTTCAGAGAGTTTCAGTGAGTTTACGAGAGTTTCTGAGAGTGTCAGAGAGTTTCAGAGAGTTTCAGAGAGTGTCAGAGAGTGTCAGAGACTGTCAGAGATTGCCAGAGAGTTTCTGAGATTTTCTGAGACTTTCAGAGAGTGTCAAGAGTTTCAGATAGTGTCACAGACTGTCAGAGAGCGTCAGAGAGATTGCAGAGAGTGTCAGAGAGTTTGGGAGAGATTCAGAGTTTCAGTCAGTTTCAAAGAGTTTCAGACAGTGTATGAGTG
This sequence comes from Heterodontus francisci, assembly GCF_036365525.1. Classification (NCBI taxonomy): domain Eukaryota; kingdom Metazoa; phylum Chordata; class Chondrichthyes; order Heterodontiformes; family Heterodontidae; genus Heterodontus; species Heterodontus francisci. Next base: position 25,159,938 of record NC_090421.1, read on the forward strand.
TGTCAGAGAGTGTCAAAGAGTTTCAGCGAGTGTCAGACAGTGTCAGAGAATGTCAGAGAGATTCAGAGATTGTCAGAGAGTGTCAAAGAGGTTTAGAGATTGTCAGAGAGTTTCAGAGAGTTTCTGAGTGTTTCAGAGAGTGTCAGAGATTGTCTCAGAGTGTCAGAGAGTGTCAGAGAGTGTCCGAGAGTTTCAGAGAGTTTCAGTGTGTTTCCGAGAGTTTCTGAGAGTGTCAGAGAGTTTCAGAGAGTGTCAGAGAGTGTCAGAGACTGTCAGAGATTGCCAGAGAGTTTCTGAGATTTTCTGAGACTTTCAGAGAGTGTCAAGAGTTTCAGAGAGTGTCACAGACTGTCAGAGAGCGTCAGAGAGATTGCAGAGAGTGTCAGAGAGTTTGGGAGAGATTCAGAGTTTCAGACAGTTTCAGAAAGTTTCAGAGAGCTTCAGAGCGTGTCAGAGAGTGGCAGAGAGTTTCAGAGAATTGTCAGAGAGTTTCAGAGTGTGTCAGAGATTGTCTCAGAGTGTCAGAGAGTGTCAGAGAGTGTCCGAGAGTTTCAGAGAGTTTCAGTGAGTTTCCGAGAGTTTCTGAGAGTGTCAGAGAGTTTCAGAGAGTGTCAGAGAGTGTCAGAGACTGTCAGAGATTGCCAGAGAGTTTCTGAGATTTTCTGAGACTTTCAGAGAGTGTCAAGAGTTTCAGAGAGTGTCACAGACTGTCAGAGAGCGTCAGAGAGATTGCAGAGAGTGTCAGAGAGTTTGGGAGAGATTCAGAGTTTCAGACAGTTTCAGACAGTTTCAGAAAGTTTCAGAGAGCTTCAGAGCGTGTCAGAGAGTGGCAGAGAGTTTCAGAGAATTGTCAGAGAGTTTCAGAGTGTGTCAGAGATTGTCTGAAAGTGTCAGAGAGTTTCAGATTGTTTCAGAGAGTGTCAGAGAGTGTCAGAGAGTGTCAGAGAGTTTCTGAGAGTGTCAGAGAGTGCCACAGAGTGTCAGAGAGTTTCAGAGTGTTTCTGAGTGTTTCAGAGAGTGTCAGAGAGTGTCAGAGAGTGTCAGAGAGTGTCAGAGAGTTTCAGAGAGTTTCAGTGAGTTTCCGAGAATGTCAGAGAGTGTCAGAAAGTTTCAGAGAGTGTCAGATAGTGTCAGAGAGTTTCAGAGAGTGTCACAGAGTGTCAGAGAGTTTCAGAGAGCTTCAGAGAGTGTCAGAGCGTGTCAGAGAGTGTCGGAGAGTTTCATAGAGTGTCAGAGAGTGTCAGAGAGCTTCAGAGAGTTTCAGACAGTGTATGAGTGTGTCAGAGAGTGTCAAAGAGTTTCAGAGAGTGTCAGACAGTGTCAGAGAGTGTCAGAGAGATTCAGAGAGTGTCAGAGAGTGTCAAAGAGGTTTAGAGAGTGTCAGAGAGTTTCAGAGAGTTTCTGAGTGTGTCAGAGAGAGCCAGAGAGTTTCTGAGAGTTTCTGAGTGTGTCGGATAGTGTCAGAGAGTGTCACAGAGTGTCAGAGAGCGTCAGAGTGTGTCAGAGAGTGTCAGAGAGTTTCAGAGAGTTTCAGTGAGTTTCCGAGAGTTTCCGAGATTGTCAGAGAGTGTCAGAAAGTTTCAGAGTGTGTCAGACAGTGTCATAGAGTTTCAGAGAGTGTCACAGAGTGTCAGAGAGTTTCAGAGAGCTTCAGAGAGTGTCAGAGAGTGTCAGAGCGTTTCAGAGTGTGTCAGAGAGTGTCACAGAGTGTCACAGAGTGTCAGAGAGTTTCTGAGAGTTTCTGAGTGTTTCAGAGATTGTCAGAGAGTGTCACAGAGTGTCAGAGAGAGTCACAGAGTTTCAGAGAGTGTCAGAGAGTGTCGGAGAGTTTCATAGAGTTTCAGAGAGTGTCAGAGAGTTTCAGAGAGTTTCAGACAGTGTATGAGTGTGTCTGAGAGTGTCAAAGAGTTTCAGAGAGTGTCAGACAGTGTCAGAGTGTGTCACAGACTGTCAGAGATTGTCAGAGAGATTGCAGAGTGTGTCAGAGAGCTTCAGAGAGTTTCAGAGAGTTTCAGAGAGCTTCAGAGAGTGTCGGAGTGTGTCAGAGAGTGTCAAGGAGTTTCAGAGTGTGTCAGAGAGTGTCAGAGAGTGTCTGAGAGTGTCAGAGACGGTCAGTGAATGTCGGAGTGTTTCTCAGAGTGTCTGTGAGTGTCTGAGAGTATCAGAGAGTGTCAGAGAGTATCAGAGAATGTCGGAGAGTTTCTGAGAGGATCTGTGAGTGTCAGAGAGAGTCAGAGAGCTTCACAGTGTGTCACAGAGTGTCAAGGAGTTTCAGAGTGTGTCAGAGAGTATCTGAGAGTGTCTGAGAGTGTCAGAGACTGTCAGTGAATGTCGGACTGTTTCTGAGAGTGTCTGTGAGTGTCTGAGAGTATCAGAGAGTGTCACAGAGTGTCAGAGAATGTCGGAGAGTTTCTGAGAGTATCTGTGAGTGTAAGAGAGTGTCAGAGAGCTCTGAGAGTTTCTGAGTGTGTCAGGGAGTGTCACAGAGTGTCAGAGACTGTCAGAGAGTTTCAGAGAGTTTCACAGAGTGTCAGAGAGTGTCTGAGAGTGTCAGAGAGTGTCAGAGAATTTCAGAGAGTGTCAGAGAGAGTCAGAAAGTGTCAGAGAGTGTCAGAGAGTGTCACAGAGTGTCCGAGAGTTTCAGAGAGTTTCAGTGAGTTGACGAGAGTTTCTGAGAGTGTCAGAGAGTTTCAGAGAGTTTCAGAGAGTGTCAGAGAGTGTCAGAGTCTGTCAGAGATTGCCAGAGAGTTTCTGAGATTTTCTGAGACTTTCAGAGAGTGTCAGAGAGTGTCAGAGAGTGTCACAGAGTGTCAGAGAGTGTCAGAGAGTGTCCGAGAGTTTCAGAGAGTTTCAGTGAGTTTACGACAGTTTCTGAGAGTGTCAGAGAGTTTCAGAGAGTTTCAGAGAGTGTCAGAGAGTGTCAGAGACTGTCAGAGATTGCCAGAGAGCTTCTGAGATTTTCTGAGACTTTCATAGAGTGTCAAGAGTTTCAGATAGTGTCACAGACTGTCAGAGAGCGTCAGATAGATTGCAGAGAGTGTCAGAGAGTTTGGGAGAAATTCAGAGTTTCAGTCAGTTTCAGAGAGTTTCAGAGAGCTTCAGAGACTGTCAGAGAGTGACAGAGAGTTTCAGAGAAATGTCAGAGAGTTTCAGAGTCTGTCAGAGATTGTCTGAGAGTGTCAGAGAGTTTCAGAGTGTTTCAGAGAGTGTCAGAGAGTGTCTGACAGTGTCAGAGAGTTTCAGAGAGTGTCACAGAGTGTCAGAGAGTGTCACAGAGTGTCAGAGAGTTTCTGAGATTTTCAGAGTGTTTCAGAGATTGTCAGAGAGTGTCACAGAGTGTCAGAGAGTGTCAGAGAGTGTCAGAGAGTTTCAGAGAGTTTCAGTGAGATTCCGAGAGTTTCTGAGATTGTCAGAGAGTGTCAGAAAGTTTCAGAGTGTGTCAGACAGTGTCAGAGAGTTTCAGAGAGTGTCACAGAGTTTCAGAGAGTTTCAGAGAGCTTCAGAGAGTGTCAGAGCGTTTCAGAGTGTGTCAGAGAGTGTCAGAGAGTGTCACAGAGTGTCAGAGAGTTTCTGAGAGTTTCTGACTGTTTCAGAGAGTGTCAGAGAGTGTCACAGAGTGTCAGAGAGTGTCACAGAGTTTCAGAGAGTGTCAGAGAGTGTCGGAGAGTTTCAGATAGTGTCAGAGAGTTTCAGAGAGTTTCAGACAGTGTATGAGTGCGTCTGAGAGTGTCAAAGAGTTTCAGAGAGTGTCAGACTGTGTCAGAGAGTGTCAGAGAGATTCAGAGAGTGTCAGAGAGTGTCAAAGAGGTTTAGAGATTGTCAGAGAGTTTCAGAGAGTTTCTGAGAGTGTCAGAGAGTGCACGAGAGTTTCTGAGAGTTTCTGAGTGTGTCGGATAGTGTCAGAGAGTGTCGGAGAGTTTCAGGGAGTGTCACAAAGTGTGAGAGAGTGTCAGAGAGTGTCAGAGACTTTCAGAGAGTGTCAGAGAGGGTCAGAGAGTTTCAGAGAGTTTCTGAGAGTCTCACAGCGTGTCAGAGAGTTTCAGAGAGCTTCAGAGTGTGTCAGAGAGTGTCTGAGAGTTTCAGAGAGTTTCAGAGAGTGTCAAAGAGTTTCAGAGAGTGTCAGAGAGTGTCAGAGAGTGTCGGAGAGTTTCAGACACTGTCTGAGCGTGTCAGAGATTGCCAGAGAGTTTCTCAGAGTTTCTGAGTGTGTCAGAGAGTGTCAGAGAGTGTCAGAGAGTTTCAGAGAGTGTCACAGACTGTCAGAGAGTGTCAGAGAGATTGCAGAGTGTGTCAGAGAGCTTCAGAGAGATTCAGAGAGTTTCAGAGAGCTTCAGAGAGTGTCAGAGTGTATCAGAGAGTGTCAGAGAATGTCGGAGAGTTTCTGAGAGATTCTGTGAGTGTCAGAGATAGTCAGAGAGTTTCACAGTGTGTCACAGAGAGTCAAGGAGTTTCAGAGTGTGTCAGAGAGTGTCAGTGAGTTTCTGAGAGTGTCAGAGACTGTCAGAGAATGTCGGAGAGTTTCTGAGAGTGACTGTGAGTGTCTGAGAGTATCAGAGAGTGTCAGAGAGTGTCAGAGAATGTCGGAGAGTTTCTGAGAGTATGTGTGAGTGTAAGAGAGTGTCAGAGGTTTCTGAGAGTTTCTGAGTGTGCCAGGGAGTGTCACAAAGTGTCAGAGACTGTTAGAGAGTTTCAGAGAGTTTCACAGAGTGTCTGAGAGTGTCAGAGAGTGCCAGAGAGTGTCAGAGAGTGTCAGAGAATGTCGGAGAGTTTCTGAGAGTATCTGTGAGTGTAAGAGAGTGTCAGAGGGTTCTGAGTGTTTCAGAGATTGTCAGAGAGTGTCACAGAGTGTCAGAGAGTGTCAGAGAGTGTCAGAGAGTGTCAGAGAGTTTCAGAGAGTTTCAGTGAGTTTCCGAGAGTTTCTGAGATTGTCAGAGAGTGTCAGAAAGTTTCAGAGTGTGTCAGACAGTGTCAGAGAGTTTCAGAGAGTGTCACAGAGTTTCAGAGAGTTTCAGAGAGCTTCAGAGAGTGTCAGAGCGTTTCAGAGTGTGTCAGAGAGTGTCAGAGAGTGTCACAGAGTGTCAGAGATTTTCTGAGAGTTTCTGAGTGTTTCAGAGAGTGTCAGAGAGTGTCACAGAGTGTCAGAGAGTGTCACAGAGTTTCAGAGAGAGTCAGAGAGTGTCGGAGAGTTTCAGATAGTGTCAGAGAGTTTCAGAGAGTTTCAGACAGTTTATGAGTGTGTCAGAGAGTGTCAAAGAGTTTCAGAGAGTGTCAGACAGTGTCAGAGAGTGTCAGAGAGATTCAGAGAGTGTCAGAGAGTGTCAAAGAGGTTTAGAGATTGTCAGAGTGTTTCAGAGAGTTTCTGAGAGTGACAGAGAGTGCCAGAGAGTTTCTGAGAGTTTCTGAGTGTGTCGGATAGTGTCAGAGAGTGTCAGAGAGTTTCAGGGAGTGTCACAAAGTGTCAGAGAGTGTCAGAGAGTGTCAGAGACTTTCAGAGAGTGTCAGAGAGGGTCTGAGAGTTTCAGAGAGTTTCTGAGAGTCTCACAGCGTGTCAGAGAGTTTCAGAGAGCTTCAGAGTGTGTCAGAGAGTGTCTGAGAGTTTCAGAGAGTTTCAGAGTGTGTCAGAGAGTGTCAGAGAGTGTCACAGAGTGTCAGAGAGTGTCACAGAGTGTCAGAGAGTTTCTGAGAGTTTCTGAGTGTTTCAGTGAGTGTCAGAGAGTGTCACAGAGTGTCAGAGAGAGTCACAGAGTTTCAGAGAGTGTCAGAGAGTGTCGGAGAGTTTCAGATAGTGTCAGAGAGTTTCAGAGAGTTTCAGACAGTGTATGAGTGTGTCAGAGAGTGTCAAAGAGTTTCAGAGAGTTTCAGTGAGTTTCCGAGAGTTTCTGAGATCGTCAGAGAGTGTCAGAAAGTTTCAGAGTGTGTCAGACAGTGTCAGAGAGTTTCAGAGAGTGTCACAGAGTTTCAGAGAGTTTCAGAGAGCTTCAGAGAGTGTCAGAGCGTTTCAGAGTGTGTCAGAGAGTGTCAGAGAGTGTCACAGAGTGTCAGAGAGTTTCTGAGAGTTTCTGAGTATGTCGGATAGTGTCAGAGAGTGTCAGAGAGTTTCACGGAGTGTCACAAAGTGTGAGAGAGTGTCAGAGAGTGTCGGAGAGTTTCAGACACTGTCTGAGCGTGTCAGAGATTGTCAGAGCGTTTCTCAGAGTTTCTGAGTGTGTCAGAGAGTGTCAGAGAGTGTCAGAGAGTTTCAGAGAGTGTCACAGACTGTCAGAGAGTGTCAGAGAGATTGCAGAGTGTGTCAGAGAGTGTCAGAGAGCTTCAGAGAGATTCAGAGAGTTTCAGAGAGCTTCAGAGAGTGTCAGAGTGTATCAGAGAGTGTCAGAGAATGTCGGAGAGTTTCTGAGAGATTCTGTGAGTGTCAGAGAGAGTCAGAGAGTTTCACAGTGTGTCACAGAGAGTCAAGGAGTTTCAGAGTGTGTCAGAGAGTGTCAGAGAGTTTCTGAGAGTGTCAGAGACTGTCAGAGCATGTCGGAGAGTTTCTGAGAGTGACTGTGAGTGTCTGAGAGTATCAGAGAGTGTCAGAGAGTGTCAGAGAATGTCGGAAAGTTTCTGAGAGTATGTGTGAGTGTAAGAGAGTGTCAGAGGTTTCTGAGAGTTTCTGAGTGTGTCAGGGAGTGTCATAAAGTGTCAGAGACTGTTAGAGAGTTTCAGAGAGTTTCACAGAGTGTCAGAGAGTGTCAGAGAGTGCCAGAGAGTGTCAGAGAATGTCGGAGAGTTTCTGAGAGTATCTGTGAGTTTCAGAGAGAGTCAGAGGGTTCTGAGTGTTTCAGATATTGTCAGAGAGTGTCAGAAAGTTTCAGAGTGTGTCAGACAGTGTCAGAGAGTTTCAGAGAGTGTTACAGAGTTTCAGAGAGTTTCAGAGAGCTTCAGAGAGTGTCAGAGCGTTTCAGAGTGTGTCAGAGAGTGTCAGAGAGTGTCACAGAGTGTCAGAGATTTTCTGAGAGTTTCTGAGTGTTTCAGAGAGTGTCAGAGAGTGTCACAGAGTGTCAGAGAGTGTCACAGAGTTTCAGACAGTTTCAGAGAGTGTCGGAGAGTTTCAGATAGTGTCAGAGAGTTTCAGAGAGTTTCAGACAGTTTATGAGTGTGTCAGAGAGTGTCAAAGAGTTTCAGAGAGTGTCAGACAGTGTCAGAGAGTGTCAGGGAGTTTCAGAGAGTGTCAGAGAGTGTCAAAGAGGTTTAGAGATTGTCAGAGAGTTTCAGAGAGTTTCTGAGAGTGACAGAGAGTGCCAGAGAGTTTCTGAGAGTTTCTGAGTGTGTCGGATATTGTCAGAGAGTGTCAGAGAGTTTCAGGGAGTGTCACAAAGTGTCAGAGAGTGTCAGAGAGTGTCAGAGACTTTCAGAGAGTGTCAGAGAGGGTCAGAGAGTTTCAGAGAGTTTCTGAGAGTCTCACAGCGTGTCAGAGAGTTTCAGAGAGCTTCAGAGTGTGTCAGAGAGTGTCTGAGAGTTTCAGAGAGTTTCAGAGTGTGTCAGAGAGTGTCAGAGAGTGTCACAGAGAGTCAGAGAGTGTCACAGAGTGTCAGAGAGTTTCTGAGAGTTTCTGAGTGTTTCAGTGAGTGTCAGAGAGTGTCACAGAGTGTCAGAGAGAGTCACAGAGTTTCAGAGAGTGTCAGAGAGTGTCGGAGAGTTTCAGATAGTGTCAGGGAGTTTCAGAGAGTTTCAGACAGTGTATGAGTGTGTCAGAGAGTGTCAAAGAGTTTCAGAGAGTGTCAGACAGTGTCAGAGAGTGTCAGAGAGATTCAGAGAGTGTCAGAGAGTGTCAAAGAGGTTTAGAGATTGTCAGAGAGTTTCTGAGAGTGTCAGAGAGTGCCATAGAGTTTCTGAGAGTTTCTGAGTGTGTTGGATAGTGTCAGAGAGTGTCAGAGAGTTTCAGGGAGTGTCACAAAGTGTCACAGAGTGTCAGAGAGTGTCAGAGACTTTCAGAGAGTGTCAGAGAGTGTCGGAGAGTATCAGAGAGTGTCTGAGCGTGTCAGAGATTGCCAGAGAGTTTCTCAGAGTTTCTGAGTGTGTCAGAGAGTGTCAGAGAGTGTCAGAGAGTTTCAGAGAGTGTCACAGACTGTCAGAGAGTGTCAGAGAGATTGTAGAGTGTGTCAGAGAGTGTCAGAGAGCTTCAGAGAGATTCAGAGAGTTTCAGAGAGCTTCAGAGAGTGTCGGAGTGTATCAGAGAGTGTCAGAGAATTTCGGAGAGTTTCTGAGAGAATCTGTGAGTGTCAGAGAGTCAGAGAGTTTCACAGTGTGTCACAGAGAGTCAAGGAGTTTCAGAGTGTGTCAGAGAGTGTCAGAGAGAGTCTGAGAGTGTCAGAGAGTGTCAGAGAATGTCGGAGAGTTTCTGAGAGTATGTGTGAGTGCAAGAGAGTGTCAGAGGTTTCTGAGAGTTTCTGAGTGTGTCGGGGAGTGTCACAAAGTGTCAGAGACTGTTAGAGAGTTTCAGAGAGTTTCACAGAGTGTCAGAGAGTGTCAGAGAGTGTCAGAGAGTGTCAGAGAATGTCGGAGAGTTTCTGAGAGTATGTGTGAGTGTAAGAGAGTGTCAGAGGTTTCTGAGAGTTTCTGAGTGTGTCAGGGAGTGTCACAAGTGTCAGAGACTGTTAGAGAGTTTCAGAGATTTTCACAGAGTGTCAGAGAGTGTCAGAGAGTGTCAGAGAATGTCGGAGAGTTTCTGAGAGTATCTGTGAGTGTAAGAGAGTGTCAGAGGGTTCTGAGAGTTTCTGAGTGTGTCAGGGAGTGTCACAGAGTTTCAGACACTGTCAGAGAGTTTCAGAGAGTTTCACAGAGTGTCAGAGAGTGTCAGAGAGTTTCCGAGAGTTTCAGACAGTGTATGAGTGTGTCAGAGAGTGTCACAGACTGTCAGAGAGTGTCAGAGAGATTGCAGAGTGTGTCAGAGAGTGTCAGAGAGCTTCAGAGAGATTCAGAGAGTTTCAGAGAGTGTCGGAGTGTATCAGAGAGTGTCAGAGAATTTAGGAGAGTTTCTGAGAGATTCTGTGAGTGTCAGAGAGAGTCAGAGAGTTTCACAGTGTGTCACAGAGAGTCAAGGAGTTTCAGAGTGTGTCAGAGAGTGTCAGAGAGTTTCTGAGAGTGTCAGAGACTGTCAGAGAATGTCGGAGAGTTTCTGAGAGTGACTGTGAGTGTCTGAGAGTATCAGAGAGTGTCAGAGAGTGTCAGAGAATGTCGGAGAGTTTCTGAGAGTATGTGTGAGTGTAAGAGAGTAGTGTCAGAGGTTTCTGAGAGTTTCTGCGTGTGTCAGGTAGTGTCACAAAGTGTCAGAGACTGTCAGAGAGTTTCAGAGAGTTTCACAGAGTGTCAGAGAGTGTCTGAGAGTGTCAGAGAGTGTCGGAGAGTTTCTGAGAGTATCTGTGAGTGTAAGAGAGTGTCAGAGGGTTGTGAGTGTTTCAGAGATTGTCAGAGAGTGTCAGAGAGTGTCAGAGAGTGTCAGAGAGTGCCAGAGAGTGTCAGAGAATGTCGGAGAGTTTCTGAGAGTATATGTGAGTGTAAGAGAGTGTCAGAGGGTTCTGAGTGTTTCAGAGATTGTCAGAGAGTGTCACAGAGTGTCAGAGAGTGTCAGAGAGTGTCAGAGAGTGTCAGAGAGTGTCAGAGAGTTTCAGAGAGTTTCAGTGAGTTTCCGAGAGTTTCTGAGATTGTCAGAGAGTGTCAGAAAGTTTCAGAGTGTGTCAGACAGTGTCAGAGAGTTTCAGAGAGTGTCACAGAGTTTCAGAGAGTTTCAGAGAGCTTCAGAGAGTGTCAGAGCGTTTCAGAGAGTGTCACAGAGTGTCAGAGAGTGTCGCAGAGTGTTAGAGAGTTTCTGAGAGTTTCTGAGTGTTTCAGAGAGTGTCAGAGAGTGTCACAGAGTGTCAGAGAGTGTCACAGAGTTTCAGAGAGTGTCAGAGAGTGTCGGAGAGTTTCAGATAGTGTCAGAGAGTTTCAGAGAGTTTCAGACAGTGTATGAGTGTGTCAGAGAGTGTCAAAGAGTTTCAGAGAGTGTCAGACAGTGACAGAGAGTGTCAGAGAGATTCAGAGAGTGTCAGAGAGTGTCAAAGAGGTTTAGAGATTGTCAGAGAGTTTCAGAGAGTTTCTGAGAGTGTCAGAGAGTGCCAGAGAGTTTCTGAGAGTTTCTGAGTGTGTCGGATAGTGTCAGAGAGTGTCAGAGAGTTTCAGGGAGTGTCACAAAGTGTCAGAGAGTGTCAGAGAGTGTCAGAGACTTTCAGAGAGTGTCAGAGAGTGTCGGAGAGTTTCAGAGAGTGTCTGAGCGTGTCAGAGATTGCCAGAGAGTTTCTCAGAGTTTCTGAGTGTGTCAGAGAGTGTCAGAGAGTGTCAGAGAGTTTCAGAGAGTGTCGGAGAGTTTCTGAGAGTATGTGTGAGTGTAAGAGAGTGTCAGAGGTTTCTGAGAGTTTCTGAGTGTGTCAGGGAGTGTCACAACGTGTCAGAGACTGTTAGAGAGTTTCAGAGAGTTTCAGAGAGTTTCACAGAGTGTCAGAGAGTGTCAGAGAGTGTCAGAGAATGTCGGAGAGTTTCTGAGAGTATCTGTGAGTGTAAGAGAGTGTCAGAGGGTTCTGAGAGTTTCTGAGTGTGTCAGGGAGTGTCACAGAGTGTCAGACACTGTCAGAGAGTTTCAGAGAGTTTCACAGAGTGTCAGAGAGTGTCAGAGAGTTTCAGAGAGTTTCAGACAGTGTATGAGTGTGTCAGAGAGTGTCAAAGAGTTTCAGAGAGTGTCAGACAGTGTCAGAGAGTGTCAGAGAGATTCAGAGAGTGTCAGAGAGTGTCAAAGAGGTTTAGAGAGTGTCAGAGAGTTTCAGAGAGTTTCTGAGTGTGTCAGAGAGAGCCAGAGAGTTTCTGAGAGTTTCTGAGTGTGTCGGACAGTGTCAGAGAGTGTCAGAGAGTGTCACAGAGTGTCAGAGAGTGTCAGAGAGTGTCAGAGAGTGTCAGAGAGTTTCAGTGAGTTTCCGAGAGTTTCTGAGATTGTCAGAGAGTGTCAGAAAGTTTCAGAGTGTGTCAGACAGTGTCAGTGAGTTTCAGAGAGTGTCACAGAGTGTCAGAGAGTTTCAGAGAGCTTCTGAGAGTGTCAGAGAGTGTCAGAGCGTTTCAGAGTGTGTCAGAGAGTGTCACAGAGTGTCACAGAGTGTCAGAGAGTTTCTGAGAGTTTCTGAGTGTTTCAGAGAGTGTCAGAGAGTGTCACAGAGTGTCACAGAGTGTCAGAGAGTGTCACAGAGTTTCAGAGAGTGTCGGAGAGTTTCATAGAGTTTCAGAGAGTGTCAGAGAGTTTCAGAGAGTTTCAGACAGTTTCAGACAGTGCATGAGTGTGTCAGAGAGTGTCAAAGAGTTTCAGAGAGTGTCAGACAGTGTCAGAGTGTGTCACAGACTGTCAGAGATTGTCAGAGAGATTGCAGAGTGTGTCAGAGAGTGTCAGAGAGCTTCAGAGAGTTTCAGAGAGTTTCAGAGAGCTTCAGAGAGTGTCGGAGTGTGTCAGAGAGTGTCAGAGAATGTCGGAGAGTTTCTGAGAGAATCTGTGAGTGTCAGAGAGAGTCAGAGAGTTTCACAGTGTGTCACAGAGTGTCAAGGAGTTTCAGAGTGTGTCAGAGAGTGTCAGAGAGTGTCTGAGAGTGTCAGAGACTGTCATTGAATGTCGGAGAGTTTCTGAGAGTGTCTGTGAGTGTCTGAGAGTATCAGAGAGTGTCAGAGAATGTCGGAGAGTTTCTGAGAGTAACTGTGAGTGTAAGAGAGTGTCAGAGGGTTCTGAGAGTGTCTGAGTGTGTCAGGGAGTGTCACAGAGTGTCAGAGACTGTCAGAGAGGTTCAGAGAGTTTCACAGAGTGTCTGAGAGTGTCAGAGAGTGTCAGAGAATTTCAGAGAGTGTCACAGAGAGTCAGAAAGTGTCAGAGAGTGTCACAGAGTGTCAGAGAGTTTCTGAGAGTTTCTGAGTGTTTCAGAGAGTGTCAGAGAGTGTCACAGAGTGTCAGAGAGTGTCAGAGAGTGTCCGAGAGTGTCCGAGAGTTTCAGAGAGTTTCAGTGAGTTTACGAGAGTTTCTGAGAGTGTCAGAGAGTTTCAGAGAGTTTCAGAGAGTGTCAGAGAGTGTCAGAGACTGTCAGAGATTGCCAGAGAGTTTCTGAGATTTTCTGAGACTTTCAGAGAGTGTCAAGAGTTTCAGATAGTGTCACAGACTGTCAGAGAGCGTCAGAGAGATTGCAGAGAGTGTCAGAGAGTTTGGGAGAGATTCAGAGTTTCAGTCAGTTTCAGAGAGTTTCAGAGAGCTTCAGAGAGTGTCAGAGAGTGACAGAGAGTTTCAGAGAATTGTCAGAGAGTTTCAGAGTCTGTCAGAGATTGTCTGAGAGTGTCAGAGAGTTTCAGAGTGTCAGAGAGTGTCAGAGAATGTCGGAGAATTTCTGAGAGTATCTGTGAGTGTAAGAGAGTGTCAGAAGGTTCTGAGAGTTTCTGAGTGTGTCAGGGAGTGTCACAGAGTGTCAGACACTGTCAGAGAGTTTCAGAGAGTTTCACAGAGCTTCAGAGAGATTCAGAGAGTTTCAGAGAGCTTCAGAGAGTGTCGGAGTGTATCAGAGAGTGTCAGAGAATTTCGGAGAGTTTCTGAGAGATTCTGTGAGTGTCAGAGAGAGTCAGAGAGTTTCACAGTGTGTCACAGAGAGTCAAGGAGTTTCAGAGTGTGTCAGAGAGTGTCAGAGAGTTTCTGAGAGTGTCAGAGACTGTCAGAGAATGTCGGAGAGTTTCTGAGAGTGACTGTGAGTGCCTGAGAGTATCAGAGAGTGTCAGAGAGTGTCAGAGAATGTCGGAGAGTTTCTGAGAGTATGTGTGAGTGTAAGAGAGTGTCAGAGGTTTCTGAGAGTTTCTGAGTGTGTCAGGGAGTGTCACAAAGTGTCAGAGACTGTTAGAGAGTTTCAGAGAGTTTCACAGAGTGTCGGAGAGTGCCAGAGAGTGTCAGAGAGTGTCAGAGAATGTCGGAGAGTTTCTGAGAGTATCTGTGAGTGTAAGAGAGTGTCAGAGGGTTCTGAGTGTTTCAGAGATTGTCAGAGAGTGTCACAGAGTGTCAGAGAGTGTCAGAGAGTGTCAGAGAGTGTCCGAGAGTGTCAGAGAGTTTCAGAGAGTTTCAGTGAGTTTCCGAGAGTTTCTGAGATTGTCAGAGAGTGTCAGAAAGTTTCAGAGTGTGTCAGACAGTGTCAGAGAGTTTCAGAGAGTGTCACAGAGTTTCAGACATTTTCAGAGAGCTTCAGAGAGTGTCAGAGCGTTTCAGAGTGTGTCAGAGAGTGTCAGAGAGTGTCACAGAGTGTCAGAGAGTTTCTGAGAGTTTCTGAGTGTTTCAGAGAGTGTCAGAGAGTGTCACAGAGTGTCAGAGAGTGTCACAGAGTTTCAGAGAGTGTCAGAGAGTGTCGGAGAGTTTCAGATAGTGTCAGAGAGTTTCAGAGAGTTTCAGACAGTGTATGAGTGTGTCAGAGAGTGTCAAAGAGTTTCAGAGAGTGTCAGACAGTGTCAGAGAGTGTCAGAGAGATTCAGAGAGTGTCAGAGAGTGTCAAAGAGGTTTAGAGATTGTCAGAGAGTTTCAGAGAGTTTCTGAGATTGACAGAGTGTGCCAGAGAGTTTCTGAGAGTTTCTGAGTGTGTCGGATAGTGTCAGAGAGTGTCAGAGAGTTTCAGGGAGTGTCACAAAGTGTCAGAGAGTGTCAGAGAGTGTCAGAGAGTGTCAGAGAGTTTCTGAGAGTCTCACAGCGTGTCAGAGAGTTTCAGAGAGCTTCAGAGTGTGTCAGCGAGTGTCTGAGAGTTACAGAGAGTTTCAGAGTGTGTCAGAGAGTGTCAGAGAGTGTCACAGAGTGTCAGAGAGTGTCACAGAGTGTCAGAGAGTTTCTGAGAGTTTCTGAGTGTTTCAGAGTGTGTCAGAGAGTGTCACAGAGTGTCAGAGAGAGTCACAGAGTTTCAGAGAGTGTCAGAGAGTGTCGGAGAGTTTCAGATAGTGTCAGAGAGTTTCAGAGAGTTTCAGACAGTGTATGAGTGTGTCAGAGAGTGTCAAAGAGTTTCAGAGAATGTCAGACAGTGTCAGAGAGTGTCAGAGAGATTCAGAGAGTGTCAGAGAGTGTCAAAGAGGTTTAGAGATTGTCAGAGAGTTTCAGAGAGTTTCTGAGAGTGTCAGAGAGTGCCAGAGAGTTTCAGAGAGCTTCTGAGTGTGTCGGATAGTGTCAGAGAGTGTCAGAGAGTTTCAGGGATTGTCACAAAGTGTCAGAGAGTGTCAGAGAGTGTCAGAGACTTTCAGAGAGTGTCAGAGAGTGTCGGAGAGTTTCAGAGAGTGTCTGAGCGTGTCAGAGATTGCCAGAGAGTTTCTCAGAGTTTCTGAGTGTGTCAGAGAGTGTCAGAGAGTGTCAGAGAGTTTCAGAGAGTGTCACAGACTGTCAGAGAGTGTCAGAGAGATTGCAGAGTGTGTCAGAGAGCTTCAGAGAGATTCAGAGAGTTTCAGAGAGCTTCAGAGAGTGTCGGAGTGTATCAGAGAGTGTCAGAGAATTTCGGAGAGTTTCTGAGAGAATCTGTGAGTGTCAGAGAGTCAGAGAGTTTCACAGTGTCTCACAGAAAGTCAAGGAGTTTCAGAGTGTGTCAGAGAGTGTCAGAGAGTGTCTGAAAGTGTTAGAGAGTCAGAGAATGTCGGAGAGTTTCTGAGAGTATGTGTGAGTGTAAGAGAGTGTCAGAGGTTTCTGAGAGTTTCTGAGTGTGTCAGGGAGTGTCACAAAGTGTCAGAGAGTGTCAGAGAGTGTCAGAGAATGTCGGAGAGTTTCTGAGAGTATGTGTGAGTGTAAGAGAGTGTCAGAGGTTTCTGAGAGTTTCTGAGTGTGTCAGGGAGTGTCACAAAGTGTCAGAGACTGTTAGAGAGTTTCAGAGAGTTAAACAGAGTGTCAGAGAGTGTCAGAGAGTGTCAGAGAATGTCGGAGAGTTTCTGGGAGTTTCACAGAGTGTCAGAGAGTGTCAGAGAGTTTCAGAGAGTTTCAGACAGTGTATGAGTGTGTCAGAGAGTGTCAGAGAGATTCAGAGAGTGTCAGAGAGTGTCAAAGAGGTTTAGAGAGTGTCAGAGAGTTTCAGAGAGTTTCTGAGTGTGTCAGAGAGAGCCAGAGAGTTTCTGAGAGTTTCTGAGTGTGTCGGACAGTGTCGGAGAGTGTCAGAGAGTGTCACAGAGTGTCAGAGAGCGTCAGAGAGTGTCAGAGACTGTCAGAGTGTGTCAGAGAGTTTCAGAGAGTTTCTGTGAGTTTCGGAGAGTTTCACAGATTGTCAGAGAGTGTCAGAAAGTTTCAGAGTGTGTCAGACAGTGTCAGAGAGTTTCAGAGAGTGTCACAGAGTGTCAGAGAGTTTCAGAGAGCTTCAGAGAGTGTCAGAGAGTGGCAGAGCGTTTCAGAGTGTGTCAGAGAGTGTCACAGTGTGTCACAGAGTGTCAGAGAGTTTCTGAGAGTTTCTGAGTGTTTCAGAGAGTGTCAGAGAGTGTCACAGAGTGTCAGAGAGTGTCACAGAGTTTCAGAGAGTGTCAGAGAGTGTCGGAGAGTTTCATAGAGTTTCAGAGAGTGTCAGAGAGTTTCAGAGAGTTTCAGACAGTGTATGAGTGTGTCAGAGAGTGTCAAAGAGTTTCAGAGTGTGTCAGACAGTGTCAGAGTGAGTCACAGACTGTCAGAGATTGTCAGAGAGATTGCAGAGTGTGTCAGAGAGTGTCAGAGAGCTTCAGAGAGTTTCAGAGAGTTTCAGAGAGCTTCAGAGAGTGTCGCAGTGTGTCAGAGAGTGTCAGAGAATGTCGGAGAGTTTCTGAGAGTATCTGTGAGTGTCAGAGAGAGTCAGAGAGTTTCACAGTGTGTCACAGAGTGTCAAGGAGTTTCAGAGTGTGTCAGAGAGTGTCAGAGAGTGTCTGAGAGTGTCAGAGACTGTGATTGAATGTCGGAGAGTTTCTGAGAGTGTCTGTGAGTGTCTGAGAGTATCAGAGAGTGTCAGAGAGTGTCAGAGAATGTCGGAGAGTTTCTGAGAGTATCTGTGAGTGTAAGAGAGTGTCAGAGGGTTCTGAGAGTGTCTGAGTGTGTCAGGGAGTGTCACAGAGTGTCAGAGACTGTCAGAGAGGTTCAGAGAGTTTCACAGAGTGTCTGAGAGTGTCAGAGAATTTCAGAGAGTGTCAGAGAGAGTCAGAAAGTGTCAGAGAGTGTCACAGAGTGTCAGAGAGTTTCTGAGAGTTTCTGAGTGTTTCAGAGAGTGTCAGAGAGTGTCACAGTGTGTCAGAGAGTGTCAGAGAGTGTCCGAGAGTTTCAGAGAGTTTCAGTGAGTTTACGAGAGTTTCTGAGAGTGTCAGAGAGTTTCAGAGAGTTTCAGAGAGTGTCAGAGAGTGTCAGAGACTGTCAGAGATTGCCAGAGAGTTTCTGAGATTTTCTGAGACTTTCAGAGAGTGTCAAGAGTTTCAGATAGTGTCACAGACTGTCAGAGAGCGTCAGAGAGATTGCAGAGCGTGTCAGAGAGTTTGGGAGAGATTCAGAGTTTCAGTCAGTTTCAGAGAGTTTCAGAGAGCTTCAGAGAGTGTCAGAGAGTGACAGAGAGTTTCAGAGAATTGTCAGAGAGTTTCAGAGTCTGTCAGAGATTGTCTGAGAGTGTCAGAGAGTTTCAGAGTGTTTCAGAGAGTGTCAGAGAGTGTCTGACAGTGTCAGAGAGTTTCAGAGAGTGTCACAGAGTGTCAGAGAGTTTCAGAGAGCTTCAGAGAGTGTCAGAGAGTGTCAGAGCGTTTCAGAGTGTGTCAGAGAGTGCCACAGAGTGTCACAGAGTGTCAGAGAGTTTCTGAGAGTTTCTGAGTGTTTCAGAGAGTGTCAGAGAGTGTCACAGAGTGTCAGAGAGTGTCACAGAGTTTCAGAGAGTTTCAGAGAGTGTCGGAGCGTTTCATAGAGTTTCAGAGAGTGTCAGAGAGTTTCAGAGAGTTTCAGACAGTGTATGAGTGTGTCAGAGAGTGTCAAAGAGTTTCAGAGAGTGTCAGACAGTGTCAGAGTGTGTCACAGACTGTCAGAGATTGTCAGAGAGATTGCAGAGTGTGACAGAGAGTGTCAGAGAGCTTCAGAGAGTTTCAGAGAGTTTCAGAGAGCTTCAGAGAGTGTCGGAGTGTGTCAGAGAGTGTCAGAGAATGTCGGAGAGTTTCTGGGAGTATCTGTGAGTGTCAGAGAGAGTCAGAGAGTTTCACAGTGTGTCACAGAGTGTCAAGGAGTTTCAGAGTGTGTCAGAGAGTGTCAGAGAGTGTCAGAGAGTGTCACAGAGTGTCAGAGAGCGTCAGAGAGTGTCAGAGAGTGTCAGAGAGTTTCAGAGAGTTTCAGTGAGTTTCGGAGAGTTTCTCAGATTGTCAGAGAGTGTCAGAAAGTTTCAGAGTGTGTCAGACAGTGTCAGAGAGTTTCAGAGAGTGTCACAGAGTGTCAGAGAGTTTCAGAGAGCTTCAGAGAGTGTCAGAGAGTGTCAGAGCGTTTCAGAGTGTGTCAGAGAGTGTCACAGAGTGTCACAGAGTGTCAGAGAGTTTCTGAGAGTTTCTGAGTGTTTCAGAGAGTGTCAGAGAGTGTCAGAGAGTGTCTCAGAGTTTCAGAGAGTGTCAGAGAGTGTCGGAGAGTTTCATAGAGTTTCAGAGAGTGTCAGAGAGTTTCAGAGAGTTTCAGACAGTGTATGAGTGTGTCAGAGAGTGTCAAAGAGTTTCAGAGAGTGTCAGACAGTGTCAGAGTGTGTCACAGACTGTCAGAGATTGTCAGAGAGATTGCAGAGTGTGACAGAGAGTGTCAGAGAGCTTCAGAGAGTTTCAGAGAGTTTCAGAGAGCTTCAGAGAGAGTCGGAGTGTGTCAGAGAGTGTCAGAGAATGTCGGAGAGTTTCTGAGAGAATCTGTGAGTGTCAGAGAGAGTCAGCGAGTTTCACAGTGTGTCACAGAGTGTCAAGGAGTTTCAGAGTGTGTCAGAGAGTGTCAGAGAGTGTCTGAGAGTGTCAGAGACTGTCATTGAATGTCGGAGAGTTTCTGAGAGTGTCTGTGAGTGTAAGAGAGTGTCAGAGGGTTCTGAGAGTGTCTGAGTGTGTCAGGGAGTGTCACAGAGTGTCAGAGACTGTCAGAGAGGTTCAGAGAGTTTCACAGAGTGTCTGAGAGTGTCAGAGAGTGTCAGAGAATTTCAGAGAGTGTCAGAGAGAGTCAGAAAGTGTCAGAGAGTGTCACAGTGTGTCAGAGAGTTTCTGAGAGTTTCTGAGTGTTTCAGAGAGTGTCAGAGAGTGTCACAGTGTGTCAGAGAGTGTCAGAGAGTGTCCGAGAGTTTCAGAGAGTTTCCGTGAGTTTACGAGAGTTTCTGAGAGTGTCAGAGAGTTTCAGAGAGTTTCAGAGAGTGTCAGAGAGTGTCAGAGACTGTCAGAGATTGCCAGAGAGTTTCTGAGATTTTCTGAGACTTTCAGAGAGTGTCAAGAGTTTCAGATAGTGTCACAGACTGTCAGAGAGCGTCAGAGAGATTGCAGAGAGTGTCAGAGAGTTTGGGAGAGATTCAGAGTTTCAGTCAGTTTCAGAGAGTTTCAGAGAGCTTCAGAGAGTGTCAGAGAGTGACAGAGAGTTTCAGAGAATTGTCAGAGAGTTTCAGAGTCTGTCAGAGATTGTCTGAGAGTGTCAGAGAGTTTCAGAGTGTTTCAGAGAGTGTCAGAGAGTGTCTGACAGTGTCAGAGAGTTTCTGAGAGTGTCACAGAGTGTCAGAGAGTTTCAGAGAGCTTCAGAGAGTGTCAGAGAGTGTCAGAGCGTTTCAGAGTGTGTCAGAGAGTGCCACAGAGTGTCACAGAGTGTCAGAGAGTTTCTGAGAGTTTCTGAGTGTTTCAGAGAGTGTCAGAGAGTGTCACAGAGTTTCAGAGAGTGTCAGAGAGTGTCGGAGAGTTTCATAGAGTTTCAGAGAGTGTCAGAGAGTTTCAGAGAGTTTCAGACAGTGTATGAGTGTGTCAGAGAGTGTCAAAGAGTTTCAGAGAGTGTCAGACAGTGTCAGAGTGTGTCACAGACTGTCAGAGATTGTCAGAGAGATTGCAGAGTGTGACAGAGAGTGTCAGAGAGCTTCAGAGAGTTTCAGAGAGTTTCAGAGAGCTTCAGAGAGTGTCGGAGTGTGTCAGAGAGTGTCAGAGAATGTCGGAGAGTTTCTGAGAGAATCTGTGAGTGTCAGAGAGAGTCAGAGAGTTTCACAGTGTGTCACAGAGTGTCAAGGAGTTTCAGAGTGTGTCAAAGAGTGTCAGAGAGTGTCAGAGAGTGTCTGAGAGTGTCAGAGAGTGTCTGAGAGTGTCGGAGAGTTTCTGAGAGTGTCTGTGAGTGTCTGAGAGTATCAGAGAGTGTCAGAGAGTGTCAGAGAATGTCGGAGTGTTTCTGAGAGTTTCTGTGAGTGTAAGAGAGTGTCAGAGGGTTCTGAGAGTGTCTGAGTGTGTCAGGGAGTGTCAAAGAGTGTCAGAGACTGTCAGAGAGGTTCAGAGAGTTTCACAGAGTGTCAGAGAGTGTCTGAGAGTGTCAGAGAGTGTCAGAGAATTTCAGAGAGTGTCAGAGAGAGTCAGAAAGTGTCAGAGAGTGTCACAGAGTGTCAGAGAGTTTCTGAGAGTTTCTGAGTGTTTCAGAGAGTGTCAGAGAGTGTCACAGAGTGTCAGAGAGTGTCAGAGAGTGTCCGAGAGTTTCAGAGAGTTTCAGTGAGTTGACGAGAGTTTCTGAGAGTGTCAGAGAGTTTCAGAGAGTTTCAGAGAGTGTCAGAGAGTGTCAGAGACTGTCAGAGATTGCCAGAGAGTTTCTGAGATTTTCTGAGACTTTCAGAGAGTGTCAAGAGTTTCAGATAGTGTCACAGACTGTCAGAGAGCGTCAGAGAGATTGCAGAGAGTGTCAGAGAGTTTGGGAGAGATTCAGAGTTTCAGTCAGTTTCAGAGAGTTTCAGAGAGCTTCAGAGAGTGTCAGAGAGTGACAGAGAGTTTCAGAGAATTGTCAGAGAGTTTCAGAGTCTGTCAGAGATTGTCTGAGAGTGTCAGAGAGTTTCTGAGATTTTCTGAGTGTTTCAGAGATTGTCAGAGATTGTCTGAGAGTGTCAGAGAGTTTCAGAGTGTTTCAGAGAGTGTCAGAGAGTGTCTGACAGTGTCAGAGAGTTTCAGAGAGTGTCACAGAGTGTCAGAGAGTTTCTGAGATTTTCTGAGTGTTTCAGAGATTGTCAGAGAGTGTCACAGAGTGTCAGAGAGTGTCACAGAGTGTCGGAGAGTTTCTGAGAGTTTCTGAGCGTTTCAGAGAGTGTCAGAGAGTGTCACAGAGTGTC